>NC_089250.1:35944642-36262767 GCF_963930625.1 Muntiacus reevesi
ATTCTTTTTTTTTTTTTTTTTTTTTTTACTTTTGGCTGTATTGTGTCTTCGTTGCTGTGAAGGCTTTCTCGAGTTGTGGCAAGTGGGGGCTGTTCCTCTTTGCGGTGCACAGGCTTTTCATGGCAGTGGGCTTTCTTGTGGAGCATAGGCCCCGGGCACACGGACTTCAGTCAGAAACTTGTCTGTTTTAATGGCCGCAGTGGAAAGGTCTTCACATGTGTTGGTAGGTGGTAGACTGTAACAGACCTATGGTACCTAAGGATTATGCTGTCTTGCTCAGAGAAGAGAAGTGGTTTGTAGAAGATCTCTAGCGGTCCCTGCTGTGGGGCAGAAGTCTCGTGTGTGTGTGTGTGTGTGTGTGTGTATGTGTGTAGCAGTTGGAGCAGTAGAATTAACCACAGTTCGGACAACAAAGTGGCTTTTGAAAATGACCAGCAGTATCCTTCCTCTGCCATGGGTCTACCCTGGAGACCTTGCCTCATGACCTGAACGTGGTCTGAAGAACATGGGAGTGATACCAACAGTCCGACTGGAGAGTGGGTTGGGGAGGTTAGATGGGACTCAGCTTAGCAGTGACATCACTCATTGGCTTCTCAGAGTGCTGAGTCTTTTTTCCCTCAGGCCAGTAGGACGCGGAAGTGCAAAGGTAACACTAAGGTGCTTCCGGGTCAGGTTCACCTGCAGCTTTCCCTCGGGTCAGACACCCCAGTCCGTGAGTGTGGGAAAAGCTGAATGGCAGTGTAGACATCCCCAGGCCCCAGGTTTGGGCAGCACCTTGCTATGTGGCTGGATGGCACTGTGAGCTTGCGTGTCGTCTTCCACAGCCCCTGGGCTGCACGGGGTTAGAGCAGCCTCTTGCCCGCTGACTCAGTGCTTGGCTAGAGGGACCGTGATGGACATCTTTGACAGAAAGACTGTGTTCCTTTTTGGGCACCATTATATAAAGCAGTTCTGCCTTTGATTGAGCTTCATTTAAATGAAGGGAAAAACGTATTTTAAAACAGTGATGTTCAAAGGACTCATTTGGTGAGATAAAATTAAAATGGAAAAGCAATGCAAATGAAAAGGAAACCTTTTTAAAGTGCTGAAAGTTGGAGACAACCATTCATAAAGTGGAATTTCCAAGAAACATTTGCTCTCAAGCTTCCACACCATCGCCCCTGCATTTGAAATTGAGAACGGATGGTCCCTCACTAAAGCCAGACACAGGTTACGATGGACAGAGCTCTCAGCATGGCAGAGACATTGCAAGTAAGAAGACCCTGTTCTGCCAAGACTGTCATTATGACACTAAAATGTACCCTTTTGCTGAGGCCAAAATTCAGAGTCGCTGCTTCCAGGTTCTGCACTGATTTAGACAGCAGATGCGTAAAAGGCAGAGTGGTATTCGGGATCATTTGTCACATGGCTTCGGGGCAAGAGGGTGGCTGGCTGGCAAGAACAAGAATTCCTTAGATGTTACTGGGTCTTACATTTCTAAACGTAAACTCCCAACCAGAAGTCGCTTGGTGCCAAGTGCCTTTGCTGTGATGTCTTCGCCCAGCACAGACCTAAATGGCTGCTTGAGAACCACCAGCCTTCCCTGATTTGCAGCTGAGGCCGAATGTTATCATTGTTTTGCATCTTCCTTAATCGTCTTGGTTGCAGTTCGTCTCGCTGTATTTTTTCTTTCTTTTCTCCTCTCCCGGGCTGCTAAATCTCTCCAGCTGGATCAAGGAGTTTTTTCACAACTTTGTCAGTAGTGCAGTTGGTCTTGTTGTGGTTTTAACTGTCTCCTGGGTTCCTTTACTTTAGACCTTTTCAGAAATTATGGGACCAATTCAGATTTACTCATGACCCGTGGGACCTCCAGTTTATCTACCCTGTGTACTTTTTTCTTCCAGGAGCTTTTTTTTTTTTTTAATTTATATTTTTTTCTTAAAACGTGCTTGAAAAAGTATAAACGTAAATCATCTGGAATAGTCATTCTCAACTATCTTGAAAGGTGTTTGAGTTCTATTTCATGGTTACTATGATTGAAGCAGTAAAACTTTTAGTTTATAGTTAGAATAACTTTTCTCTCATTAGGAAAATATAAAAAAAGCTCAACTTTATGATTTCATGACATATTACCAACCCCCAAATACCATTCCTAATCCCCACCCCCCTACACACACTCGGTGAAACACTAATAGGAAACTCAGAGAAGAAGCAGAAAGGTAAATGATCTGTGTTTGACCTCACTCTCTGGTGCTTTAATTAAATTAAAATGATAGTATAAAGCTCTGGGTCGAGGCCCAGTGGAAGCATGACCAGTTCAATGTATATTTTACTATAGTTAAATATCTGCTGCTTCATCTGTGGTTTGGAAAATGACTTTACTATGCCCCAAATTTCGCTCCAGCCTCCCTTCTTACCCGACCTGAAATCACCCACTTGTAGATTTAGCCACAGGAAGTTATGGCATCACCTTAGACATCAGGATCTCCGTATTCACCCAGAACTGCTAGCAACTGATAATGTGCTCCAAGGGCCTTGGCACTTTTAGCCATAAAATGAGGGCTTGTGACAAGATAATCCATAAATACCTTTTTGTTGTTGTTTGGTCTCTCAAGTCGTGTCTGCCTCTTTGCAGCCCCATACGGACTGTAGCCTGCCAGGCTCCTCTGTCCATGGGATTTCCCAGGCAAGAATATTGGAGTAGGTTGCCATTTCCTTCTCCAGGGAATTACCTTATTACCCTTGATCATCTGAGATCCTGTGACATTTTTAGGGAGAGAAGGGAGCCCACAGTTTACTGAAAGTCATAGTTAAATACAGACCGTATTATCTCTGTTAGAAGCAGAACCTGGGCTCTGAGCAACAGGGGAACATCTCCCAGGAGTATTAGGGAGCCCAGCAGGGGTCAGGGCACTGGTGGCAGGTAGACCATCTGCCCGGGTGCTAGGCCAGGAGGTGGGTGAGGGACCCTTGTTAAATCTACAGGGGTTCTATCTGTGTTGTTTTAGGAAGACTCTCCTAATTTTATAAAAGTTTGCTTCCACAGTTACTTCCACTGCTTGTATTATTTTATTTGTACATTTACATGCTCATAATCAGGCTTCCCTGGGGGCTCAGTCAGTAAAGAATCTGCCTGTAATGCAGGAGACCGGGGTTCAAAGATCCGCTGAAGTGGGGAATGGCAACCCACTCCAGTATTCTTGCCTGGATAATTTCTTGGACAGAGGAGCCTGGTGGGCCACAGTCCATGGAGTCGCAAGGAGTCGGGACTGAGCGACTAACACTTTCACTTTTATGTTCATAATCTACCAAAAGTGTTTTTATAAATGGTATGAGGTGAAGATCTGATTTCTTTTCCACATTGATAGCCAGTTGTCCTAGCATGACATCCTGAGTGCATCCACTGCTCCTTACTGATTTGCAGTGCTTCCCTTATGTGTGTGTCTGTTTCTAGACTGTACTGAATACTGTGAGACCTAAAAGCTGCTCCTCTGTCAGTAGCACACTGCTTTCACGACTGTGGCTTTGTTGTACATGTTGATGTCTGTCAGGCTGTGTCTACTTTATATTCACTTTTTTCAAAGTATTCTCATCTAGACTATTGCATGTACTTTTCTAGTCAGACTTTGGAAGAAGTTTGACAAGTTCTACTTTAAAAATCCCATTGGATTTCTTTCATCAGTGTTTTATAGTTTTCTATGTATAGGTCTTTTGTTTCTTTAGGTAGATATACTCCTAAGTATTTTATTCTTTTTGTTGCAATGGTGAATGGTATTGTTTCCTTAATTTTTCTTTCTGTTTTTTCATTGTTAGTATATAGGAATGCAAGGGATTTCTGTGTGTTAATTTTATATCCTGCAACTTTACTATATTCATTGATTAGCTCTAGTAATTTTCTGGAAGAGTCTTTAGGGTTTTCTATGTAGAGGATCATGTCATCTGCAAACAGCGAGAGTTTCACTTCTTCTTTTCCTATCTGGATTCCTTTTACTTCTTTTTCTGCTCTGATTGCTGTGGCCAAAACTTCCAACATTATGTTGAATAGCAGTGGTGAGAGTGGGCACCCTTGTCTTGTTCCTGATTTCAGGGGAAATGCTTTGAATTTTTCACCTTTGAGGGTGATGCTTGCTGTGGGTTTGTCATATATAGCTTTTATTATGTTGAGGTATGTTCCTTCTATTCCTGCTTTCTGGAGAGTTTTAATCATAAATGTGTGTTGAATTTTGTCAAAGGCTTTCTCTGCATCTATATACTAACACATATATATGGAATTTAAAAAGATGGTAACGATAACCCTATATGCAAAACAGAAAAAGAGACACAGAAGTACAGAACAGACTTTTGAACTCTGTGGGAGAAGGTGAGGGTGGGATGTTTCGAAAGAACAGCATGTATATTATCTATGGTGAAACAGATCACCAGCCCAGGTGGGATGCATGAGACAAGGGCTCAGGCCTGGTGCACTAGGAAGACCCAGAGGAATCGGGTGGAGAGGGAGGTGGGAGGGGGTATCGGGATGGGGAATACGTGTAACTCTATGGCTGATTCATATCAATGTATGACAAAACCCACTGAAATGTTGTGAAGTAATTAGCCTCCAACTAAAAAAATAAAAAAATAAATTAAAAAAAATAAAAGATACTATAAAAAAATCCCATTGGAAATTAGGATAGCACAGAATTTAATATCTTTATTATGTCAGGTCTTCCCACTCAGGCATATGGTTTATTTCTCTATTTATTATGAGCATCTTTCATGATGCTCAACACGTTTTTGTAGTTTTCCTTTACATAGGGTCTGCGTATTTCTCCTTAAGTTAATTATAGGATCTTTTGTTGCTCTTATTGTTTCTATTGTGAATGACTTGTCTATTACATTTTATAATAGTCATCACTAGATATACTAGAAATCTGTTGGATTTTGTATATTTTTCTTATATCCAGTTGAATTGTTAAGACACACAAACACATACTCAGAGAGTAACAGTTTCAGGTATTTATTTCCTCCCCTCTTTCCCTTTCTTCCATCCTCCAGCTATTACATCACACTGACCAAGTTTTCTCAGTGTTGAGTAATAGCAGTGATGACAGACACTAAAGGGAATTTTCCTTATTTTTTACCTTTAAGTATAATTTTCACAGCAAGCTTCTGGTATGATCACTTCGTCATGTTAAGGGATTCTCTTTCCATTCCTAGATTATTTGATAAGGAATCCCCTGCCCAAAACACATATGTAACTAAACAGGTTGCTCCATTTTATCAAATGCCTTTCCACATTTTTTAAGAGCATCATCTAGTTGTCCTCTTTTAATCTATTTAAATTTCTTAGTGTTCAAATGGCCTTGAATTCTTAGGAAAAGTTCTGTTCCATCAAGATATATTGTTCTTTTAAAGAGATTTCTAGATTTATTTTATTAGCATTTTATTTAGTAATTTTATATCAAAATTCTCAAATGAGGTTTGTCTGTAATCTTCTCTTTTTCTAATGCTCTCCTTGAACAGTTTTGAGGTTAGAGTCACACTGGTCTTGTGGAATGAGCTGGAAAGTATTTCATCTTTTTCTACTCCAGAAAAGTGAAAATGAAGCATGGATGAGCTCTTTCTGGTACCTTGAAGGTTTGAAAGAATTCACCCGTGAAGTCATCTTGGCCTGGCGTTGCTTAGTCCTTTCCTTTTCCTCTCACATTTTTCATCTTTCTTTATTTTATGAACAGTTTCCTCAACTTTTTCCTCCCAGTCACCAATATAACCTTCACCTTTGCCACTTCCATTCTATTAATCAACCTATTGCAGTCCTCGTTGTAGTATCTCATTTTTGTTTTCCAAGAACATCTTTTTTTCTTATTACTCTTTCTTCACAGCAGCCATGATCCCACATTGATCAGAAGTTGCCAAGGTCTCTGCTCTGCATGTCTCTGTGGCCTTCATGCCAGGCACCCTCTTTACAGAGGTTTCCTACTTTGTATAAGGACTTCCCTGATGCCTCAGTAGGTAAAGAATCTGCTTGCAATGCAGCAGCCACAGGAAACGTGGGTTTGATCCCTAGGTCAGGAAGATCCCCTGGAGAAGGAAATGGCAACCCACTCCAGTATTCTTGCCTGGGAAATCCCATGGAGAGAGGAACCTGGCGGGCTACAAGCCATGGGGTCGTGAAAGAATCGACACGACTGAGTGACTAAACAACAAATACCTTGTATAAAGACATTTGCAGAAGCTGTGTCCTGAGTCAGATGAACCAGAGGCGCTGTCCCCACCCTGATTCAGGAAGGCAGCATGGTCTAGCTCTTCCCTTAACTGTCCTTTGACTGGTAACCCTCAGGAGTCCTGACCTGCTTACTCCGTGACTTGGAATATCTTCTATGCCCTGCTGGGAGCAGCAGCTCATGCTCGGCCACTGTCTTGCCCTCCACATGGTTTGAGTTGTGGTTCTGTTTGAATTTCCCCACCCACTAGATGCCACATGCATTTCATCTTCCATGAATTTCTCAGCTCTTCTGATTTGGCGATGGTACCTTTTATTGTTTTTGAGGACTGCTAGGCATTCATTTGGTTTTAAATTTACAGTCTGTGATTTTAATGGGGATTTGAGAGAGAAGTAAATCAAGCTTAGTCAGTATACCATCTTAAAGGGAACTCTGCAGTACAGACTTCCAGCAAATGATTTTATAATAAGAGATGTTTCCTTTGTTTCTGTTTTACTGGGAATTTTCATACATTCAGAATTAGGCATCAATTCTGAAAACCAAGGAAATTGTGTGCAGAGGGGAATATGGGAACTCCTGGAAAATTCCTGAGGGACTTCATGTACAAAAACATGACATGTTGTGATGGGTAAGACTTTCCATCAACTATAGTGTTTGAAATAAAGAACTATATACACTGTAGGTTTTTAAAAAAGGTCTCTAATTATAGCACTATGATATAGTGGTACTTGACAGTCATGCACCTAATAAATACTGCACTTTTGAAATGTGATTAAAATCCACATCGATACTATTTTACTCTGAAGTCTCTGAAGTGAAGCATGTGGCAGGACATGCTAGAACTAACTTTTCTTTTTGCCCTTCCAGTGGAAAACTTAAGTTCTTTGTTTGAGCGAGTACTGTTGGGAATTTTTAAGTAAAAACAGGAAGCTAAGAATTCCATTCATTTTTGCCAGTCTTTCCTTCTAGCAAAAGTATCAATGGAGCATTAAATTTGCTTTATATTATTTTTCCCCTCTCATACTTGGATTACTATATATGATTTTTAGCTAGTGGTACAAATGTATTTAATTAAACTTATTTATCAAAATAAAGTAATGACATGGGAAGGAAAAGGTTATTATGTTTCAAAAATATATTGGAAGAGGTTTAGTCGCTAAGTCATGTCCAACTCTTGCAACCCAATGGACTGTAGCCTGCTAGGTTCCTCTGTCTATGGGATTCTCTAGGCAACAATACTGGAGTGGGTGGCCATTTCCTTCTCCAGGGGATCTTCCTGACCCAGGAATTGAACTCAGGTCTCCTACATTGCAGGCAGATTTTTTACCAATTGAGCTATAAGGGAAGCCCCTAAAAATATATTAATAAAGTACATATTGAAATTTAAATATTCAAGTTATTTGGATAATGTCTAAATACCTTGTCTTTCCTCTAATATCTTTCTTTCTTCTTTCTTTTTTCTCTCTAATATCTTTCTTTCCTTTCTTATTTCTTTTTTCTCTTATTTCTCCTTCCATCTTTCCTTCCTTCCTCCTGCCATTCTCCCTGTCTCCCCCCTTCTGTCTCTCTTTTTCTCTCTGTTTTAACAGTGACGTCCCTTGTCTTTGTTCGGGGCTCTTCTGTCCAGATTCTTTCCTGGTTTGTTCAACTGTGGCTCAGTTGATGGATATTTCACCATATTTCTGTCTCTGGGCAGCGGTAGACTGACCACAGAATACTTTTCTATGAGGTTTCTTTCTTCCCTTAGGAATATGCTTGATTGTCCAGCTGTCAGCATGTGGACACTGGACTGATTAAACACTAATCAGTTCAAAATGGGCCCCTGTTCCCAATATCATTCCGAGAGCAGCACCCTCTCTTGCTGGAATGTCTAGCGTTCCCAGAGTCCCATAGCTCATGATCTATTTGGTGTCTGTTTTCCTGGGGGAGGAGGAGTTCTTTCCCTGAATGATGTACTGATGCTTTGGTACATCCACAGAAGCACTAGAATCCTCCCAGTGAGGATGAGGTCGAGAGCGCCATGTGGTATCACTGGTTTGATCTTGCCGTTGGGCAGCAGCATTAACAGGAAATATCCAAGGGACATCATGTCCCGTCTCAGGGTTTTTCCTGGAATATAGGGATTTGAAGGGTTTTCTCTTTAATTACCCTGCACACCCTCTGCTAGAGATGCTACATGAGCAGGTAGAGATCCAAGCAATTATTTTCAGAAAGTATTAAGTGAGGTCCCTGAAACTAAGACAGACAGAGAGATGTCAAAAGACCAACTTGAGATCACAGCACATCCATTGGCAGAAATGGCAGCTTCTATGTCACAGTTAGGGATGGAATGTACTGTTTTTTAATTAAATAACCACCACAAGTTCAAAAGTGATGATTGTGGTTATAAATCATATGCTTATATTGTGGTTTTCTATTGCTGCTTAACAAGCTAGCAACTTAAAACAAATATTATTATAAATGTATTATATAATATATATTATTATATATTATCTCGGTGGGCAGTCTGGCACAGCATGGCTGAATGCTCTGCTCAGAGTCTTGCTGGGCTGACATCAAGGTTTTGGTCATACTGGGTTTTTACCTGGTGGCTCTGGGGAAGAACCTACTCACAAGCCTATTTAGGCAGCTGACAGAGTTCATTTCCTTATGGCTGTAGGACTGAGATCCTGCCCCCTTACGTCTCAGCCTCTAGAAGCTGCACTGTTCCTTCTCTCCGGTTCCTGTATTTTCAAACCAGCAAAAGTATGTCCAATCCTCCAAAAACTTGAATTGCTCTGCCCTCTCTCTGTGGCCCCAACCAGGAAAAAGCTGTGTGTTTAAGGGGCTCGTGTGATTACATTGAGCCCACCCTTCATTTAAGATCAACTGATGGGTAATCTTAATTCTGTCTGCAAAGTCATTTTTAATGAATAACATAACACATTCATAGATGTGACACTTGAGGGGAAAGTTATGAGGGGCAGAATTCTGCTTATCCCAGCAGAGATCACATAGTGGGGGGATTTGGATGATGTTTTGCCTCTTCAACTTCAAATGTTTAGACAACCAGCGTCATCGTTAGTGTGATCCATTAATTATAAAGTATAAGAAAGATACTGCTGTAAATGCTTTGGCTATGGATAATCTGTAAACTGAGTAATCAAATCTTGTCTAAGTAAATTAGTTAAAATTTATATAATTATTTGCATATAAGCACAGAGAAACACGCATATGTATTCTCTTCATACCTTCGATTAGTCTTGCTTCCCTGAAGGGTACATAGCTCTTATCTACAACATGCAGGCAGGCATCAGACAACTGACAGGGTGTGTCTAAGGCTGATGGCTAGAGAGTTCCCCGTGGTCTCCACTTACTCACAATAGCTGAAGTTTACTGAGCACTCACTCTGTGCCAGGACTGTGCTCCACCTGCACATGTTACTTTAGTCCCTGCAGTGATTCTGTGATACATGTGTTACAATCCTTATTTTGAGGATGAGAGAACACAAAACTTGCTGTTGTTAAGTCATTCAGTCGTGTCTGACTCTGCAACCCCATGCCAGGCTTCCCTGTCCTTCACCATCTCCCGTAGCTTGCTCAAACTCATGTCTGTTGAGTCGGTGATGATGTCCAACCATCTCATCCTCTGTTGCTCCCTTCTCCTCTTGCCCTCAATCTTCCCAGCATCGGGGTCTTTTCCAATGAGTCAGCTCTTAGAATCAAGTGGCCAAAGTATTGGAGCTTTAGCTTCAGCATCAGTCCTTCCAGTGAGTATTCAAGGTTGGTTCCCTTTAGGATGTTTGGATCTCCTTGCAGTCCAAGGGACTCTCAAGAGTCTTTTCCAACATCACAGTTCGGAAAGCATCAATTCTTTGGTGCTCAGCCTTCTTTATGGTCCAACTCTCACATCCTTACATGACTATTGGAAACACCATGCCTGAGGCTACCAAGTTGGAAAAACAGTCACAGAACAAGGTTGATGGGGTAGAGGGAGATGTTATCTTGGAAGGAGCAGAGCATCAGTTGAGAAAATAAGCAGACTGTAATCAGATTCATTCCTGTAGCATCCCAAGTGGCCCTAGAGAGCCGAGGGCACGAGGTGGGAAGCCCTTGCCTGAAACCTGGGGTCTAAGCATTTACTTACTGCTCCAGCTGATGCACTTGACTGAAAGCTTCTATTTTAGGCCACTCTGTATCAATCCACAGAATATAATAAACTTGTGCCTTGAATTTTTAGATAGATACATTCTAAAAATATTAGATTTAAATCAAATCAGATTTTAAGGCCAGCACAGATACTTGGTATTTTAAAACAATCCAGAAGTGAATCCTTCTGTTGTATGAGTAATGTAACTCAACTTCTGTGCTTTATAAATTTAGGTTCTACTAGGGTTTTCTTAAATTTAAGGTGAGACAACACTATCAACTGCCTTTTATTAGGTCTGTCATTGTTTCAGCAGTACTGCTTGTTAAAATATTGCATTCTGGTCATAAAATACAACTGAAATCACTGGAAAATATAATACTGAGTAGACGAACTGTGACTATCATAGTTTAAAAACCACAAAAATGTTGTCTTTGTGTGTGAGTGTGTGCTCTCAGTTCTTGATCTTCCTATATTAATAAAGATTGTTACTTTAGGAGAACTAATTTCAATTGCTTTCTCCAAAACTGGGACTCTATAACATTCCTTTAAAAAAAACAAAAACCAAAACCTTTCACTTTTAATCTATAATTAAAACCAAAGTTTTCTTTTAATTTTAAAAGCTTGTCCTTGAACTAAAATAACATGGAACATTTTAAAACATGGCTCCAAGTTACTGTAGATACATTTTATTTAAACCACAGAGACTGCAGTTAGATTTCTCAGTGCCAGACAGACTACAAATTATAACTGTAGCAGAAGTGACTATGAATTTCTGAATGTTATAGTACCAGCAAGGCTCGTTGTTATTTTGGAGCTGTTCTTCCCTTTGGGCTCTGCTCATGAATGACTTAATCCCTATGTAAGATCAAATGTCATGCTTATTGCCATGCATAGAAAAAAACAGGGAAGCTTCCTTTGTGATTGCACAAATTTTGCATGCCACAGAGGAGCAAAGCAGGAGGGAGGAAGAGTCACAGAACTTGTACAGCGAGGCTAGAACACGGTGAAACTCCAAAAGTCGGACGAATGATAAAAATATCCTTTAAAGTCAAATGCCTTTATTTATTATGGCAAGAAGAGGGGGATAATGTCCATGATTGAATTGTAAAAATATTTTCACTAAGGTCATTTTTGTACTTACTATTTTGGTATTTGGTTAGCAAATCTAATGCCAGATTAGACCTAATAATATATTGTGTTGCTCTGTGTACGGTAGAAAGTGCACAGACATCTGTCATTTTATTGGATCCTCATTACAGCTCTGTGAGGTAAAAGTGAGGATAATTATTTGGCTTTTCTCACCAGGTGGGAGGGAGGGGACCTGCTGGGGCTCAGCTACCTAATGGTAGAGCCAGAAAGAGGACTTGAGTCTTTCACTTCTCCTTCAGACTCTTTCCACTCGATTTTACGGTGTTTTCCATCCTGGTTAAGTGTACTCAGATTTTTTTTAAAAAATCATTTATAGAGTTGACCTCTCCAAAACAGTGACTCTTAACTTATTTGGAGCTGTTCCTCCTTTTGTACATGGACTGCTTTGAAAACTGGTTAAAAAGCTTTGGATCCTTCTTCTCCAAAGAAAAGCACTAGCGTGTCCCCAGCCTGCACTTCTCTGCAACCAGGGACGGCAGCAGGGCTGCCTCTGATTCTCTAGGGTCCAGAAAGGACACGGTTCCTGCTGTGGAAGAGCAGACCCTTCTGAAGGTTTCTGATGATGCCTGAGGGTTCTATCTTCAAAGTGTGTCGGAAACGTTTACTTTCCACAGTGCGTTCAGTCTGCGGTCATGCTGCCTTCCCACACCTGTGGTCCCTGCTCTGTATCACGTTGATTCTGATGTGCAATGTGGTCCCTTCCTCAGATGCTAGAAGATCCCACCCCCACCGCCCTACTCCCCACCCCCAGAAGACATGTGCGTGCCTTGGACTGTGTGGAGAATTTGGAGAGAGCTCAGCTGATAGAGAATCTGCCTGCAATGCAGGAAACCCCGGTTCGATTCCTGGGTCAGAAAAATCCCCTGGAGAAGGAAAGAGCTACCCACTCCAGCATTCTTGGGCTTCCCTGGTGGCTCAGATGGTAAAGAATCCACCTGCAATGAAGGAGACCTGGGTTCAACCCCTGGGTTGGGAAGATCCCCTGGAGGAGGGCATGGCAACCCAATCCAGTACTGTTGCCTGGAGAATCTCCATGGACAGAGGAGCCTGGTGGGCTACAGTCCATGAGGTCGCAAGGAGTTGAACTCGATTGAGCGACTGAGCAGAGCAGAGGACAGGAGGGCCTTACATTAGGGTGGTTCACCCCACTTCCTACAGAGCACTGCTTTCCTTGTTTCTAAGCTCTCCTTAGCCACTGCAAGTGGAACTCACCACTGCCTGCTCTGGCCCAGCAGGTCCCCGGCAACACAGCGTCTCCCTGACCCATGCCTCCCCCTTTCATCTTTTCCTGCTCACCGCCTAACTCCCAAGTGGCTCCGAAGTCTCCAGGTTCTTCCCACTCAGCACTGTGTAATCTAGCCCTTTCTTGCTTCAGCGACAAAACTTCGTCCCAGGCCTGCTGTGCGTAGTCAGCCCCTCCCCGAGTGCTAAGCAAATCAGAGGGGCTTGTAGTTCATACCTGTCACCTTCCTGCTAAGATATTTGTGATATGAAATGGCAATTTTCTTATTCTGTGGCCGTTGTTCAGTCGCTAAGTCGTGTCTGACTCTTGGTGACCCCATGGACTGCAGCATGCCAGGCTTCCCTGTCCTCCACTATCTCCCAGAGTTTGCTCAAGATCACGTCCATTGAGTTGGTGATGCTATCTAACCATCTCACTCTCTGCCGCCGCCTTCTCCATTTGCCTTCTTCTGTTATACCTGTTCATTATTTCAGGGGTCTCAGAGATTTCCTAAAACCCCACTAGGTTTGGAATACCGTTTGGATATAGCTCTGGGGTTTCTGGTCTGCTTGGGGTTGTGTGAGTTCAGTACTTAACTGGGGTTCCTCTTTGGGGTAGATTTAGTGATCAGATGCAGAGCACCCTCATGCCCAGGGCAGGGTCCTCTCCAGTTGGGAGAGTTGGTGTAGAGGCCATCCCTGGACTCGGATCCCCTGCTTGTGGACTACCTCGTTCCGCTCAGCTGGCCAGACTAGAAACTGAGGATTGGTATCGAAACTTCTGGGGAAAAAAGAAGACAAATCAGTTAATCCAACAAAAGCCACTGTGATTCATGCTTGTGTTCTTTAAAGAGAAAATGATACATGTATTATTAGGAGAAGAACATGATATAGGAATAGAAAATGGCATAAATTGTATAATAAGCTGCATAGTGATGTTAGGGAAGGAGTCTTTTTAGATCATTCCTTTCTTCCATTTGATTTAAATCTGAAGCTGTGTTATTCCGAGAGATGAATTCTCTTTCGTGATGACGAGGTCCCCTTCTTGGTCTGTGACCTCAGAGGACTGCTTCCTGCCGTCTTCCTTTGTATCAGGGTGTCCCAGCCTGTACAGCTTTGTTCTTACTATGACTCTGCAGTCCCAAAAGGTTTTTGTCTGACTTGAAAGCAGTGATATGATTGGGCTGGAATTTATCATATTTCTGAAGGAAACTCCAAGATCATGATATGACTTGGTGAATACAGGTGTTAGGAAACTGACAGAGGTCTAGGGCTGTGGTGAGACCAGAGATGTTGTTACACCTACTGCTGTTCCTAAGTTGCATTGCAGAGGTAGAAATTCTAAAACTGGACACTGCCCTGTCCATGCCTCTGCCTTCCAGGAGTGGGGACACCACTCTCTGATCAAATGGAGGAAGACTGGGAGGACGGAGGATCAGGATGTTAAACCAAAGAAGTGACTTCAGACACATTTTGTCTTGTCTCACTGGCTTACCATGATTCTACTGGCCTCTGCAAGTCCTTCCTGCCTTTGCAAAAAGAATCATCCAGGGTCAAAAATTACGGGGTTCACCTCTTTATTTTAACCAATGACCACTTGGGACAATTTATTTATAAATTTCTTTCCTGGCAAGAAAGGGATATCTTAATATTTGACTGTGTATCAAATAAATATATCGCTAAAGACTTAGTCTGATTTTGAGAAAGAACCATCCAGGACAACGATATTAAGTATAAATATGATTGCATGCCAGGTATAAGAAAGAATGATGTCAGAGATAGAAAGATAAACGAAACAGTGAGTAATAGGAAAGAAAATCTGGAGGAGAAAGATCCGAGAAAACTTCATAGTGATGTGGAGAAAAGGACATTTGGAAAGGTGATTGGATTAAAAAGGAGAGAGCTGGAGGGAGAAGAGAAAGTCAGAACCAAACAGGGGGATGGGTCAAGTTCTGCCTGCTAAGAATCAGAGGATCCTTAAATACCAGGAGTTACTGGTGACTTAGGGCTTCCCCGGTGGCTCAGTGGTAAAGAATCTGTCTGCCAATGCAGGAGACATGGGTTGGATCCCTGGGTCAGGAAGATCTCCTGGAGAAGGAAATGGCTACCCACTCCAGTCTTCTTGCCTGGGAAATCCCATGGATAGAGAAGCCTGGTGGGCTACAGCCCATGGGCTACAAAAAGTCAGACATGACCTAGCGGCTCAACAACAGCAACAATTGGCAAATTAGGCCTGAAAGGGCCCTTGAAGAGGTTTGTGGATCTCATCTAGAGGAGCACTGTTGAGTCTTTACACTAGTGTTCTTTACTTACCAAGTACTGAGGGATTTAGTTTAGGTATTTATAAGTTTGTCCAGTCTTCTCCCAGAGGCCCATGAGCAAGATGGGCCTTTAAGGGAAGGCATCTTTAAGGCAAAAACAATGTGCCGAAGTGCGTTGAGTCAGCAACATCAGGAAACAGCTCCTTCTCAGGCCAGTACTGAGACCAAGAGAGACTGGAAAGAAGAAATCTGGTCTTTGTGGCTAATTAGTAGTGAATCCTTTCCACTGAGCCAGAGATTTTTTTCCAGTAGTCACGTATGGATGTAAGAGTTGGACTATAAAGAAAGCTGAACACTGAAGAATTAATGCTTTTGAACTGTGGTGTTGGAGAAGACTCTTGAGAGTCCCTTGGACTGCAAGGAGATCAAACCAGTCAATCCTAAAGGAAATCAGTCCTGAATATTCATTGGAAGAACTGATGCTGAAGCTGAAACTCCAATACTTTGGCCATCTGATATGAAGAACTGACTCATTGGAAAAGACCCTGATGCTGGGAAAGATTGAAGGTAGGAGGAGAAGGAGATGACAGAGGATGAGATGGTTGAATGGCATCACTGACTTGATGGACATGAATTTGAGCAAGCTCCGGAAGTTGGTGACGGACAGGGAAACCTGGTGTGCTGCAGTCCATGGGGTTGAAAAGAGTTGGTCACGACTGAGCAACTGAATTGACTGACTAAGCCAGAGATTCAGAACAGGAAGCAGAATATATGGTGACCAAGCCAGCCCTAACTTATCTTCACCTGTTTCATTGCAGGGCAGCTCTGGGAATCTCTGCTTTCACAGGAAGTCTATAGGAAATTGTGGACAATTCTGTACTTTTGAAGATTCCTCAGAATTCACTCTGTCACTCTGAGATTTAACGAAAAGCTCACGTTTGCATTCTGCATAGAGTCGCTTAGAACTGTGCTGTTCGTATACTAGCTACTGGCCACGTGAGGTGACAGCCCTTGAAATGTGACCAGTCCAAAGTTATATGTGTTAGCATGGATAGGGGGTGGGAGGAAACATGGGAAATAGCTCATGGATAATTTGTATATTGTTTCCATGTTGAAATGATAATATTTTGGCTGTATTGAGTTGAAGAAAATATTTTATTAAAACTATGTTTTCTTTTTCCTTTTCCTTTTTTCAGCGTGTCTACCGACCATTTAAAATTGCTTCTGAGGTTTGCATGTGTGCCGTGGTCTGATTGTGCTCTCATCTCGTGTGATTCTCTTGGACAGCAGTGCCTTAGTGGTGCAGGGGGGCGGGAGACTAGTGGCTGAAAGATGTGGAGATGATCTTAAGAAAGCCTTGCTGTCTTCAGGGTCCTTCATGCATGTGGCCTCAGACCACATCCATCTATCAGTTAGTTCACCTTTGTTTTACTGTTGTCACCAGATCTCAGAAATCAGTGTGAAGGACAGAACTACTTTGCTGCCCTCCTTAGATTCCGACTTCCCTACAATTTAGAGGCTCTCATTCACCTCCAGCTCCCAACATAATGTGGTGTATGGTTGGTTTTCTGTGTGCATTCAAGAAATATAGAAATACATAGCTGAACGGTACCCAAAAATAATATAGGTTCTGTAGGTTCAGGTGTATTAGCGAAGACCTTGTGATGGTCAGTGAACTAAATTGGGGAAAAAGCATGTGAAACTGGGAGCATAAAAACATGTGTTTTCTACAACACGTGTTAAATATGCAATGGTGGGCATCAGTGTCCCCGTCTTTTCAGCCAGCATGTCTTCGAGTTGGTTGGTGTACATGCTGTACCAGCTGTTAACTTCTTTAATAGTTATGGTTGGAAGTGTTTCTTAAGCTTTAAAAAAATTTCTTTAAATCAATGAGGAGAGGTAATAGTTTCCCTCTTCATGGATAAAATGTAAGAAAACGTTATTTAAAAAATTTATAAAGGCTGGCATCATCCACTTTCCCTTTTTTTTTTTAACTTTTTATTTTGTATTGGGGTACATCCGATTAACAAACAGTGTTGTGATAGTTTCAAGTGAACGGCAACAGGACTCAGCCATACATAAACATGTTTCTATTCTCCCCCAAGCTCCCGTCCCATCCAGTCGGTCATATAAGAGTTCCATGTACTGTACAATAGCACTTTCTCACTTTTTTAAGGGCAAAAATTTGCCCCTGGTTTAACCTGCTCATTTCTATTAGAATAATGCAGAGCCCAGAATAATTTAACCTGTACCCATATGACATGAATCACTGTGATTTCAAACAAAATTTTTTTTAAAAATAGGATATAAGCTTCCAATTAGAAAAGCACATTTGTTTTTTTTTTTTTTTCTTTAAATTAATCTCCCTTGAAAAACAAGATGGGGAATACGTGTAACTCTATGGCTGATTCATATCAATGTATGACAAAACCCACTGAAAAATAAAAAACAAAAAAAAACACAAGTGAGTTAACTAGAGGAATATTTAGTATAGGGCAGGAAGAAAGTTCTATTTTTCTTTTTTTTTTGAAGTTCAAAACTTAAGATATTTTTGCAGATATAATACATATTTAATGCTACTGGTTGCCAAGTGTTGCAGCCGTCATTGTCAGAGAGGGTAGAGAAACAGTGGTGTGGAAGCAGGGGAGCTTCCACAACCATGAGATGGGCATGGGTGGATTTTTGTGCTGCTTTTATGTCTCTTTACACATGTTGGGTTCCTGTCTCCTGATCCCCCGTACAGCCTCTGGCATGGTGTGAGTGGCACTGACATATATATACCCACCATGTGTAAAATAGATGGCTAGTGGGAAGCCGCTGTGTAACACAGGCAGCCCAACCAGCCAGCCGGTATTCTGGGATAACCTGGGCTGGGGGCGGGGGTGGCGGGACAGAGGCTCAAGAGGGAGGGGATATATATATATATAGTTGTTATTCAATGGCTAAGTCATGTCCGACTTTTTGTGACCCCATAGACGTCAGGCTCCTCTGTCCTCAACTATCTCCCGGAGTTTATTCAAATTCATGTCCACTGAGTGGGTGATGCTATCCAACCATCTCATCCTCTGTTGTCCCCTTCTCCTCCTGCCTTCCATCTCTGCCAGCATCAGGGTCTTTTCCAATGAGTCAGCTCTTCTCATCAGGTGGCCAAAGTATTGGCATTTCAGCTTCAGCACCAGTCTGTTTATTCTGTGTATATATTCATAATCTTTTTGCTATCGACCCTCCATTGATAATGTTTTATTAACTTGAAAAGCACTTTATGGAGCAGGGAGATAAGCCTGGGATATTTGTGAGTAACAGATATTTTGTTCCAATTAGTTATATATGCTTTGATTTTCCTTTCAGTTTTCCCCATGTAGTCTTTGAAACAAAATGTAATTACATGTATTGATCTTGCTTTGTATGGCTGCTAGATTTTAAGTAATAGAACTTCCTCACTTCACAACCTTAAAGGGAGTGTCTCGGATTTTCTTCTGGTGTTTCTATGAGTCCCAATTTGTATCTCAAATATTTTATTTCTTTGGAATGTATCTTAGCTTGAGAAATGGTATAATACAGTGTAGAGAAAATAGAGCTACCTAGTTATTCTAATATTGTTTATTGATCAATTTCTCCTCCTTCCCTGTTTGGAAATACTACATTTTAAGCTGAATCTATCTTTCTGTCTCCTATGGATTTCTTTTTTCTCTCGTGCTCCCATCACACACTGTTTTAACTTCTGAGGCTGTAGAAAATGTTTAACACCTGGCTCTGCTCATTCTCCCTGGTCTTCTTTTTTCATAGCTTTTTTAGCTATTGTTGCTGGTTTATTTTTCAATATTAACTTTAGGATCAACTTGTCTCCTCAAAAAGAATGTTATTTTTATTGGGATTGTGTTACATTTATGAACTAATTATAGAAAATGGACTTTTTTTAGGATGTAGAATCATGTTGTCCAAAACCTTGGTATGTTTGTTCAGGTCTCCTCTTGTGGTCATTGTTGTTTTTTTAGTTGCTAAGTCATGTCCTCCTATTTTGCAACTCCAAAGACTATAGCCTGCCAGGCTCCTCTGTCCATGGGATTTCCCAGGCAACAATACTGGAGTGGGTTGCCATTTTCTCTCCAGGGGATCTTACCAACCCAGGGATCAAACACATGTCTTCTGAATTGCAGGAGGATTCTTTACCACTAAGCACCTGCCCTGATCGTATGCGTATGTTCTAAGTCGCTTCAGTTGAGTCCTCCTAAGAGGTCTTGAACATTTCTTGTTAAATTTAGTCCTAAACATGTTGTCTTTTTGTTGTCATGTTGTTGTAATCAGGGTCCTTTCTTCCATAGCTTTTTTAAACTGTTGTTTTTACATAAGCAATGTTAATATTGTATGTTAATATTGTACTCTGCCACCACCATGAATTTGCTTATCATTTTTGGTAGTTTTTTTTCAGTTTACTTTCTTACATTTTCCAGTACTATAATTCTATTATTTTCAAATAGTAATGATTCTACTGCCTTTCTAAAATTTTTGCCATGAAGTTTTTCTCTGGCTTCTTGCCTAGATTGTAGCTCCAGCTCCGTGTTAAGTAATAGTAACGATGGGGCACGTTCTTGTCTTGTTTCTGACCTTGCTGACCATACTGCTAGTGTTTTCCCATCACTTGTGATGCTGGCTTTTGGGCTTCAGTGACTGCCCTTTCAGATTATGGTTTTAGACTTTAAAGATCTGGGTTCAGATTTTCTTCTCTACCAGTAATTATGAATAACTAAGAAACATCTGGTAAATCATCTAGCTTTTCTGATTTCTGTCAGTATCTTTAAAATGAGGGAAGGAAAGATCCCAGTGTCTCAAAGCTATCGATGATAACTGTGAAAGCCCTTGATGAGCTGTGTGTGTAAACATGCCTTGTGACTCTGGTTTTCTTCTGCATGAATGTTTCCCTACTGTAGCACTGCCTTCCCCTCTGTGGCTCTGAGCTGTTTTGTAATTCCATTCACAGCACAGTTCCTACACATACTCCAAGGCTGGAAAGAAAAAGTGCTGTTTGAATGATGAGCGAATTCCTTTGCTGACATTTAACCAAAATGTCTTCCAAACCTGAAGCTTTTTGGAAGGCTAAGAAAATGTTGGTCACCTTCCTGTAAAAAAAGTGAAATAAAAAATGTTTATGTACCTCAGCACTTCCTGACTGAGCTGGATGTGAGCGAGTGCACTGAGGTGGTGTTATTTTGTGGGGTTTCAGTTCTGGGAAAAACGAAACCAAAAAATATAGGAAATTTTTCAAGATTTTTGGTTGTGAAAGCTTTCCTTTTTTTTCTCTTTTTTTTCCTACTTCAGTTAACATTGAGAGGGCCATATAAATTTGATTCAGCGACAGATCTTCTGCAAGCTAATTCCGGCCAGTGACCCGTAACTAAATTTTACCTCTCTGTGAAATTCTTTTGCGTTTTAGATAATGAACCTAGTGTCTGGAGATACACTGGCTGTTCAGACATCACACTGCTCTCTGTAGCCTTGCCTACGTGTACAGTAACTGGCACTTGTAGGGGGTTTTTATTCCTTTTCCACGATGAGTTTCCATATTGGTTTCTGTGCAGTTATGTCTTGGTCCAATCTGATAAAACTTGCCAATTGACTTTTCCTTTGTAAGAAACCACCCACAAGCAGCTTCTTTCTTCACTTGAAGGGTATCAGCTGTTCCTTCCCTCCGTGCTTGAAATGTACAATGTGTGGTTGTTGGCATGTCCTGCACGTTCTCAGAGAATCTCATGCACAGAGGAGCCTGAGGGGCTACAGTCCGTACGGTCGCACAGAGTCGGACACGACTGAAGCCACTTAGCACGCATGCACACTTGTCCTCCAAGTCCACTTACCTTCCTTTTTTAGACGGCTCTCAGGGCACCTAGGTACTGAGGTGGAAAGTTCCTTTTTCAAGCATCAGCAGCCTTCCTCACCTGGCTTGCCGGTATCTCTGTGGCTCTGGAGAGGGCTCTGGTTTTGTCATGTGGCTGAGTTTCGGAAGTCAACTGCATACTCCCTCATTTTCCTGGATTCAGTTCTCTGACTACATGTTGAATTTGAAGACTTTGCCCTTTCTGTCCATAGAATGATTGTGGGTGCAGTTTTGCACTAAAAGCTAATGAGGAGGTCTTAATTGTTTTCTCTCACAAAGATTAGCCAAAATACTACTGTGTTCTGGATTTGTTAGCTGATCTTGAAAGGCAGGCACGTTTGGAAGCATATTCCTTCTTTACTTATATATGCAAAAGCACCTTTTGTGAACTTCAAAGCCAAAGTATAATGGGAGGAAACAATGGAGAATGTGCCTTGAAGTCCATCAGTGGCTTCAGTCCTTTCAGGAGAAATTTGGAAATCCTGTCTCCTTAAGTGTGAATGGCAGCCACTCCAACAGTAGCGATACCATTGTTTACATTATTTCACTTCGCAGAGAGCTTATCAAACCAAAATAGCGCATTAGTATAAAAGCCAAGATAGAGAGCATTAAATGAATCACTCAAGAACTAACCCTGTTACAGACAGAGCCTGAACTGCTAGAGGGAGCTGGCCCAGTGAATATCCGTGGCTCCCTTAACACACCTAGCAATTCCAAATGAAGGGCCCCATCCCGGGGGTAATTCAGTAATAAGACAAGGGTCAGGGAAGAAAATGTGTTAGTTTCACCAAAACACTTCATAATCATATAAAATAAAGTGAAGGACATAGAAGATGACAGTATGTGTTCAGTGTATCACTTTTCTCGTTAGATAAACTTTAGAGGACAAAAAGCATCTTCCCTTGCTCACTACTGTATTGTCGGTTGTTGGCAAAATGCAGCGAATATCTGTTGACTGATGCTTCATTGATTGATCGCTGGGGAATTTAATGAATACTTCCACCTCCGAGACAATCTTAGTTTGGAGCATGTGTATATCTTTTGTTATGTAAATATAACAGCAAGCAAAGTAAATAAGATGGGCCAGCATCAATTCTTAGGTAATCGGGAACAGACTCTCTGCCATGCGAATGGTTTACATTACCCCCAAAGCAAAATTTCGCATTTAGTGTAAGAAATAGTGGTAAAACACTGAGCTTTTGCTTTCTGCCAATAGTGTAAACATTACTCTAACATGTAGTCTCTGGAAATAATTTAGTTAACTCCTATTTTTATATGCATGTTCTGTTCTAGAGACTTTGTTGCAAAAATACTGATGGAAAGTTTTTTTCTTTAAGTGACAGTTTGTTTACAGAAATTCCTTGAAATCTTGATGGTTATTGAAAAGACTGAAATAGATGTTGCCTTGAAATTGCCTGTTGCAGAACAACTCCACACCTCCTGGGGCAAGGCGGCACTTTGTTAGTAAATCACCTGAAATCCGTGAAGGTCATGGACACTGCTCCCTCTGTGAAATGAAATATTTATGTTCCAATCCCAAAACATATTGTGGAGCATTTTGGTGTTTTAAGTGGAGGGTACATAATAAATTATTCCAAAATTATGGAGGCCAAATGTCATTCCCTCTAAAAGTTTGTGTAATATCTATTTATCTGTGGGCAGATGACTATTCAGAGTAATCAGAGGCAGACTTTGTCGAGTTAAGTCTAAGTAAACACAGCTGAACATAAGCAAGTTGGACTATAAGAGTTTTTTGAGCTTTGCCAACAGCATATGACCTTGGAGAACGCTGCTGGTTTTTTTTTTTTTTTTTACTGCAATCTGCTTTCAATGGAAAAAAGAATTCTTTTTGTTTCAAATTAACAAGTGATGATTAGAAGCTTGTTATGTTCTAATTTTTAGATGCAAGACAAATGAACATCACGCACGTACCCAACAAAAAGCCATCGTCCTGAGGGAGTTACTCCCTGCTTAAGGAGCTTGGCTTAAACCGCAAGAGTGAAAGCCAATTAAATGGTGTTCCTTTTGAAAAGAAAACCTTTTTTGCTGTTTATTTGTATTTTGGTTTTTGTCTTTGTTCTGTTTCAACAGATTAAAACTGTGGCTCCAAATGCCACTGCTAAATGGACTATATTGACTTATCCATTCTGTAAGAAGCATCTGTCCTCAATAGCAAAGAAACTTTGCCTTGTCAGTAATTTTCGGTTCTCAGTGGAAATTCTCATTAACTGCTTTATGCTTTTCACAAGTCCTTTTATTCTTCTGTTTTTTTTTTATACTTTTTTTTTTCACTTAACCTATTACGTTCTTCTTTTAGCCTAGTATGGAATCCAGTGTTCCATTTTTTTTAAGGGCACTTCGTGGTTAAAGTTCCCATTAAATATTTCATGCCAAAGGGTAGACTTTAAGTGAGGAGTTTGGTAAAAGAAGGATTAGTGTAGATTGGTCTTGAAACTCCTAGCTTTTCAGAGTCCTTTGGCAGGTCGCCAGGTGCATAGGCTGCTCTTGTCTATTCCTTCATTGAAGGAAACTGTTTTTTTCCTTCTCACCCTCTGGATGTACATTTCCTTCTGAAAGTACATGTAGTGTGGATAGAGGGCATGACTCATGAAGACTGTAAAATAATTCATCTTTCGAGACTTCTGTGTTGGAGATTGTTTTTTAAATTACATGTTGAATAATATTAACCAGCATTTAGGAGAATATTTAGATATCTGTGCTAAAATGTCATTCTGTAGCTAGATTCATATAAGACCTGTCCGTATTCATTTACATGTACACCTCTCTCGGGCTTCCCAAGTGGCCCAGTGGTACAGAACCCTCCTACCAGGGCAGGAGACTTGGGTTTGGTCCCTGGGTCGGGAAGATCCCCTGGAGGAGGGCATTGCAACCCACTCCAGTATTCTTGCCTGGAGAGTCGCTTGGACCGAGGAGCCTGGCGGGCTACAGTCCATGGGGTCGGACACAACTGAGCGACTGAGCATGCACGCATACATACCTCTCTTACCTGATGCTGTTCAGTTTCCATGTTAAAATGAATATCGTGAGGAGGAAACACCACAGTGTTCCTAAATATGTTGCTAAGCAGTGCAGCCATGCTGCTTTCTTTACTGTTCAGGGCGACAGCCTACGCTCCTCACATCCACACGTAAAGGTCCTCAAAGCACCTCATGTTCTCAGCATGTCAACATCACATTCATGACAATCTGTCTTCTCCTGGGTGAAACACGTTCTTTCTCCTTCAGTCCCTGGTTCAGAGACCCACCATCCTCCCAGTTATCCAAGGCAGATCCTGCCTCCTGCTCCCAAACCCCCTCTAGCCATTCAGCAAGTTTGCCCTGTCAGTTCAGTCACTCAGTCGTGTCCGACTCTTCACGACCCCATGGACTGCAGCACGCCAGGCCTCCCTGTCCATCACCAACTCTCGGAGTTTACTCAGACCCATGTCCATTGAGTCGGTGATGCCATCCAACCATCTCATCTTCTGTCATCCCCTTCTTCTCCCGCCTTCAATATTTCCCAACATCAGGTCTTTTCAAATCAGTCAGTTCTTTGCATGAGGTGGCCAAAGTATCAGAGTTTCAGCTTCAGCATCAGTTCTTCCAGTGAACACCCAGGACTGATCTCCTTTAGGATGGACTGGTTGGATCTCCCTGCAGTCCAAGGGATTCTCAAGAGTCTTCTCCAACACCACAGTTCCAGTATGTGTTCTTAGTCACTCAGTCATGTCTGACTCTTTGTGACCCCCTAGACTGTAGCCCCCCCCAGACTCCTCTGTCCATGGGACTCTGCAGGCAAGAATACTGGAGTGAGCTGCCATACCCTTCTCCAGGGGATCTTCCCAACCCAGGATTTGAACTTGGATCTCCCACATTGCAGGCAGATTCTATACTGTCTGAGCCGCCAGAGAAGCCCCAAAATACTGGAGTGGGTAGCCTATCCCTTCTCCAGGGGATCTTCCTTATAACCAGGGCTCCTCTTCTGTCTTGATGTTCCCACCGAGATCCTGCCTGACTCCTCTGACCTCGTCCTCCTCTAAGGTAAGAGGGAGCATTCTGAAATCCAAATCTGATCCTGTCACTGTTAACACATCCTTTGGTCATTCCCCATACCTTTCCCCAGTGGCTCAGTTGGTAAAGAACCTGCCTGCAATGCAGGAGACCTAGATTCGATCCCTAATCAGGAAGATTCCCCTGGAGAAGGGGAATGGCTACCCACTCCTGTATTCTTGCCTGGAGAATCCTGCGGACAGAGGAGCCTGGCAGGTTACAGTCCATAGGGTCACAAAGAGTCGGACATGACTGAGTGACTAACACTTTCTCTTTGATACCTTTCAGGATCAGGTTCATATTCCCGCTCTTGGCATGCAAACCCAGAAACCCTCAGTGCCTGGCCTTTAGAGTCTCTCTTGGGTTGTTTCCCACCTGGCCCTGCACACACCCCATTTTTTTCAGCTGCACCAAAGATAGAGCTCCCCAAAGGGCCCCGTGAGGGTATTGTCACCTGCGCTTTCACAGATGCCCCTTTACCTGGAACGCCGTCCCCCATCTTCACCTTGGCCTCTCCTGCCCATCTTTGCCCCAGCCTGTGCTTTCCCATCGTTCCTGGGCCCTGGTGCCCAGATGATGGTAACCTTGGCTGGGCCTGGCATGAACAGAGGAAGAGGCTTGCTGGACACCCCTGCCCAGCGCCTCTGCTGCCCAGAGGGGATTGTCTCATTCAGAGCTGCTTTCAGGACCACCGTGCCCCTGCCCCCACCATCGCTCCCTCAGCACTTCCCATTCTGAGCTCTTGTCCCTTACTTGGTAACAGTGAGCTGCGTGAGGATGAGACCCATTTGTTATTTGCGGTATTTCTAGGGCCTGTCATGGTGCCTGATGGTCAGGGTGCATTCAGTAAATGTTTGCTGAACCAACCAGTAAACCCCTGAAGTAGTGAATGAAGACACCATGAGAACAGCCCAGTCTGCTGAACTTAAAATGAAAGATGCAGCTTCTAGTACCAGCCTTATTGGACTCCTCCCAAGGCTCAGACAATAAAGAATCTGCCTATGATTCAGGAGACATGGGTTTGAACCCTCCTAGGTCAGGAAGATCCCCTGGAGGAGGGCATGGTAACCCACTCCAGTATTCTTGCCTGGAGAGTCCCATGGACAGAGGAGCCTGGTGGGCTATGGTCCGTAGGATCGCAAAGAGATGGACATGTCTGGAGCAACTGAACACACACGCAGGCACACACCAGCCCTATTGTGTACAGACAGCTTAGCCTTGGACATGGCAATCAGCTTTTCTGCTTCTCAGTTACAAAATGGGGAAAATGATATGTGTGCACAGAAGGGAAATGAGATTAATTGCACATTCATGACTTGCAAAACGCTTGATAAGTATTGTTGTCACCACTGTGGATGGTGTTAAGTTAATCTAGACCTTAATTATGATCCCAAAAGGGATGGAGGTAAAATGTGTACAAAGTGTAATTTTCCATTTGACACTCAAAAAAAAATTTGGCTTTTACTTGGATAAGTTCAGCTTCACTGAAGTGTTGTTATACACTCTCTATGAAATTGAGTATTTTGCATTCTTCTCTGCAGCGGGAAGAACTTTTTAATGAATGTTGGTCTCTTTGTAAGATATCAGGGGTATTGAAATAATCGATAAATTCTTGTTCCAACCTAAGAATTTAAGGACACTGTGTATAGCTGTTTGGGATGAAAAAATGAAGGTCTTTTAGGTAATGTATGTTTTAAGTTGTTATTTTTCCCTTGTGGAAGTACATCAGTTAGCTCTTCATAAAAAATTTTAATAGCAGAGATTAAAGACCTATCTTTAAAGAATTGGGCATTCCCAAAGCTGTTCCCTCACATCCAAATGTTGTATTCTATCTTGAATAAAGACCTTCACAACTAAAACTTTTTCCAAGCCATTAAGAGCAAACTACTCCAGCATACCTATACGACGGCATGGGTAACATGCATGAACTGCCAGTCTGATAACAGCCACACGCACCAACCCCAGAAATGAACAGCAAAGACCAGTTGCTGACATAATCCTGGAATTTGCCACGGGGTATGCTTATTCTCACTCTCCTAATGTTTTTCATATTATGGCTACTAAGCAATGGAAGTGACCTTCTCCAAGCAGGCTGCAAAACTGAAGTCTCCATGACATACAGTCTTGCCCTTCAGGGAATTTTCCACACTAGAGTGTCATAGACATAACATGCCTGCTCTTGACCTGGCAGAGGATTCTAATACAAAGCCTACGCTGGACTGTTGTGTTATTCGTTATCTGTTCCATTTCAGGGTAAATCTTCCACGTGCATCCTTGATGGCTGCCAGTACAAGAAGCGTATTTGCCAATTTGAAATAATTGTAGCTGCTTTTTATTGAGAACTCCTGGCTGCCTGATGTTTTGTAGTGAAACTATTACTAATTTCTACAACAGCCTTCATTGTTCCCTGTTTTGTATCTATTTTACAGATGAGAAAAAAAAAAATGACAGGCAGAGATACTAACTGACTTGCCCCGAACCACATGCTAATAAGCAGCAGAACTGGCATTAGGACCCCCAGCTCTCTGGTTCCAAATCTCCTCTCTTCCCAGCATACCTACTGTTGGAGGAGTAACACGTGGTTAAGTGAATTCCACCCTTCACAGGTCACACTGATCAGCAGCCAACAGGTGCACTCAATCTCTCAATGCAAGATAAATCCAAAAAGGGCACGAATCCCATTACAAACAGCTGTAGGAATTTGGGTAACTAATTGGTTATTCTCTGTCTTAAAGACAGCTAATGTTAGCATGGAATTTCCATTTGAATAATTTTTCAATTAATCATGAACTGGGACTCCCATTTCTAAAGCCACCTTTTGACGGATGCTTTCAACACGTGCCCCACACAACTCCTGTTACCTCCTTTTTTACTCCAGTGTAAAAATAATCATCTTTTTTTTTTTTCCCATTTCTGGGCCTGCTTTCTGCTTTTCCTAGCCCTGCTAACTATTATGATGATGATGACTATTCATGTGAATAATTCAGTGCATTTCCGTCATTACACATCTTTCATTTCTTTATGCTTCTATGGGCTCTTTTTAGTGTTAGTCGCTCAGTCGTGTCTGACTGTTTGTGACCCATGGACTGTAGCCTGCCAGGCTCCTCCGTCCATGGAATTCTCCAGGTAAGAATACTGGAGTGGGTAGCCATTCCCTTCTCCAGGGGATCTTCCTGATCAGGGATCGAATCTAGGTCTCCTGCATTGCAGGCAGATTCTTTACTGTCTCAGCCACCAGGGAAACCCATGAGCTCCTGTAAGTCAGCACAAATACACGTTCCTGAAAGTATTTTTGGGCATCCTTTTGTCCAAATAAGAATCTATATGTTGTCTAACAAACTATCTTATAACTTTAATATTTTTCATTTAAAAAAATTAATCTCATGATTTTATTATTTTCTAAGCAGATCATTCCATTTTTTAAGTTGAAGTATAGCTGATTTACAATACTTGTATTAGTTTCAGGTCACAGCATAGTGATTTGTATTTTTACAGGTTATCCTCTGTTACATTAACAGTTATTACAAGATGATGTCTATATTCCCTGTGTCTACAGGGATTATATATATGCTGTATAATCCCTGTATTTTATACACAGTAGTTTGCACTTTTCCTTCCCCAACCCCAGGTT
Organism: Muntiacus reevesi; assembly: GCF_963930625.1. NCBI lineage: Eukaryota > Metazoa > Chordata > Mammalia > Artiodactyla > Cervidae > Muntiacus > Muntiacus reevesi. The sequence goes on from NC_089250.1 coordinate 35,973,136, forward strand.
GCCCCTCTCCCCTCCCTGTCCCCACTGGTAACCACGAGTTCGTTTTCTGTATCTGTGAGCCTGCTTCTGTCTTGCTGTACACATTTGCTTGTTTTATTTTTTAGATTCCATATATAAGTGATATCAGGCTTCACTGATAGCTCAGTTGGTAAAGAATCTGCCTGCAATGCAGGAGACCCCAGTTCAATTCCTGGGTTGGGAAGATCTGCTGGAGAAGGGATAGGCTACCCACTCTAGTATTCTTGGGCTTCCCTTGTGGCTCAGCTGGTAAAGAATCCACCTGCAATGCGGGAGCCCTGGGTTCCATCCCTGGGTTGGGAAGATCCCCTGAGAAGGGAATGGCTAGCCACTCCAGTGTTCTGGCCTAGAGAATTCCGTGGACTGTATAGGCCATGGAATTGCAAAGAGTCAGACATGACTGAGCGACTTTCAGTTCACTTCTTAAGTGATATCATTCAGTATTTGTCTTTCTCTATAAGGCAATTTTTATAAACCTCCTAAAGTAAACTGAAAATCAGCTAGATAATATATCCAGTTATGTTGAGTATGAAACATAAGAGAAATGCCCTATGGACGGACTCCTGTTTCCCTCTTGTGCTGAGAGCTGTGTAATTAAATGCTGCCCCAGAGCCCAAGGAACAGTAGCTCACGTCTTCCTTCGTGTTTGTAATGTCCCCTGTTCAGCTCCCATTGTGGGTGGCCTGGGAAGGGGGGGTTCTCCTCTTGTGTTCAGTAGATGCCTTCAGCTTCCCTGGCTTGGGACCCACATGCAAACCGTATGTGTGGCAGAGCGTGGCTCACTCCTGCTGGCTTTAACTGGGGTGTGTCTAACAGGACAGACTGCTAACATAGCAGAGGATGCAGAGAGCAGGGCTATGGCACGTTTGTAGTTTCAGGAGCCTTCACATCTCTGCTGTTTCTGCAAGTGTTCTGCCCTCAGATCCAAGACTGGTCCCTTCTGTTTCCCTGTCTAGAAGTGTGGAAAAGTGACTAGAAGCACCACAAGGGAGGGGAGAGGCCACATGTCTGCAGGAACTTGGGGATCTTGCAAGGAATTACGATTTTCCTGCTGTTAGTACCTCAAGAAGGAGCAAATTTTTGTCCTTTCATGATGACAATATGTAGTTTGTTTATTCTTGACTATGAGAGCCAAGCTGTTTATTTAGTCCTTTGATTCAAAGCAATGACTTCTGTCTTCTTCACTCTGCTCACTCATCACCTATTCTGGCTGTCTAGAGAGAATTTAATACTTAGGTCACTTATGGGTATGTATGATATATCTCAGCACCAAATGCTGAAGTGTGACTAAGTGGATTTGATTGGTCCTAGAAAGGTAACTTTTGTTTCTCTTCGCTTTTTTTGCACAGCTTTCTGCCTTTCCCTCTCTCTCTTTTGTTTTAAAATTAGTTTACACAACTGATTGTTGAAACATATTTATCTCTAAAGTCATCAAAAAGTATGTGAAATGGTAGAAAATATAATAGCAGAGGATTGTTTCTAGTCCAGAGATAATATTGGATTCATTGTCCTTTTCTCTAAATCAGTCACATTTAATGATTAAAACAAATATGTTTTCTCTTTTATTTTTGAGGTGTTTTATTTACCTGTAACACAGGACTTCCCTGGTAGCTCAGCTGGTAGAGAATCTGCCTGCAATGCAGGAGACACCAGTTCAATTCCTGGGTTGGGAAGATCTGCTGGAGAAGGGATGGGCTACCCACCAATATTTTTGGGCTTCCCTAGGGGCTCAGCTGGTAAGGAATCCCCTGCAATGAGGGAGTCCTTGGTTCAGTCCCTGGGTTGGGAAGATCCCCTGGAGAAGGAAACTCATTTATAGAACTTTGTGAACAGCAGCTGCTGAGCATTTAAATATATTTAAATCATGCGAACATGCCAGTGTTCTGTGTTTAAATTTCCATGAAATGGCTGTGCAGAAACTTTTCTGTATGTTAAGCTCACTCTTCTTTCTGATGGTCATCAAGCACTTGGATTTTTTCTTTTTAATCTAAGATCCTAAGAGTGTTCTCTCTTTACAATTTCTTTGCTTCATGTTTAACTACTACATTTTTACTATCTTGTGAGAGAAACACCGCCCTGGAGACTGAACTTCTTCAGGCTGTGGTGTGGAGCCTGTATGTCTAATTTGGGTTCGCATTGGCAGGCAGTGGTCCCAGCACAGGAAGAACCCATGTGCTTCTGCAGAAAGAAGGAACCCAGCTCGTTCTCCAGCAGAAACTGGCTGAGGGCTGTTTTCAGTTTTCAGCCTGCCTCTGGATCTCTGGGGGGCTTTGAGGTGACAGTCATTAGTACTTGGATCCTTTTCAGCCCTTTGAGTCAGATTTGCTGCCATTTCTGCTCTTGTTCAGAAGCAAAGCCATCAGCAGGCTGAGACAGGAGCCCCTCCGACCTCCTTCACGGCTCAGCTCAGCATCCTGACCACTGAGCTCTATTTTAGTGATTTTGGTCCCGGGGGTGACCACATTCTTTGCATGATGGTTCTGTTCCCCTTGTCCCCGTTCCTCTTTAGAGATCATATAGCTCCAGTTACCTCTCAGGGCTGCTGTAAAAATAACAGATTAAAAATAACCAAAAACTGTTTGTAAACCTCATCACCGTGTATAATAAAACCAAGGTTTGTTCTTTTTGAAGCAGGCCTGAGCAAAATATTCTACTAAGGGCAACAGAAACTGAGTTTACTTTACTTTATAAAGGCTTTTTATCCTACCCTAGAAAGAAAAAAAAAAAGATCTGCATTACATTGAATAATTACTTTTTGATGACCCCCATCTGGATTACTATTTGTCACTCTGTTTTCCCAAAGGAACTTTAGAAAAATATAAGACTCTCGAAAATAAAAGGCCCTACCATCACAGCAATATAGAAGTGGGTCTACATGTTTATTTTCAAAATAGAAAACACAGATCTTGTAACAGTCTGTCATTACCATAGCTCTTCCTGTTAGAAGAAGAAGGATGATTTGATTATTTTGAAGAATTGTGCCATGTTTTACAGTGGAAATCATGGGTTCCTTTATTCTTAAGTTGTATTTGTAATGACTTCCCCCTAAGCTATACATCACTCCATAGCAAAAACTGTAACACCTGGGGAAAATAATGCAAGTCAAGTTTTATATGTTGTTTAGTCGCTAAGTTGTGTCCAACTCCTTTGCGACCCCACCTGTCCATGGGATCTCCCAGGGAAGAATACCAGAGTGGGTTGCCATTTCCTTCTCCAGGGTATCTTCCTGATTCAGGAACTGAACCTGCATCTCCTACCTTGGCAGGTGGATTCTTCTTTAGTGCTGAGCCACCAAGGAAGCTCAAAGTTTTATTACTCCTCCTGTTAATAAAAAGGCAGGGCTTTTTTTTTTTTTTTTTAGTGGTGTTAAGCAAAAATAGACAAAAGCATTTTGAACCTGGAGTCACCCATTTCTGAACGACATTTTCCTAATACAAGTGTTACATCTGCTACTGATACAAAGATAGAGTCGGGGACTTGGAGCATTAATTGCAGCCTTGACTGTCCCTACTGAGGCCTAGGGCGCTTGGCAACACCATGGAGTGTGGAGTGGACCCCTCGGGTGGTGAAGGTCGGTTGACAGCATCAGCATCACTTCACTTGGGGAATTGTAGCGTCACAGCCCTTCCTATAGGTCAGGTTCTGTTTCAAGAGCTGTGCCCTGGACACCACGTTGAATCCTCACTGCAAGCCCGGGAGGGTCAGTTACTGTTTCCCCATTTTTAGGTGAGGACTTCAGATGCAGTTCACATAAGTGGCTCACGCAAGTCCTATTCCTAGTGAGCCCACACCTATTTTCCTGTGATCTTAAGACACATCCTCTGACTTAGAGAAATCACTGTACAAAATGGTGGGCTTGACCTATAAAATGTTTTTGATTTCTCCCCAAACTGATCAACTTGTTAGAGGTAAGCAACTTAGCCCCTTCTTTTTTAAAGAAAATTTTTGTATCCTACCTTTGGGTGATAGCAGTGGAATAGGACCTATATACGCCATTGTGTGCTCACTCAGTCATGTCCAACTCTTTGTGACCCCATGGGCTGTAACCCACCAGGGTCCTCTGTCCATGAGATTCTCCAGGCAAGAATACTGGAGTGGGTTGCCTTTTCTTGCTCTAGGAGATCTTCCTGATCCCAGGAACCAACCCACATCTCTTGCATTGGCAGACGAATTCTTTACCACTGTCCCCCCTAAGAAGCCCCTGTGCCATTTAATAAATAGATTCCCGGTGATCGTGTGATCTTCTCTTGGTCAGAGTGGGTCATCAGAAGACTTCTAGACTAGGGGAATGCTTGGACCTACAGCCACACCCACGGCCGGCAAAGTCTTCTACCTCATCTTTATGCCTGCTGCCTTCCACACCATCAACAAAATCCTTCCCAATTTTCATTTGAAAGTCCTCCCCCACCCTAGTTTAGACTTTAAATGACTGTTCCTGGAATTAAAAGCAGAAAATCACAGAACCTTTAAGTGTAGAAATGTGTGAACATAGAACCCTGACATGCCAAGTATAGTTTTAACATTTCAAGTATATTAGCAACATCTAAATGTACTTGAAATGTAGGAGAAGGACTGGTAGTACAGTTCATCTATGTCTGAAATATGCTTCTTTTCTATTAATAAACACAACAGATGAACTGTGAGTAGAGAAACTGTCATTTGCTCCTCTTCTGAAAGAGCCGAGAAGTTGGCAAACATCCTCTCTCTTATTGTGTCATTTCTGGTGTTAATGCGTTCAGACAGGTTTAACAGCAAGGTCGCCTGGTCTGAAGTGTCGTTTCTGGAGATGGTATTAAGGAATTTGAAAAGCATGGCCGTAATGTGAGCCAAGTCAAGGATACACTACGGTTCATCTGTCAAAGCAGAAGTACTTTTTGATGATTTTTCAGAGATACTGACGAGCTTAAAAATACATAGATGGAGCCAGATTTTCCAGCCAATTTCTAGATTATAACAAATACACATTTTTCCATTTAAAAGCCCTTTTTTTTTCCGCTAAAGGAAATTGTATTAGTACTTTCTAACCTAACACTATTCAGCTACATATTTACTAACCATCAACCTTCTAGAACTATGGTGTGGCAGCCACACCCATGGCTGTTTTGCATTGTTGCAAACCTTGGTGAATGAATGTCATCACCTTGGGACAAAACTAAAATTTAGCCAGGAATCAGAGTAAGTCTACCCTATTTTTAGAACTAGTAGCCCAACTTGCATGTAAAAGAGAGCACTTTCATAAACAATTAATGCTCCTTGTAACGCACAGGCACACACAGAAGTTATTCATGTGTAATTAGGAAGTCATTTTCTGAGATTTTGGCTGAAAACTTCACTTTCATGGATGAAGCATTTGGGTGACATCTCCGGAATCCCCCTTGAGAAAATGAAGTAACAAAATCCATTAGACACTTAAAGTCAGTGAATATTCTTTAATGTGGCTCCAGTGTGCTCTGTCTTGGCATGTTACCGTACTTTGGCACAAAATAGCATCAGAAAAGCCATTTTGTCTTTGAAGATGATAGATTTGCACACTTAATCCATTAATCTAGGCTGATGGGCTTTGCCCAGAGTTAAAATATGTCATCTTACATAATGGTTTTCATATCAAATCTCTGAACAATACTAATTTTTCTGGTGACTACATTCAACCTCTCCGAGAGGTTAATTTTTACAAGGATTTATGTATCAATAGTTCTTGGTATATATGCTTAAGCTTTCTTGTAAGTAGTTTTAGAAAATATGAAATCACACGGTCCTCATAACAACCCCGAATCTAATGTGGTTAGCCCCACTTTCTAGGTGAGAAAGAGCACAGAGTGGTCAAACCAATGGCAGACTGTCACACAGGGAATCAGGGGTGGAGCAGAGATCCAACTCCAGCCTCTGGCTCTAGGGTCTGTGCTCCACCCACTGCCCCACACTGCCTCTGTACTTCACACCAGACCACCCTCAGAGTCAGTAACGAGGTGCTAAGAATAGAAATGAGAATACTTAACATTTCCAGACCCCTTTCTGGTTACTTACCAACAGTTTCCTCCCCAGAGACTACATTCTGATCTTCAAAGTGAAATTTCAGACTGAAGGTTTTCAACTTTGGGAAGGTGGAGCCTTTGAGATCACAGAGGAGCCATCTTGGTAATGGGACCACGCAGAGTAATTTAGGATTGAGGACATTTAATATCTTTAGTGGGAAAGATGGAAAGTGGAGTTGAGACATTCTAATTGGGTGGTACTGTGCATATTTGAAAAGTTACTTTCAAGTTGCAAATCCCACTTCCTATGCCTTTAGTCCTCTAGTTCAGACTGATGAGGTCAAAATAACTGTCTGTTTTACCAGAACATAGGTTCAGCTCATAATTAACAAGGAGGCCCTCTGCATAGTCAAAAAAGTCACAGGAAGGCTCTGTAGCCCCCTAACTGATAAGGAGCCCACAACATTTACAGGTTTATCCACAGGCACGTGTGCTCCCCGGAACAAGGAAGGTGTTCTGCTCTTGTTCATGCAACTCTAACGTATCCTGAAAGCTTCCCCCTCTTCACTATTGGTCTAGACTAGAGGGGTGTGATTTCTAATGTTTTAGTTTCTAGGAGGAGATAGAGAGCAGGCTGGATTAACAGAAAGACAGCTGAAGGTGGGGACCCTGTGGATGCAGGCCATCTGGGCACCGTTAGCTGCAGTGCGGGGCCAGCCCACATGAGAGGTAACAGGAAGGAGAAGAATCCTCAGCCAGATGGTGGAAGTCATGGCTGGAGGAAACACTGGCTTAATTTTTGGAAAAGATTTTTCTCTAAACGCAAATAATTTTGGAAGCCACTCATTCTTTAAGGCCCCAGGATAAATAATGTAGCTAGTATATTGCAAAAGGGAAAAAAAAATACCACTTCCATCCATGAAGCTGAGGTGGGTTTCATTTTATAATTTTCACTATTCCAAAGGGCTTCCCTTGTGGCTTAGTTGGTAAAGAATCTGTCTGCAATGTGGGAGACCTGGGTTCGATCCCTGGGTTGGGAAGATCCCTTGGAGAAGGGAAAAGATACCCACTCCAGTATTCTGACCTGGAGAATTCCATGGACTGTATAGCCCATGAGGTCACAAAGAGTCAGACACGACTGAGCGACTTTCACTTCACTTCACTTCACTATTCCAAAAAGCTTCATAATCCTTCCATGAGCAATAGCCTTGATAGTCACGGAGTTTTTGTGGCAGTCTTCTCCTGTCATGCTGAACTTTTAAAGTGCAATTCACTTTTGGTCTGTGGTGCTGGAAAAAAAGCAGCTGAATCATCAACAGATAAATGTTACAGGTTGTTGGATAGGTTTTTTCCCCTTCCTTTTTGGGCAGAATCACTCAGGATGATTTATCTTTACTCATTCAAAAGCTCTCACTACGCCTAAAGAGAGGATAACCACAAACATTTCCTCTGAAAGTGATGCAGTAACAGCTGTCTGGCAGTTATTTAGCAGTTATTCCCTCCTGGTGATGCAAGGGGGATCATAGAACAGGCCCCTGGGGCCAAAGGCTGGTCCAGTCCCTGGCCTGTGGAGGTGAAGGGCGGGGCAAGTGAGCAAAGCTGCTTCTGTATTTACAGCCACTACCCATGGCTTGGCATTACCTGAGTTCTGCCTCCAGTTAGATCAGCGGTGGCATTAGAGTCTCATAGGAACGCAAACCCTACTGTGAACCACACATGCGAGGGAGCTAGGTTGTTGTTGCTGTTCAGTCGCTTAGTCGTGTCCAATTCTTTGCGACCCCATGGACTGCCGCACACCAGGTTTCCCTGTCCTTCACTATCTCCCGGAGTTTGCTCAAACTCATGTCCATTGAGTTGATGATGCTATCCAACCATCTTGTCCTCTGTCGCCCTCTTCTCTTTCTGTCCTCAGTCTTTGCCAGCATCAGGGTCTTTACGAAATCAGGTGGCCAAAGAATTGGAGCTCCAGCATCAGTCCTTCCAGTTGAATAGTCAGGGTTGATTTCTTTTAGGATTAACTGGTTTGATCTCCTTGCTGTCCAAGGGACTCTCAAGAGTCTTCTCCAACACTGCAGTTCAAAAGCATCAATTCTTTGGTGCTCAGCCTTCTTTATGGTCCAACTCTCACATCCATACATGACCACTGGAAAGATCATAGCTTTGACTAGACGGACCTTTGTTGGCAAAGTGATTGCATGCTCCTTATGAGAATCATCCTGAACCATCCCTGTCAACACACCAGTCTGTGGAAAAAATTGTTAACCATGAAACCATTCCCTGGAGCCAAAAAGGTTGGGGACCGCTGTTGCTGGGGAGTGTCACTCTAATTTAAAGTGCAAGGATGGGGCTTCCTGGTAGCTCAATGGTAAAGAATTTTCCTGCCAATGCAGGAAACATAACAGGAGATCCCACATGCTTTGGGGCAACTGAACCCCTTTGCCACTCCTGAGGCCACATGTCCTAGAACCCATGTTTCGCAACTAGAGAAGCCACCGCAGTGAGAAGTGTGAGCACTTCTGCTGGAGAGTAGTCCCCACTTATTGCAACTGGAGAAAAGCCTATGCAGCAATGAAGACCCAGCCCAGCCAATAAATAAAATTATTAAAGTGCAAGGATGAGCTCAACAGAGATTTAGGTTTCCTATTCTGTGATTTGGACCGATTTTTTTTTAATATTATAGATTAAGTAATAAGGAAGGGGATAAGCCTTTTTGAGGTCTTCCCTGTAGCTCAAATGGTAAAGAGTTTGCCTGCAATTCAGGAGACCCGGGCTTGAACCCTGGGTCAGGAAGATTCTCTGGAGAAGGAAATGTCAACCACTCCAGTAGTCTTGCCTAGAGAATCCCATGGACAGGGGAGAATGGTGGGCTTCAGTCCATGGGGTCGCAACGAGTCGGACATGACTGAACAACTAACGCTACACCAAGTCTTTTTTTGGTGGGGGGTATCTCTATGGTTTAAAATACTAGCAAAATGTACAGAAAAGATGTTGAATAGGTTTTTAATAGGCTTTCTATGTAAACAATGCTTCTGACCTTGCCATAGTCTTTGAAGGTGGCTTTATCAACCAAGATTGCTTAAACGATGAAATGCTAGTAATTGTTATATTAATAGTAGCCCCTTCTTATAACATTCAAGATTCTCACTATCCAAGTTTAAACTGAGTGGAGCTAGATTTTGAATTTTTTTAAGTTGTTTCTTTTTCACAGGTTCAAAAATAAAAAAAACAAATATTGCCACATCAGGGTAGGCCAGGTAATAGATTATTATCTTATTTGTTAGCAAAATGGTAAGGAAAAGGTAGAAGTTAGTGGAAAAACAAGTTCTAAAACATGTACAAAATGGCTCTCTTTTTAAAAAAATGTATATAAACTTATTTGGGGAGGCTATTCATCCAAATATTAATTAGAGTTATCCCTAAACTGCCCTCGATTTTCTCTTTTCCACTTTTTCCTGGATTTTCTGCAGCAAACCTACACGACTTTCTTATTAGAGAACAACAACAAATGCTACTTTTATTTTTTTTTAATGTTTATTTTTTAAGATTTTTTTTGATGGGCACCATTTTTAAAGTCTTTATTGAACTTGTTACAATATTGCTTCTGTTTTATGTTTTGTTTTTCTTTTTTGGCGGGAGGCATGTGGGATCTTAGCTCACCTACCCAGGATCGAACTCATACCCTCTGCCTTGGAAAGCAAAGTCTTAACCATTGGACCTCCAGGGAAGTCCCCAAATTCTGTTTTTAAAACTAAATAAATGTAGAGTTACAGTGGAACCAGTCTGCTGGGTGTGTGAACCCAGGCCAGACCTAGTGCCTAGGGAAGTAGAGACAGACAGGACAAGGGGAATGGGGATCGATTATGAGATCCTGCAAATTTGGAGCAATCAGTATTTCGGAATCTTAGTGAGGCTTCATATCTGGCCAATTCCCCAAGAGTCTCATTCTTTATCTCCACTGTGCCAAGTATGTAAATAACTCCAGAGATGGATCCGGGTGCTGTGCCAGGGGCCCTCTGAACTCTGAGGTGAGAAGCACTAGGCCTAGCTATCCACCCCTGCTCTCTCCAGCAGTGGCCCCCAAACCAACCAAGGGTGAGAGGGTACAGATGTCAAGCATCTGGAGCTCTTGCTCCACCTTAATTTAGGAAAACATACAATGGATGGATGACTCAGGTCACTTAATTAAAAATACTCAGGTTCTTAGACGTAATTTTGTTTACCTTTCCTTGGTGTGAGTAGTCTTTGGGGAAACATTTTAAGACATTCCTAACTTTAGGACTTAACTGATTAAATTTGAAAACCATCTCAGCGCAAAAGCTTTGGCCCTATTTTTGTCTCTTTTTATGACCAGAAATATTACCTCAGGAATATATATTTCAGAGTTAATATTTCTGAACCATGTTTCTCAAACTTGAATGGACACTCTGCCTACAGAGCTTTGCGCTTGCATGACTCCGAGGTGCAGTAGGGCTGAATTTCCTTTCTAATTGTTTCTCTACTTAACTTTATAAGGAAACACATGTCCAAACTGAGGATAGCCCCATTTTAAGTTTCAACATGGTTTGGGTTTTACAGCATCCAAGATTTTCCTAACTACGCAAGTCTTTTTTTTTTTTTCTTTTTCATTCCTTTTCTTTTTTGGTCTTAAAACACGCTCTTTTGGCTGGTTTAGTAAGTTGTTCCTGCCAACCAGTTGCTTTTATGGTAATTGACAGCGTAGCTGATTTTTGGAACCTGAGGATCTAAAAAGGCATTTTAGCTCAGACGTGGGAGAGGCTGAGCCAAGCTACTTGCAGAGTAGGAGATAGGCTGAGCTGAATGTAGGACATGGATAGACCTCGGGCCTGTGCATGGTAATTAGCGGCAGGGAAACGCCTGCTGTGGCTCAGACTGCCCTCTTTTCAGCAGTGTTCAGAGCCCTTCCTTCTCCTGTCAGATCCTTCCTTGAGCTACTGGGTGCCACTCCTGGAGGAGAGCCGGGGAGACCGCCCATCTGCTGCAGTGGCGTAGAGTGGGCGGGGGTGCTGTTTAGAAACCCACCCTTCCATAAGTCCTGATGATCGGCTGAAAAGACACAAAGCCATTGAACCAGATAACTGCCGGCCGGTTTATACTTCAAAGGAAAAGAGCATGTGAAAAAACAAAATTCACATTTAACACAATTATTTCATAGAATGAGCGGGTCGTGCATTTTTTGAACTCCTCTCAGATGATCTAGGGCATTTCCCCAGATTTTGCCTCAGCACAAGGAATAGGGGGGAAAGAAAAGTCTCCCCAAACTGCCAGATCTTTATAGTCCTTTGCTTTCCTACAAAAGCACGAATGTTTCAGAGTAAAAGGGCCCCTGTTTGCTGTCTTCCCCTGGCTGCTTCCTCTGGGAGCTGCGCCTCCGAGGGGGCGGGAGTGGGGGGTTGGGGGAGTGTCTCTCAGATGCATAATAACCAGTACTAAGAAAAGCACACCCTTCTAACACCAGTGTATGTTCTGTACTAAAACCTGGGCACAGAGACCACCCCCCGCCTGCCCTCCAAAGCTGTCATAGTCAACTTTTCCTTCTTGGTTTGAAATCTTCCACATTGAACTTTGTTACATGCTGTTTTAACACTGGGCTGATACAGAAGCAAACTGTTTCTTTTCATTCCATTTTTATGAACCTTTTTCTTCTGCGGTTGGTAAAGGAACCTGAACCCATCCCTAATGCCACTGATTGCCCATCTGCCCTGGAAATAAAGCACAGGAATCCTCTTTGTTGCAAGGACATTGTGAAAATTCCTGAAACTAATGAAGAACTCTCAAATGGGCTTGGGGTCTCTCTGCTTACACTTTGAAGTGTATTTGCATAAGCACCAAACTGTAAAATACATAGACCCCAAGAGTAAACAGAGTTTTATGATTTCACTGTTGGCCGTGGTCAAGGTGTTTCTTGGTGGAACGGTTCCAGCAAGCAGTCACGAAGTTAGGGAGTGCTTGCCGTGTCTAGCTGGCAAGGGGGCCGAGGAGGTTCTCCGTGGACCTTCACAGGGATGTCTGTGTCTTCCTTGCATGTGCAGTCGGCAGCCACCTGCTTCCTTCCTGTCCTCTGCTCTGTGACCACTCTCTGTTGACAGTCCAGCTGGGGAATCTGATTCTGTACATCCGAGAGAGCTCCATTCCTGAGCCAGAAGACAAGTCACGTGGTCTTCTCTAAATTAGGTTGTGTTATCTCCCTAATGTTATTTAGGGAATCATGGACCTTACTCTGCGTTTGCCAAGACTTTCCATTGAATAAATATCTCCAAAACCTATTGTTTCTCTTTGGCAACAGAATGGTTGCAATTTGTGGACAAAAGTGAGCAAAGGCTAACCCCGTTTTTTATTCTCTCTCTCTCTCTGTAAAATGTCCAATGTTGTTAGCTTTTCTTGTCCTAAACAAAGGCATTGACTTATTCTCTGTTCTGGTTATGCCTTGTGTCTGTCGTCATTGAGCAGATTTGCAGATAATAGCACCAAACAAGGAAAGACTTAACAGACAGCAGAGACTTGCTGTCCACACGAAGAGTTGTTCAGTTGCTAAGTCATGTCCGACTCTTGGCGACCCCATGGACTGCAGCATGCCAGGCTTCCCTGTCCTTCACCATCTCCCGGAGCTTGCTCAAACTCATGTCCATGGAGTTGGTGATGTCATCCAACCATCTCATCATCTGTTGCCCCCTTCTCCTCCTTTTCCAGTGAGTCAGCTCTTCGCATCAGGTGGCCAAAGTTACTAATGCCGAATAAGTAGACACAAAGTGCCTAGAATCCCACAAGGAACATAGGACACAGTCAGTAAGCTAGGATTATCACAGTTCTGTGAATTCAAAGTTGTCATTGTTTTTCTTCTGTTTGCATGAGTAATATTCTAATTCCAAAATTATCAAGCAACAGAGGTGGAGCTAACTGTCCAAGCCGACCTTGCAGGGGCCAGAAGGTCCAGAAGGTGATCAAATGCTCATGGATCCCCTTACTTTTCCAAACATGCCTTAAAACAAAAGGAAACCAAAGGGTCTAACATTTATTGTTTCATTTGGAGCCAGACACATGTAGTCTCGGGCTTCCCTGGTGGCTCAGATAGTAAAGAACCACCTGGGTAATATCCCTGGGTTGGGAAGAACCCGTGGAGGAGGGCATGGCAACCCACTCCAGTATTCTTGCCTGGAGAATCCCATGGACAGAGGAGCTCAGCGGGCTACAGCCCATAGGGTCCCAAAGAGTCAGACAGGACTTAGGGAATAAGCGCAGCACAGCAGCACACATAGTCTCATTTATTTATTTATTAGTTTCATTATTTTAACGACCTTGTCATTTATTCACTGAGTGCTTTTGTTTCGCTTGATGTCTTCCATTGTCTTTTTTTCGGTATGGGGGTGAGGTGGGCCTTGAAGAAGAGGTTGTGCAAAGAGCTCACGGTGACCATTATTGTCTCAGGTCTGCACTGCACAGCCTGACTCAGGTTGTGTGAACACATTTCATTGACTCTTTTCTGAAGGCATCCAAGTTTAGCTACTATGTTGATGTGGCCACTTTGCTATTTTCTCTTCCCTCTCATTCCTGGAAGTGCTGCCATGGCTGGGCTAAATCATGATCATGTTCATGCTTTTCCTCCCAGGTCTCTCCTGGTTCCACGACTCCCTGGGAGCCAGGGCTGGACATTAGGGTGCATGGCCTAAATAGCCTTGAGCATTGCAGAGGAAAAGATGGCCTTCAGAAATACTGGGTTAGGAGAGAAGAAGAAAAGGAGAGGACTGGGAGTAGGAAAAAAGCTTTCCAGAAACCATGGAGTTCAGAGACCACTGTGAGCAAATGCCATGTTTCTTGTGCTTCTCGTGTGCAGCACAGCGCCTCCTGCAGCTTCTTGGTGGTAGTGGTGGTTGTTGATAGCAGTGACTTCACTGTATTTTGGGGTCTCTAAAGCTAGTGGGCGTGATGGAATTCCAGTAGAGCTATTTCAAATCCGGGAAGATGATGCTGTGAAAGTGTTGCACTCAATATGCCAGCAAATTTGGAAAACTCAGCAGTGGTCACAGGACTGGAAAAGGTCAGTTTTCATTCCAGTCCCAAAGAAAGGCAATCCCAAAGAATGCTCAAACTGCTGCACAATTGCACTTGTCTCATATGCTAGTAAAGTAATGCTCCAAATTCTCCAAACCAGGCTTCAGCAATACGTGAACTGTGAACTTCCAGATGTTCAAGTTGGTTTTAGGAAAGGCAGAAGAACCAGAAATCAAATTGCCAACATCCGCTGGATCATCGAAAAAGCAAGAAAGTTCCAGAAAAACATCTATTTCTGCTTTATTGACTATGCCAAAGCCTTTGACTGTGTGGATCACAATAAACTGTGGAAAATTCTGAAAGAGATGGGCATACCAGACCAGCTGACCTGCCTCTTAAGAAACTTATATGCAGGTCAGGAAGCAACAGTCAGAACTGACATGCAACAACAGATTGGTTCCAAATAGGAAAAGGAGTATGTCAAGGCTGTATATTGTCACCCTGCTTATTTAACTTATATGCAGAGTACATCATGAGAAATGCTGGACTGGAAGAAGCACAAGCTGGAAGCCAGATTGCCAGGAGAAATATCAATAACCTCAGATATGCAGATGACACCACCCTTATGGCAGAAAGTGAAGAGGAACTGAAAAGCCTCTTGATGAAAGTGAAAAAGGAGAGTGAAAAGTTGGCTTAAAGCTCAACATTCAGAAAACTAAGATCATGGCATCCGGTCCCATCACTTCATGGCAAATAGATGGGGAAACAGTGTCAGACTTTATTTTGGGGGGCTCCAAAATCACTGCAGATGGTGATTGCAGCCATGAAATTTAAAGACACTTACTCCTTGGAAGGAAAGTTATGACCAATCTAGAGAGCATATTAAAAAGCAGAGACATTACTTTGCCCACAAATGTCCGTCTAGTCAAGTCTATGGTTTTTCCAGTGATCATGTATGGATGTGAGTGTTGAACTGTGAAGAAAGCTGAGCACTGAAAAATTAATGCTTTTGAACTGTGGTGTTGGAGAAGACTCTTGAGAGCCCCTTGGACTGCAAGGAGATCCAACCAGTCCATCCTAAAGGAGATCAGTCCTGGGTGTTCATTGGAAGGACTGATGCTGAAGCTGAAACTCCAATACTTTGGCCACCTCATTCGAAGAGTTGACTCAGTGGAAAAGACCCTGATGCTGGGAGGGATTGGGAGCAGGAGGAGAAGGGGACGACAAAGGATGAGATGGTTGGATGGTATCACCGACTCGATGGACATGAGTTTGAGTAAACTCTGGGAGTTGGTGATGGGCAGGGAGGCCTGGTGTGCTGCATTTCATGGGGTCACAAAGAGTCGGACACGACTGAGCGACTGAACTGAACTGAACTGAAGGCTGATGGGGAGTTCCAACCCCATTCTTTGTTCTTCCCCCCTTCTTTACCCTCTGGAATCTTTCCCTCCAGCATGTCTGTTGTTGTGTTCCCAATATCTCGTTCTTTTGGCCAAAGGAGTGCCCCTAGAGAGGCTTAATCCAGACCAGGAACCCATTTCATCCTCCTTTGTAGTAATGTGGTTTTGATAGACATGCATGTTTTGAGTGAAGGAGCCAATCTAAACCAAAGGTTTTGAAAATGCATGAGCAGAGGCAACACCCTAACCTTCATTCCCTGCAGTAGAGGATGCAGGGCTCATGCGGACCTTACACACCAGAGCTGCTTGTTCTAATGCACCAGGAATTCCAGGTTGCTGTCAGCATTGGGTCATTTGTTCATCTGCTGACTCGCCAGAGGGGACTGTTTGCCAGTCTTTTTCCTGAGATGAGGTTTGATTTCCAGGCAACCATAGACTTTTGAGCTACAGGCACCCCGAAGATCATCCAGCATCCCCTATTTTATAGTTCAGGCTCTCCTGGTGACTCAGTGGTAAAGATTCCTCCTGTCAGTGCAGGAGAAGGGAGTTTGATGCCTGATCTGGGAAGATCCCACATGCTGTGGAGCAACTAAGTCTATGTGCCACAACTATTGAGCCTGCACTAGAGTCTGGGAGCTACAGCTCCCGAGCCTATGCACTACAGCTACTGAAGCCTGAGTGTGTTAGAGCCTGTGCTCTGCAGCCAAAGGGGCCACCCCATAAAAGCCTGTGCACCGCAACTAGAGAAAAAGCCCAAGCAGCCACAAAGCTCCAACACAGCCAAAAATAAGTAAATACTGGTGTTGCTTTTTTTTTTTTGGAAAAAAGCAAAAAAAAAAAAAAAAGTAATCCAATTTTTGCTTTTCTTTACAGACCCTCTGGAAAATGGATCTAGTAAGGGTGACAGGTGAGTGGTATGGTTTTATTTGCCATCCGTGCTTTTCAGTGATGATCTTTTCTATGTACGCCACTGTGAGTTTGATCATTTTCTTTCTGTTCTGCTTAAATCCAGTGCAGCTACTAGAAAGGGACCGAGCAAGGATGACACGTACTGGAAGGAGATCAATGCAGCCATGGCCTTAACCAATCTCGCGCAGGGAAAGGACAAGCCGCAGGGGACCACCAGCTGCATCATCCAGAAGTCATCCCACATTGCGGAAGTGAAGACAGTCAAAGTGCCCCTGGTTCCGCAGTTTTAAGAGTTTGTCACTTTTCAGATGGATGGCTGTTCTTCCCATCAGTGTTTTTTTTTTTTTTCATAAACCCTCATCCTAAGAGCTGGAGCAGGAGTGACAGTGACTCCCTCTCAAACCTCTTCTTATTTTTAATCATCCTAAATGTATCATTTAGTTGCTTCTATAAAAGACATATAAATTATAAAACTCCACTTTAATCGAAAATATTAACTTATTTTATGTTACTCCAAGTATGCGTAAAACGTCTGTGTTGCCGTTACAGTAAGTGCCTTGCTTCTTGAAAATAAGTTACAACGTGGGCACAGCAGAGCGGCAGTGCCTCAAAATAATAGCACCACAATGCTTACTAAACTGTGAGCTTACTTCTGGATGGATCTGCCTCCGGTGCCAGGACTGAAACCAAAACTGCTGAACACCTTGAAATGTGTTCACTAGTTCACATGTTAAAGCTGGGGAATCTCTTCAGCCCAAATGAAATGTTCCTTAAAAAAAAAAAAATCTGCAATATTTAAAATTGTTCAATGTGCTTTGCAGAGTGGCAGTGAGAATTTTATGCATGTATCCTGCCTGGATATCTGGTAGGTTACAAACTTCCGAAAGGAAAGGCTTGGGAATCACATAATGTATACGTTCACGGAAAATGGCAGTGTATGCGATCAGAAAAATAAGTCTTTAAGCACTGCTGGAAAACACCATGATGCTCTTTAGAGTTGATTTGGATTTTTTTCTCAAGTTTTGCCGAAGTTTTCAAAAACTTCATTATCTAAGCAACTCAAAATTTTCCCGTGTAAAACTCAATTTATAATTTAGTTTTAAAATATAATCCCATTTGCATTAGAGTTCAGTGTTTTTTGTGATGGAAACTGTTTTTCATATGGAATAGCTCTTTTTCATATGGAAAAACCTCTTATTTGGTTCATTTCAAATCACAATTGCTGATGGGCAACTTACACTGCATTGAGAACAAGGCAATAAAAGAAATGGATCTCTGTGCGTATACATATACACACAACATTGATTTTTAAATTTAAAACATATGGAAAACAAACATTGAACAGTCTCTGAATTTTGCCAAGTAGGACATTAAGATGAAATCATGCATTAAAATAAAGTACATTTTGTTTCTAAATTAGGCTATCATTGAGTGAGAATAATCAATATCAAGAAAGAAGATCTTTTTCAGTCAAACGTTAGTATTCTCATCAGCTTGGGGAGGCTTGAAGTTTGAATAAACAGAAGAGATGCCAAATATAACAGAGTATTTGTGCTCAGAGAAGTAAAAGGGCTTTGACTCTTTTATGGTGGGATGTTTTTTCTGGGTATGTAATCTATTTTATAATTTTTTTTTAAAAAACTGGAAAGCGTTTTTGTCAGTGTGAATGACAGCCAACAGTGCAGCCGCTTGGTGACATTTTTCTTTATTTTGCAAAATGCATTTAAAACCAAAGGCTGCTCTAGTTGATATATGGACAGTATCAGTCTTGATATAAATTGTAGGACACTTTTTCATGTAACATAACATTTGGGGGTTGGGTTTATTTAGTGTAATGAAAATAATTTGATATAAAAATATTTTGTATATATATATATTTTTACTTTGTTTTCTAAGTTGCTGTTTGCAGTAAGAGTAAGTGCAAAGCAAGATATGTAAGTTATGACTGTATGATCAGATGAAGTATGAGTTCTTTTGGTTTATAAGATCCTTAAATAGTTATTGATCCATGATAAAAACTTTGGAATCTTTATAGAACAATTTTGCCAAAATGTAATCATGTCAGTGAAAACTAAGGACAAGTACTTCACTCTTTTTCATACTATTATAAGTTATTCTGGTATTAAATATTTTAATAAAATTGTTTTTGTTTTTACATATTTCAGTTAGATAAATGGATGCTGGTTGCTCTTTTATTTAAATTAGCCATAATTGATTTTTACCACCTTTTCAAAAAGAATCAGCAAATTTGTTCTATGTTATAAACTATGGATGACAAGTCAATAAGGACAGCTCTTCACATGATTTTTTGTTTTTAAACACCAAAGCTTGGAGTCTGGTCTATAAATACATCAAGACAGTTTTATAATTAGCACATCCTAGGCAGTATCTCCAGTTGCAATTACTTTTACTTTTTTTTTTCTTTTGCTGCTTTAATATTTTCTGGAAATGAAAGTCCTCCCCCCCCAATCCTTTAAAAAAAAAAAAAAAATATCTTCAACAATGCTGAGTCAGCAGCTGAGACCCTAACTCATAATTTATGTTGTAGAGAAATAGAATTACCTCTATTCTTTGTTTTGCCATATGTAATCATTTTAATAAAATTAATAACTGCCAGGAGTTCTTGACAGATTTAAAATAAAAGTTAATTTCTAGACCTCACAATGATCATAAGAATGTTGTTTTCCTTTGAGAGCTGACCAGGTGGAGACAGAAGCAGAACAGAAGGGTCCATTATGTGCCAGAATTCTCCTAAGGTTGCTCAGGGATGTGATGTGGGAGCTTCACATTTGGATCAGGGTTGAATTTCATCACCTGAGACCACCTGAGATCACCACCAACCCACCTTTTAAGAGCTGAGGAAAAGAATGTATGATGCTCACTGTTAAAATACAGAACTTTAAAATGAACATTTTCACTAAATACCTTCTTCCAGTAGCTAATACAATATGCATTATTACTGCGAGCTGTGAGTTAGAGAGAACCTTGGCTTTGAGGCTACACGGATCTGTGCCTGTATCCCAGCTCTGCCACTCACTACTGACAGGTCCAGACCCAGTCGCTCTCTGCTTCAGTTTCTTCATCTGCAAAGTGAGAGCGATAAGTTATACCCTGTAGAGTGTGCCGCAAGGTTTAAAGGTAATACATGATACACCAAGTGCCTGCCACAGTGGGTGCCTGTGTGCTGAGTCGCTTCAGTTGTGTCTGACTCTTGGCGACCTGACAGGTCTCCAGCCCACCAGATTCCTCTGTCATGGGATTCTCTAGGTAAGAATACTGGAGTGGGTTGCTATGCCCTCCTCCACGGGATCTTCCCAACTCAGAGACTGAACCCAGGTCTCATGCCTCCTTCACTGGCAGGCGAGTTCTTCATAACTACCACCACCTGGGAAGCCCCCTACCACATTGTTTGGCAGTTAATAGGTGCTCAATAAATGGAAGGTATTATCACATAATTTTAATTCCTCTCTATAGAACTTATGTGCAAGGAAATAGAAATATAAATGGAATGCGAGATGTGGATAGTTTAATAAAGAACCTTGGGAAAGGAAAGCTCTCTGATATGGAAGATTGCAAGAAATAAAGTCGGTATCAAAATTATGCCTTCAAGAAAGATCATTTTATTATCGTCACTTTGAACTTCCTGGAGAAAAGCTTAAAGTAGAACCAAGGTAGGAAGAACAGATGTGCCCATAGGAAACGCAGCGTGTGCTATGGCTTCCTTCATTCCGTCAACAAGAATTGCTTTCCCCTCTGTCTGTCCTGCTTGATCCTGTTCGAGATGACCGAGAACTCAAATTGCTGTCTGTACTGTCTGCTCACTCCAAGTAGCGATGTTTAACAAACAGTGGCAACAGCCATGGTCTGCTTTTAAACTCATCCAGCTCAAAGGCATAACATCAGGCAAATAAACACAGAGAATAAAAGCAAGCTGCCCAGACGCTTCTGTCTGCACCACTTGGGTCGGATGCCTTGGAAGGCAGTGTGGGGTGGTGGTAAGAATCTGGGCTGCCACAGCCTGGCTTCGCCTTTTCGCTCCTCAGTGTCTTTTGGGAATAAGCATAAACCTTCAGTACCCAGTGTTTACATCTATAAAATCTGATCTATGAAATTTACCTACCCCAAAAGTCTGTTATAAGGATTGAGTAAGACAGTGGATAAAAAAGTGCTTTGCAAACTGCATGGTACTGTACAAACGTTAATGATTATTAATGTGTTCCAGATGACTCTGAAAGGCCTAATATCCCATAATTTTTGGCAGAATAAATTGTGGTTTCCATGAAGCATATAGGAACCCTAGATTTTGAAAAGACTTGTTATGATCCACTATCTTTGGGCCTTTTTGAGCACAAAGTGTCTTTTGGTTCTGTATTTCTTTGTGACTGTCATGATCCGAATTAGGTCACTGATTGTCACACTGCAGGGACAGAGTCCTGACTTCACCAATTCCTAGCTTTGAGACCCATCCTAGATATGGACTGAAGATTTGGTTTGGGAGGTGTGTGCATTGGCCGTAATAAGGTGAGAAAAATGGATTTCTGAGTTAGGAAAGACAAGCTGATGTGTTCTTACATCTTCACACAAATGCCTCCATGGAAATTCATCCCATATAAAGATTATCTCAATAAGTATTCTGAAACAAGTTTCAGCTCAAATTTCCAGTTTCTGGAAATTCACTCTGCAGTGAGCCTGATTCATGACTTAAATACAATTTTTAATTCATATTTTAAAACATCATAGATGTAACTTATGCTAGTTGTAGAGACATTTAAGCTGAAAAAAGGGACATAAGCATAAAAGCCCCACACCCTATCCCATGTCCCAAAGATAACCATGGTTCAAAACCATCTTGTGTATGCTTCCAGAAACTCTATGTATCTGTACTTTTTCATCTTGTATGTTTTATACTTGTACTTCTTTTATCTTGTACTTCTTATTATTAATGTATTCCTACTGCTTTGCAAAATTTTTTCCACT
Source organism: Muntiacus reevesi (assembly GCF_963930625.1). Taxonomy (NCBI): domain Eukaryota; kingdom Metazoa; phylum Chordata; class Mammalia; order Artiodactyla; family Cervidae; genus Muntiacus; species Muntiacus reevesi. The sequence continues at coordinate 35,994,419 of NC_089250.1, forward strand.
CCATCCTGTGTGTATACATATACAGTGCATGGGAACATGCTCAGTCACTTCAGCTGTGTCCAACTGTTTGTGACCCCCGTGGACTGTAGCCCTCCAGACTCTTCTGTCCGTAGGATTCTCCAGGCAAGAATACTAGAGTAGGTTGCCATGCCCTCCTCCAAGGGATCTTCTTGATCCGAGGATTGAACCCACATCTCCTGCAACTCCTACACTGCAGGTGGATTCTTCACCCGCTGATCCACTGGGGAAGCCCATATATATATACAGTGTATATATGTATATACTATGTGTAGATTTCCTTATTTTAAATTAATGCATAGAATTTGGGTTTAGGGTTATTAAGTTTATCCAACAAATACCCCTAAGTACTTTTGAGTTATTTCCAGTTTTTAGTTATTATAAACTAGTGCTATTCAAAGTGCTGTTTCACAGTGAGATAAGGAGCATTTACCAAAATACAAATCAATATACTGTTTTCTTAAGAAAGTCTTTCTATGAAAAAAAATTGTCACCTGAACTCATAGTGCTCTTAAAAGTGAGATTGATCTGCATTCTGGCCTCTGATCTCCTGGCAGACAAATAACAAGCCATCTATAGATTACCATCATTATGCAGACCGTATTTGAATAGCTCTGTATTTGTGTATGTATGTCTTCAGCCACTTAAGCGTGTTCAGTTGCTTAGTCGTGTCTGACTCTTTGAGGCCCTGTAGACTGTAGCCCACCAGGCTCCTCTGTCCAAGGGATTTTCCAGGCAAGAATACTGGAGTGGGTTGCCATTTCCTCCTCCAGTAGATCTTCGTGACTGAAGGATTGAACCTATGTGTCCTGTGTCTCCTGCATTGGTAACTGGATTCTTTAACACTGAGCCACCTAGGAAGCTCTCAGCCACTTATACATCTGTTGAATAGATAACTAGATGTGGAATTAGTGTCAAACAATAGGTACATTAAATTTTTTATGTTCGTTGCCAAATTACCATTTTAAAGTTTTACCATTGTACACAATAGGGCATGAGTGTCCGTTTTCCTCGTCTTGATCAAAACATTGAATATTACTATGCTTTTCAATAATTGAGAATGTCACAAGTAAAAATTAAATCATTGTTTTAATGATGAGAGACATTATGCATAAGCTTATTGACCATTAGTATTTCTATTCAGTGAACCGCCTACTTGTCTGTCTGTTTTCCCTTTCTTTCTTTTGTCTTTGTGTATTTAAAACTTCATTACCATAACAGGAAGAGATGGCTGGACAGCATCATCAATGCAAGGAACATGAACTTGGGCAAACTCTGGGAGATGGGATGGACAGGGAGGCCTGAGGTGCTGCTCTCCATGGGGTTGCAAAGAGTTGGACATGACTGGGCAACTGAACAACAGCAACAACCTTGTCTACAATATAGGTTGCAAATATTTCCCCAGTTTTTAATATATTTTTACTTCCCTTATAATATTGAAAGAACTCCCCTGGTGGCTCAAATGGTAAAGTGTCCGCCTACAATACGGCAGACCTGCGTTCGATCCCTGGGTTGGGAAGATCCTCTGGAGAAGGAAGTGGCAACCCACTCCAGTACTTCTGTCTGGAAAATCCTGTGGACGGAGGAGCCTGGTAGGCTATAGTCCATGGGGTTGCAAAGAGTCAGAAACAACTGAGCAACTTCACTTTCACTTTATAATATTAAAAAAAATTTAGAACCTTAAACATCACATGTGCATACACCTACAGTGTGTAAGCAGGAACTACATGTATTTGGTCATCATAGATGCAATTAGGCTCTAGAGCCAGACTGTTGATGTTCAAGTTCTATCTCTTCTGCTTAGTAGCTCTACAATCTTAGACAAGACACTTAACCTCAGCCTCCTCATCTGTAAAATATGAATCATAATGATACCTACTTCCTAGCATTGGGTTAAATTGATTATATATACAAGAGCACTTATACCTTCTACATAGTTAGTGCCTAAATTATAAAAAGATTCATCTAACTTTTCTGCTATTAGCTTTCTGGTTTATTTTTGTATGTTGACTCTTGCTTCTATTGGCAATATATTTTGGCACTCAAAATGAGTTAGGCACTTCTAAAAATTAAATACTTATGTGTATATCTAATGAACTATGTATAAAATCTATATGAGGAAAACTACAAAACTCTGATGAACATAATCAAAGATCAAAGAAGAAGTAAAAAAAATTTGTTCCATGTTAATGATTGAAAAGACTCAATATTGTCAAGATGTCAGTTCTTCCCAATTTGATCTATAGATTCAATACAATCCCCAGGAAAATCCCACCAAGTTCTGTTGTGGATATCAACAAATTGATTCTAAAGTTTATATATAGAAGCAAAAAGACTCAGAATAGCCAACACGGCATTGAAGAAGAATTTAGTGGGAGAATAGGCACTACCTGACCTCAAGACTTGCTAACCAGCTTCAATCATCAAGACAGTATAGTGTTGCTGGAAGTAGACAAATTGAACAGAGCAACAGAATAGAGAACCCGGAAATAGACTCACACAAATACAATCAACTGATATTTGACAAAAGAGCAAAGGCAATGTTCAGTTCAGTTCAGTCGCTCAGTTGTGTCCGACTCTTTGTGACCCCATGAATCGCAGCACACCAGGCCTCCCTGTCCATCACCAACTCCTAGAGTTTACTCAAACCCATGTCCATCGAGTCGGTGATACCATCCAACCATCTCATCCTCTGTCATCCCCTTCTCCTCCTGCCCTCAATCTTTCCCAGCATCAGGGTTTTTTCCAATGAGTCAGCTCTTCGAATGACGTGGCCAAGTACTGGAGTTTCAGCTTCAGCATTAGTCCTTCCAATGAACACCCAGGACTGATCTGCTTTAGGATGGACTGGTTGGATCTCCTTGCAGTCCAAGGGGCTCTCAAGAGTCTTCCCCAACACCACAGTTCAAAAGCATTAGTTTTTCAGTGCTCAGCTTTCTTCACAGTCCAACTCTCACATCCATACATGATCACTGGAAAAACCATAGACTTGACTAGACAGACATTTGTGGGCAAAGTAATGTCTCTGCTTTTTAATATGCTCTCTAGGTTGGTCATAGCTTTCTTTCCAAGGAGTAAGCGTCTTTTAATTTCATGACTGCAATCACCATCTGTAGTGATTTTGGAGCCCCCCAAAATAAAGTCTGACACTGTTTCCACTGTTTCCCCATCTATTTGCCATGAAGTGATGGGACCGGATGCCATGATCTTAGTTTTCTGAATGTTGAGCTTTAAGCCAAAATTTTCACTCTCCTTTTTCACTTTCATCAAGAGGCTTTTTAGTTCTTCTTCACTTTCTGCCATAAGGGTGGTGTCATCTGCATATCTGAGGTTATTGATATTTCTCCCGGCAATCTTGCTTCCAGCTTGTGCTTCCTCCAGCCCAGTGTTTCTCACGATGTACTCTGCATATAAGTTAAATAAGCAGGGTGACAATATACAGCCTTGATGTACTCCTTTTCCTATTTGGAACCAGTCTGTTATTGCATGTCAAGTTCTGACTGTTGCTTCCTGACCTGCATACAGGTTTCTTAAGAGGCAGGTCAGCTGGTCTGGTATTCCCATCTCTTTCAGAATTTTCCACAGTTTATTGTGATCCACACAGTCAAAGGCTTTGGCATAGTCAATAAAGCAGAAATAGATGTTTTTCTGGAACTCTCTTGCTTTTTCGATGATCCAGCAGATGTTAGCAATTTGATCTCTTGTTCCTCTACCTTTTCTAAAACCAGCTTGAACATCTGGAAGTTCACGGTTCACGAATTGCTGAAGCCTGGTTTGGAGAATTTTGAGCATTACTTTACTAGCGTGTGAGATGAGTGCAATTGTGTGGTAGTTTGAGCATTCTTTGACATTGCCTTTCTTTGGGATTGGAATGAAAACTGACCAATGTAGTGGAGAAAAAACAGTCTTTTCAACAATTTGTGCTGGAAAAACTGGACATCCACATGCAAAGGAAAGAAAAAGAATCTAGACAGAACTTTTATGCATTCACCAAAATTTATTCTAAATGGATCACTAATCTAAATGTGAAATGTAAAACTATAAAACTCCTAGAAGATAACATAAGAGGAAACCTTGATGACTTTGGGTATGGTGATGACTTTTTAGATACATCAACAAAGACATGATACATTAAAAAAATGCTAAACTGTACTTCATTAAAATTTAAAACTTCTGAAAGACAGTGCCAAGAGAATGAGAAGACAAGCTGCAGACTGGGAGAAAATATTTGTAAACAACATGTGATAAAAGACCCTTGTCCAAAGAACACAGAGAACTCTTAAGTTCAATAAGAAAACAACCTGATTTAAAAATAGGCTAAAGATCTTAACAGACACCTCACCAAAGAAGATATACAGATGGCAAATGAGCATATGAAAAGATGCTTCACATCATATGCAATTAAAACCATAATCAGATACCACTACACACCTATCAGAATGGCCAAAACCAGAACAATGACATCACCAAATGCTGGTGTGTATGTGAAGCAACAGGAACTCTCATCCATAGCTGGTGGAAATGCAGAATGGTGCAGTCACTCTGGAAGACAATTTGGTGTTTCCTTATAAAACGAAACATGTTCTTACCATATGAATCAGTTATTGTGCTCATTGATATATATCCAAAGAGGCTGAAACCTTGTCCACACAGAAACCTGCATATGGATGGTTATAGCAGTATTATTCACAATCACCCAAACTTGGAAGCAACCAAGAGATTTTTTAGTAATTGGATAGATAAATATCGGGCTTCCTGGTAGCTCAGTTGGTAAAGAATCTGCCTGCAATGCAGGAGACCCTGGTTCAATTCCAGGGTTGGGAAGTTCCCCTGGAGAAAGGATAGGCTACTCACTCCAGTATTCTTGGGCGCTCTTGGTGGCTCAGATGGTAAAGAATCCACCTGCAATGTGGGAGACGTGGGTTTGATCCCTGGGTTGGGCCCTGGAGGAGGGCATGGTACCCACTCCAGTGGGGTGGAATCCACTGGGGAATCCCCATGGACAGAGGAGCCTAGTGGGCTACAGTCCATGGGGTCACAAAGAGTCAGACACGACTGAGCGACTAAGCACACAGATAAATATCATGTGGTACAGACAATGGAATATGGTTCAGCACTGAAAAGAAATGAACTATCAAGCTATGAAAAGACCTGGGAGTAAATTTAAATGCATATCACTAAGTGAAAGAAGTCAATCTGAAAAGGCAATATACTGTGTTATTCCTACTGTATGACATTCTGCAAAATGCAAAACTATGGAGATAGGAAAAAAGATTAGAGGTTGCCATGGGTTGGGAGACAAGGAAGAATGAACAGGCAAGGCACAGAAGAAGTTTTAGGGCAGCGAATATAACCTGCAAGGTGCTATTGCGCTGTGCTCAGTCGTGTCCGACTCTGCGGGCCCATGGACTGTAGCCCTCCAGGCTCCTCTGTCCATGGGATTTCTCAAGTAAGAGCACTGGAGTGGGTTGCCACTTCCTTTTCCAGTCTAGTCCATTTCTTCATAGGCGACAATAAGTCTTGAAGTCATGAAACTAAATGCTCCATGGGATTTCCCTCTTTTCCTGTGACCTGCTTAAGACGCAAGCCCTGGTCTTCTAAAGTAAGAGATTATTCACTGGCTATTTTAGGATTTTGTTTCACTCACTTTTAGGCAGTCTATATCCTGCTTGAGATGTAGAGAGGTCTATGCATTAGTTCTTACATCGCCCCTCAGAATGATCCCCGTGTCTCTGTACACATCACACAGTCTTCATGTTCCCTGGTTGTGTCGAAGCCAAGTTTCATCAAAGATGAAGCTTTGCTCTCTGTTTTTCTTCTTGTTGGAACTTGTGGGAAACCCTGGCAAAGGGAGTCAAGTAAATATAACTTTGTTCTGTCATCTTCTAACAGAGGTCTCAGGAGGAATTGCAGTCTTGGTATTTTTCTTTATTGTAGTCTTAAAAATAACCTGGTTCTGATGTTTTGTTTTTACTTTCTTTTTTCTACCTTTGCTAGATTTGTGGAACTCTCTGGCACTAACCCCCCTTTCTGCCTGATAGTATCACGTTACCTAGAAATGACTTCTTCCTTCAAACAGCCTGAGTCTTGCCTTACGTGTCACCGACCCCCTGAGGTCAATAATGAATGGAGTGGCCACGAAGAAGTGATAACCTCTATTTCCTGTTCACTTTCTCACAGGCGGTTAAGCTTTAAATGTGTGCTGTAAAATCTCTTCAACCAACAAGCCCAACCATTTATCACTATAGTCTTAACTACCTCTGCTTTTTTGGATATCTTAACTCCCCAAAGGACTGTCAATTTAACCATAACTACCTAACAACTGCCAAGCCTCACTTTATGAGCTGCTGTTGAGAGTTTAGCTATTTAAGGCTGATTTTTAAAAATTTTTATTGGCACCTCATGGCGTTTGCTTGATTTACTGTGTTGTAAATAACCACAAATTAGGAACATTTCTTTAAGGTGTAGGTAAAGATTAAAATGGATACTGAATTGTCTTCTCTCCATGTTTATTAAATCCTTGCCAGGTCACTCTTCCAAGTCTGACCAGTTCTAAAAGGTCATATGTGGTCAGTCTTGATGGAGACCTCTCTGGGTTCCTAAGGCAGAACTCTTTTCTTCCTCAGCCTCATATGTAAGCAGCTGCTACTCCACCAGCCTTGGTGTCTTTTCTTAAAGCAAAGCCTTTGATGACATACATGACTTCACGCATCTTATCGAGGACCTTGTGTTTTTGCAAAGGTATCCAAAGTGGGAGAAATGCAATGGTTAAAAAAGAAAAGAGAGACTTTGAACATTATTTAGCCACAAAAAGGAGTGAAATTTCTGACACATGCTACAACATGGATGAACTTTGAAGACAATGAGTAACAAAAGCCAAAGACTAAAGGACAAATGTATGACTGCCCTTGAGGTTCCTAGAATAAGTGAATTCATAGGGACAGAAAGTGAATTTTATAGGTTAACCAGCAAGCTCCAAGAGTTGGTGATGGACAGGGAAGACTGGCATGCTGCAGTCCATGGGGCTGAAAAGAGTCTGACACGACTGAGCGACTGAACTGAACTGGACTGAGGGGCTGCAGAGGGAGGGGGCAATGGGGATTTACTGCTTCTCTGGGGGGCAATGAAATTTTGGAAATAGATAGTTGTGATAGTTGTGCAACGTTGTGAATCGAGTTGATGTCACTTAACTGTGCATTTTAAAACACTTTTCATGGTTCGTAAAAAGACTCACCTAAAACTGAAATGGCAGGATGTCATTTCAGGACTTCCACTTCCTCCACCCCTTCTGAGGGAGCCATGAGGGTCCTGCCCGGGACCCCTTCTCCTCACTCAGAAAGAAAGGCCCTTGGACTATGTCTTAGTGGCTCTCTCACCATCACCCTCCCCACCCTCCCCATTCCTGGTTCTCCCTCCTGGAGGGGCCCCACTTGACTCCTCGCTCCCACCCTTGCCCACCGCAAAGTCCCTCTGCTCACTTTTGGAGCTGAGTGACACTCCCTGCAGGAGTGTCCACCACCCCCCAACCCACCCCCAGCCATGGGAAAGTGGCTGTGACAATTCCCACCAGCTGAGATTTAGTAAAACACACTTCCCCAGTTCCGTGCTGGCTCTGAGACCCCTGGGCAGGGACCACCGTGGCTCCCGTCCCTCCGCAGCCCCTCGGAAGGGGCCAGTTTGCTGTGGTCTTACTGCTAGAAGCAAGAGGCAGGTCCAGGCCATGGACGGGCAGGGCCTCAAGAGCAGCAGTGGGGCGCAGACCAGCCAAGACGGAGAAAGCCCTAAACAGTGCTCGCAGAAGACCTCTCTTCTTTCTAAACCACGATTGAGGTGGGGGCAACTGCTGCAGCAGAAGCCCAGGCCAGGGGTCAGCTCTGCCAGAGCAGGAAAAACAGGAAACCGTCTCACCACAGCAGTGACAGGACAGAGGTCGGCCGGGTGGGAGATCTGTGCAGAAGCCATGGCACAGAACTAGGGGTGCGGGGGGAGGGAACCCTGATTAATTCAAGAAATGAGTCATTGAGTGAACGGAGGTTTAGCAAATTTGCTTTCAGATAATGGGAGTGTCTAGCTCAGCAATTCCCCCTTAGAACCAACACTGGTTCTTATAAGTGGATTTTCAGATTTCTCAAAAAGGTCGAATGCGTCACATAACCACAGCAGGAGAGAAGCAGTATGCCAAAAGCATTGATTAAATAGTAAAGTTCTTGTACTCAGTTGTGACAAAGAGGTTCCAGGGAACGCAGGAAGTGGAGTTTTATTGCATATATCTGCTTGAATTAGGTAAGAATCATCAGAGGAACTTTTGCATGAGCAGGTGGAGGTGGTAAGAAGTGGCAGAGCTTCTGAGGCAGCATGGCTGCCAGAGCCACAAATGTGCAGGAGCATAAAGGGGGCTGCCTATTAGCCTAAGAAAAACATCATTAGGAAGGAAATCTGCTACTGAGAGCTCCACCGTCGTATATCATGCACCCCCAAAGCCAAATACATTGGAAAGTTTTGTTTATCCACTGTCTGGAATTTTCCATACTTTCTGCCATTGGCCAATGGAGAAACAGCCTCAGCTTCAAGCTGGCTCATTAAGACCTTTCAGAAAGGAGCCAGTGGATTTTAGCATTTCACCCCAGAGGGAAGGTTCCTGATCACGTTAAACCAGAGTGGAGCTGACTGCTTCCTGTGCTGTTCGCTCAGATCAAAGCCCAACAAACGGCACTAAAGAACCTGGGATTACATTTCACTGCCTTTTCCGCCACTGTTGTCCCCAAACAGCCTACACAGGCTCGCTGCTTCTCTGCCTGGACTGCATGCTCCTGTTTCACCGTCTCATTTCTCCTTAGTTGTTTGCCCATCCCCCTCTGCCTTTCCCTCCTTTTTCCTTGGTGTTTCTGTCTCATAGTTGAAGTCAGGGCTCTGGTGATCAAAGCAAACACAACACACGCAATACACAAAACTCCAGCCCCTCAAGTGTGAGACCTTCTTTCTGAAAACTCAACCTTACTATCTTTGAGGACCTTGTAGAATGAAAATGACAGGATTGCTGTTGTGTTTTTAATACGGTTTTACTGTTGAATCCACAAGGGTTGGAGTGCACCCTGGTTGGTGGGTGGAGTCTCACTGGAAAGATGGAGAGATTCCTGGGCCAACTTCTTTGGGAAAGAAGCTTGATCCTCAGAAAGGAAATTGGAACCGAGAGCATGAACCCAGTTAGGTGTAAAAGAGGGTTTGGCTTTTCTTGGTCTGGACATCACAGGGTCTGAGATCCAGGGGACGCTCCTAAATGGTGGTTGTTAAATGTGTTTTCAAACTGACTCCTAGGAAAGAAAGTCGAAAAGCAAGGCTGGATGTGACGTTCTGGGTCCCCCACGTGGCTGTGACCTTGGGCCACAACTCTACTTCACAAAGCAAGCAGACTGCCTCCCCTTTCAGTGTTTTCTACGTTTATTTCCTTTTGGTAATCCCATCCATGATCAGAGGATTCTTAGGAAGTCAAGGAAAGAATCTCATTGCTGATGTTTAGGTCTGAGTGTCTTAAGGATTTAGTGAATCCCTGAGGGTGCATGACTCTATGGATGATGCTCTGTGGCAGGGACAGACTCAGGGTATCTCCCCAAAATGGGAGTCCTCTGCTGATACTAAATTTATTACAGAAGTTAGGATTTCTTTTGCCTTCTCCTTCCAGTTCACTTAATGATCTCCTTCCTTCCCCAAATATTTTCAGCCAGCTACTAACTTTTGCTCAATAGAGTAAACTCTGAAGAAACGATGTCTTATTCTAGCCAGCAACCACGCCCCACAGAATCTGCAATTAGGGTATTCCGCCACTAGGTGGAGTAGTGCTGTAACTTTTCCTGGAAACCGGTAGCTTTAAAACCCTGGTCCTGACCAGCTATGTCAAAATGGACTGGGATCTTTTTATTAAAAACAAACAAACAACAAAAAAAAAAACACAGATTCTCAGGCCCTGTCCCAGGTCCACTCAATAAAATCTCTGAGAACAGGATTTATGACTTTCTGTTTAACTGTTCTCAGGTGAAATCAGATTCACAATTGCTTTTTAAAATTCCTGATACAAACTGAAACATTTTTTTTATAATCCAACTTTTTTTTTTTTAATTTCACCAAAGGTCCCTCCGATTTATAACACATCCATTTTGCATACCAAAATATATTAATAGAACTTGTTGCTAAGTCTACAAAGATAGCTTCTAAAACTATTTTCTCAGAATAATTTTTCTTCCTTTTCTCTTCATTTTGACAAATATTTTAAGCTGCGAGGGTGTGGTAAGTTGCTTCAGTCGTGTCTGACTCTTTGTGACCCGATGGACCATAGCCTGTCAGGCTACTCTGTCCAAGGGATTCTCCACGCAAGAATACAGGAGTGGGTTGTCATGCCCTCTTCCAGGGGATCTTCCAAACACAGGGATGGAACCCACATCTCTTACTTCTCCTGCATTGGCAAGTGGATTCTTTACCACTAGCACCACCTAGGAAGCCCCATCTTCCACATTACCAACTTGATATTCCAAGAGAGGAATTTGGATCTTTGCATTAATTTTGTATCTCATAGTGTTCTTCCTTATCCCATTTCACTTTTTCAGAAAATCTCAGCTTGATGACTGATTTCAGTCCTATTTCATAGATTCTATGTTTGCTTAAATTTTAAGTCTTGGCTACTTTTTTCTGCAATAAATCTTTTTATAAAATTAGGTTCCCTCTACCCTTTGGACTACTGTGTTTTTCTTCTTACTAGAGAATTTCTTCCTAAGGCCTGTGTGAGTCAGAACTCAATCAGGAAAACATAAACCTCCTGGATATTTCAAACAGGCAAGTTACAGAGGGAGAATCTGCAGGTGGTGACAGAGGTCAGGCAGGAACGCTGAGGTGCCACCCCGGGCTGAGAGTAAGAGCGGAGGTGCTGGTGGAGGATGGAATGGGCTGCCTGGGGAAGCCGGAGCCTCGGCCACCTGACGTTTGGGGAGGTGTGGGGGGCTGGCAGGGGCCAGTGCTGGCACAGGCAGGGGAGAGGAGCCAGTGTGGTGGGAGCCTGAGCCCCTACCAGGGGCCTCAGCCTGCCTCCTCCCTTCTCCCACCCGCCACCTCTCATCAGCATCTCCAGGGACCAAGATAGCCCCGGAGGCAGAGCAGTGGATCCTGGAGCTCGGCCTCACAGTTCCTGCCTCCCGGTTTCCTTTCTCCTCTTCTGAACAATGAGGGTTCTATACGGAGCCAGTATTTGTGCCAAAAGGATTCCTCTCAGAAGGCACCGTGCTTCCTATGCTGGCAGCTCACCTGGGGGGATGAGGAGAGGACTGACCCTCCAGGAGAGGCTCTGGGGGCCTCTGTGAAGCCCCCACCACCACGCCACCCCCCACCCCCGTTCCCGGGGCCTGGTCCGCAGTCTCCCCCCTCTCCGAGGTCTGCAGCTTTTTCTCCTCCGGCTCAGCCCCCCTGGGGCTGCAGCCCTGGACCTGGGCAATCTCTTCCTGCTCAGCCTCTGCCTGATGCTGTAGCCAGAGAAACCTGAGGATGCTCGGGCCCCCAGACCGTCCACCCTGCCTTGGCCTGGCTCCTCCCGAAGACAGCACGATGACAGAGACCCTCATCCCTGCTGCAGAGACATCCCCCTCACCCCGCGGTCTTTCCAGACATGGGCTCTGGGCTGGGGGGCCAAAAATGACTCCCGCCAGGGCTCCCCTTCTCTGTTCGGGTCATCTCTCCTCCCCCTTGGACTCAGAGGATATTCGTGGACTTTGTCATCCTCTCTGTGTACTTCCTCGAAGACCCCTGTGGAAAATCTGCTTCAACTATATGTTTTTGGAGCACAGTCATTGCACACAAATCATGAGAATGCTTGTTGGTGTAGATAAATTTGAGGTTCCAACTGACAATACACCATTCCTTTATAAACTGCAATGTCTGACACAAGTGGCAAATCATAACTGAAGCTTCTCTGTCTCTGCTTGCGCATGATTCCGCACTGTGACTGTGACCGCTTTTATTAGACTGTGCCTTGTGGTGACCTAGTCTAAGTTCTGCAGGTCAGGAGATGCGTCCAGAGTCAGAAGAGCGACCTGAAGCCTGTTGGAAGGACCGGCAGCAGCGGCAGCTGCTCGCACAGGCGTCCTTCATGGAACTGCTGGGCTCTTCAGAAGCTCTGGCTCACAGTGGCCGAGCTGGACAGGCAAGTCTGTCTCCCTGAGCAAACACAGCCAAGTCAGCAACTGCCAAACTTGGTCTACTGTCACCAAAGTCCCCAGGGAGCCTGAAACTCATCTCGAGCTCTTTCAGGGAGAACACGTTCGAGGAACACGACTGGCCCCGGACGGCACCTTTAAAATAACAACGTTCCATTAGCTGTGAACACTAAGGAAAACATTTCTCCCAAATGTTTTTAACCAACCTCCAACAGAGCGTCGCCTTGTGCAGCCGCCCTGGCTGAAACACTGCTTTCGTTCTGTGAGGAGCTGCAGGGCCTCCTGCAGACTCGCAGGGCATGGCCCTTTGCAGCTGTTTCAGGAGCAACGCTGACTGGGAATTCTTCACACCATTTGTAATATTCTTTGGCTCTGTTTCATAGAAATGTGTACCAGAATGAAAGCAATGGTAAGACGAATATGGGTTTACTATTGAAATTCCAGTCTTCCTTCAAAAACATAATTATGAGCACTTACTAGATCCATGCACTGTTATAGGTGCTGGCAATATAAAGGTTAAGATTTCTCATGAGATCTATTCTCATGATGCTCACATTCTAATGTGGAGAGAAAGATAGTAAACAAGAAAACATACACACGAACAAAATAATTCCAGCTTCTGCTGGATTATGTGAAGGACTGCGTCAGGTATAGAAGAGCATGAGGAGTTGGGGCGGGACTACACGTAACAAAGTCATCAGGAGTGTTTAGTTCAAGCATTTCACTGAGTAGAGTATTTAATGATATGAAAATTAAATAAAATTCAGAATTTAGCATCCACGAAGTTTTATTGGCACATGGCCATGTTTATGTATTGTCTATTGCTAACTCGTGCTCTGGGGCTTCCCTGGTGTCTCGGTAGTAAAGAATCCACCTTCCAATGCAGAAGATGTGGCTTCAGTCCCTGGGTATGGAAGATCTCCTAGAGAAAGAAATGGCAGCCCACTCCAGTATTCTTGCCTGGCCAATCCCGTGGACAGAGGAATCTGGTGGGCTACAGTCCATGGGGGTCACAAAAGAGTCAGACACGACTTCTTGACTAAACAACAACTTGTGCTATAACACCAAAGTTGAATCATTACAATAGAGTCAGTATAGCCTGTAATGCCAATTTCACTTTATTTTATTTTTACATTTTTACATTTACTTTGTGCTTCTTTACAAAAATAGTTTTCTAATGTGGCCTAGATTTAAGGAAATAAAATGGAAATGCAAGGAATGCAAATGTGCTCAGTCGTGTTTGATTCTTTGCGGCCCCGTGGGTTGTGGCCCTCCAGGTTCTTGTGTCCATGGAATTTTCCAGGCAAGAATACTGGAGTGGGTAGCCATTTCCTGCTCCTGGGGATCTTCCCAACCCAGGGAGTGAACCTGCGTCTCTTGCATCTCCTGCATTGGCAAGCAGATTCTTTACCACTAGCACCACGTGGGAAGCCCAAAGAATCAGTTCAGTTCAGCCGCTCAGTCATGTCCGACTCTTTGTGACTCAATGGATTGCAGCACAAGGGACTCCCAAGAGTCTTCTCCAACACCACAGTTCAAAAGCATCAATTCTTTGGCCCTCAGCTTTCTTTATAGTCCAGCTGTCACATCCATCCATGACTACTGGAAAAACCATAGCTTTGACTGGACAGACCTTTGTTGGCAAAGTAATGTCTCTGCTTTTTAATATGTTGTCTAGGTTGGTCATAGTTTTTCTTCCAAGGAGCAAGCATCTTTTAACTTCATGGCTGCAGTCAACATCTGCAGTGAGTTTGCAGCCCAAGAAAATAAAGTCCATCACTGTTTCCATTGTTTCCCCATCTATTTGCGATGAAATAATGGGACCGGATGCCGTGATCTTAGTTTTCTGAATGTTGAGTTTTAAGCCAACTTTTGACTCTCCTCTTTCACTTTCATCAAGAGGCTCTTTAGTTCTTCCTCGCTTTCTGCCAAAAGGGTGGTGTCATCTGCATATCTGAGGTTATTGATGCCCAAAGAATTCAGATACTTAATTGTTAAAATTCAGAGTGTTGTGACTTTTAGTGTAAGCATTAGCACAAAAATTGGGAAAATATTCTCCCAGTATTCAAAAACTACTGTATAGTTCAACAAAGAAATTTCTCACATCCTTACCAAACAAGTAAAGATCTGGCATTCTTCCATGTTGCTTCACTTTTTTCTTAATCAAAATAAACAAAATTGTCAACTGACATTCATGATGCGAGTGATTCCTTTGCTGAGTCAGACAGTTCAGTTCAGTTCAGTTCAGCCGCTCAGTCGTGTCCGACTCTTTGCGACCCCATAAATAGCAGCACGCCACGCCTCCCTGTCCATCACCAACTCCTGGAGTTTACTCAAGCTCATGCCCATTGAATCGGTGATGCCATCCAGCCATCTCATCCTCTGTCAGACAATAACCAAGCATTATTCCTAGCCTGATTTTATTGACACTATTTCTGGAAATAGTATAAAAATAGAGAGTGGAGGACTGACATCAGGGAAGATAGTAGGGTAAGAATCTTCAGAAATCCATTTCTCTACCTTCACAACAATTGTCATGTGAGGATCTGTCTGATGTATCTATTTTGCAATGCTTGAGTCTATTCAAAAGCTTGCAGCTTCCAGGGGAAGTCTTGGTCTGTAAACTGAGGTTAATTTTAGTCGATAACAGGTATTAGTAGGGTAATGGCTACCAAGGCCCCAGCCCCAGCCCCATGGCAGGCAACCATGCCAACAAAAGTAATTCCTGGGAACCAGAGTAGCCAAGAAGCCAAGAAGGACTTTGTAAATATTGGGGATCTGTGTTCTGATCTGATTGCTGTTTCTGATCATAAAGTTGCAGAGGCAGAAGTGGGCCATCACTGTTGCAAGACGCATCCATTGACTGCAGTGCATTCCAGTGAATTTAAAGAAAACAGTCTCTACTCTTCTTTTTCTCTTTTTTTCCCTTCTGGGAGCCTAACATTTAAGGATTGGGACATTTAAAAGCAACCACATACCCCAGGCAATTAATAAAGTCATTACACATGCCCAAGGGAAAGACACAGACTCAGGAAAAAAAAATCTGAGATCTTGAGGTTATGCCTCATGCTATTCCCAGGCAGAGATGCCCTATGAGAATTTTTGAAGCAAACCCTGGGGAAGGGGATGAATATGATTTCCAGAGTTACCACATTGTAAGATTTAAATATTCAGTTTTAAATTAAAAAAATTACAAGGCATGTAAGGAAATAGGAAAATATGGCCCATTCAAACGATAAAATAGATCAAAAGAAAATATCTATGAGGAAGATCAGATGGCAGACTTACCAGAAAGATTTTAAAACAACTGTCTTAAAGATTATCAAAGAGCTAAAGCATGATATAGATAAATTCAAGAAACTGATGTAGGAACAAAATGTAAATATACAAATATAGAAAAAAAGTTTTGGAATTGAAAATTGCAATAACTGAAATGAAAAATTCACTAGAGGGACTCAAATGTGGATTTGAGCAGGCAGCAAAAATAACAGTGAATTTAAAGAAAAAAAAAAACCCTAAAATATCAAATCTGAGAAACACAAAACCAAAAGAATGAAGAAAAGTGAACAGAGCCCAAGGAACCTGGGGGACTTATCAAGAAGATCAACATATGCATTGTGAGAGTCTCATAAGTAGAAGAGAGAGAAAGAGGCAGAGAGATTATTGAAGACGTAATGGCCAAAAACTTCCTGAATATGATACAATATGTGAATCTAAACCCAAGAAGCTTGATGAATTGCAGGTATGATAAACTTAAAGAGACCCTCCAAGAGACACATTATAATCAAACTGTCAAAAGACAAAGAGATAACCTTGAAGATTCAAGAGACAATTAACATGTTCCTTACCAGCAAATATCTTATCAGAAACCTTGGAGGACAGAAGGCAGTGGGATGATATTTTCAAAGTGTTGAAAGAAATGACTTTGGACTGAGAATCTTACATCCAGCATAACTGTCTTTCAAAACATGAGGGAGAATTTAAGATATTCCTAGATAAACAAAAATGGAAGGAATTTATTACTGCTAGACTTGCCTTAGAAGAAATACTAAAGGGAGTCCTTCATGTTGAAATGAAGGCACGCTAGACAGTATCTGGGAGTCACATGAAGAAATAAAACTCTCTAGTGAAGAGAAATTTATGGGCAATCATAAAAGCTAGTTTTATTGTAATCTTGGTTTGTAACGCCACTTTTTAATTTCTACATAATTCATTTAAAATTTATTAGGCTGTGTTTCTGGACACACAATGTAAAAAAGATGTAATTTTTGACGTCAATAACTGAAAGGAGATAGGGACAGAATTATATTGGGACGGAGTTTTTGTATGCTATTGAAGTTAACATCAAATTAGAGTGTTATAACTTTAGGGTGTTAAATGCAATGCCCAGGGTAACCACAAAGAAAATATCTGTAGAATATATACTAAAGAAAATGAGGATGGAATTTGAGCATTTTATTGCCCCCCCCAAATCAAACACAAAAGAAGATAGAAATGAAGGATATGAGCAACAAAAAGCTATAAGGTATATAGAAAACAAATGACAAAATGGCAGAAGTCCTTCTTATCAATGATAACTTTATGTATAAATGGATTAATCTGTCCAATCAAAAGCACAGATTGGCAGGACTGGTTTTAAAAAATGATCCAACTATATCCTATAACCTACAAAGACTCACTTTAGATCCAAAAACACAAATAGCTTAAAAAGTGAAAAGATGAAAGAAGGTATTCCATGAAAATAGTAACTAAAAGAGAGCTGGGATGACTATAGAAATCAGACAAAGTAGAATTTAAATCAAAAAAGTTTACAAGAGACAAAGAAAGAACCTATATATTGTAAGAGACAAAGAAGGAAACTATATATTAACAACAAAAGACATAAAAAACTGTAAACAAAGGTGCATAATAATTCATCCAACAACAATACTATGCACAAATTATCCTCAAGTGCCCATGGGACATTCTTCAATGTTAGATAGGTCATAAGTTAGTCTCAATAGATTTAAGAAGATAAATATACAGAGTTTCTTCTCCAACCACAAGTAGATGAAATTAGAAATCACTAACAAAGGAAAACTGGAAAATTTACAAATATGCGGAAATTAAACAACATACTCTTAAACAACTAATGGGTCAAAGATCAAATCACCAGGGAAATTAGAAAATATCTAGAGATGAATGAAAACAAAAGCACAACATATTAAAACTTATTTGATACAGCAAAAGCAAGGCTAAGAGTAAAATATATCTATTAACTTACATTTAAAAAGAAGATTCCAAATCGACACCCTAACTTTATATCTAAAGTGACTAGGAAAAAGCAAACTAAACCCAAAGCTAGTGGAAGAAAGGAGAGAGAGAACAGATAAATAGAGACTGGAGAAAGAGAGAGAAAATTAATAGAACCAAAATTTTTTTTTATTGAAAAGATCAACAAAATTGACATTGACTATGCAGATGACACCACCCTTACGGCAGAAAGTGAAGAGGAACTAAAAAGCCTCTTGATGAAAGTGAAAGAGGGGAGTGAAAAAGTTGGCTTAAAGCTCAACATTCAAAAAACTAAGATCATGGCATCTGGTCCCATCACTTCATGGGAAATAGATGGGGAAACAGTGGAAGCAGTGTTAGATTTTATTTTGGGGGGCTCCAAAATCACTGCAGATGGTGATTGCAGTCATGAAATTAAAAGACACTTACTCCTTGGAAGGAAAGTTATGACCAACCTAGACAGCATATTAAAAAGCAGAGACATACTTTGCCAACAAAGGTCCATCTAGTCAAGGCTATGGTTTTTCCAGTAGTCATGTATGGATGTGAAAGTTGGACTATAAAGAAAGCTGAATGCCGAAAAATTAATGCTTTTGAACTGTGGCGTTGGAGAAGACTCTTGATAGTCCCTTGGACTGCAAGGAGATCCAACCAGTCCATCCTAAAGGAGATTAGTCTTGGGTGTTCATTGGAAGGACTGATGCTGAAGCTGAAACTCCAATACTTTGGCCACCTCATGTGAAGAGTTGACTCACTGGAAAAGACCCTGATGCTGGGAGGGATTGGGGGCAGGAGGAGAAGGGGACGACAGAGGATGAGATGGCTGGATGGCATCACTGACTCGATGGACATGAGTTTGAGTAAACTCCGGGAGTTGGTGATGGACAGGGAGGCCTGGCGTGCTGTGATTCATGGGGTTGCAAAGAGTCGGACACAACTGAGTGACTGAGCTGAACTGAACTGAACTGAGAACAAATTTGGAGAAGGCAATGGCAACCCACACCAGTACTCTTGCCTGGGAAATCCCATGGACGGAGGAGCCTGGTAGTCTACAGTCCATGGGGTCGCTAAGAATCGGACACGACTGAACGACTTCACTTTCACTTTTAACTTTCATGCATTGTAGAAGGAAATGGCAACCCACTCCAGTATTTTTGCCTGGAGAATACCAGATGCCTGGTAGGTTGGCATCTGTGGAGTCGCACAGAGTCAGACACGATTGATGTGACTTAGCAGCAGCAGCAGCAGAGCAAATTTAGACAAAACTAGACAAAATTTAACTAGAGCACCAAAAACAAAAAGGATAAGGCTAAAAATACTAAAATCAGATGTTAAAGTGAGGATAATACTACTGACTTACAGAAATAATAAGAAATATAAAAAAGCACTAAAATAATTGTATGCCAACAAGTTGGATAACCTAGATGAAATGAATTATTTCTTAAAAACACAAAACCTGACAAGACTAATTCACAAAAAATAGAAAATCTGCACAGACCTATAACATATCAGTATGGAAATAGAATCAGTAATCAAAAATTCCCAACAACAAAAGTAAAAAAAACCCTGTACCTGATGGCTTCACTAATGAATTATACCAAACATTTAAAAAAAGAACAATAGTCCTACTCAAATGCTTCCCAAAAACTGAAGAAGAAGAAACTCTTCCTCACTCATTCTATGAGGTCAGAATTACTCTGATACCCAACCCAGAGAAAGACAATACAAACAAAACAAAGCTACAGACCTATATCCCTGATGAATAATAACACAGCAATCCTCGAAAATATACTAGCAAACCAAACCCAAAAGCATATTAAAAAATTATGCTCTATGACCAAGTGGGATTTATTCCTGGGATCTCAGGGCACTTAAACATGGCAATAATTAATCAGTGTGATACACCACATTCACAGAATGAAGGGGAAACCCAACATTATTATCTCCATTCATGCAGAAAAATATTGAAAAAGTGCAACCCTTTACTGATAAAAACACTCAAAAACTAGGAATGGAAGGAAACTACTCAACACATCAGCTTTTACTTGAAAGTAAATCAGAATTGAGTTTCTCTCACTTCCACCGTTACCATGCCTGTGTGAACCTCCATCCTGTCTCATCCACAGACGCTTCAATAGCTGGTCTCCTTGCTTCATTCCTGGTCTGTTTTCAAAATGGGAGTCAAAAAGATCCTGGCAACATTTAAATTTAACATTTAAATCGTGTTAAAATTTTAGCATTGTTAAATGTTAAATTTTTAACATTTAAATCGTGTCCCTTCTTTCCACAAACTCCTCTCATGGCCTCACATCTCATATGAGGAAAAAGCTTGAGTCTTCATTATAACTTCCATGGCCTCTGAGACCTCTCTTAAAACATCTTGGGTGGCTCTTGGCCTCAATCCGCAGCTCCAGCCGCTCTGTCAGGCACCTTCCTGCCTCACAGCCTTCCCCTAGGGATTCCATCTGCTGAAACTCTCCTGTTCACGTGCTCCAGGTCTATCCTCAAGTGTCACTTTCTCAGTGAGAACTTCCCTGGCTACCCCATGTAAAACATCAACCACCTCCATCCATCCTGACATCCTTATCCCTGCCTCGGTTTTAAGTCTTAGCTTTCACCACTAGGGCTTCCCAGGTGGCACTAGTGGTAAAGAATTCTCCTGCCAATGCAGGAGACTCAAGAGACCCAGGTTCAATCCCTGGGTCAGGGAGAGCCCCTGGAAAAGGAAATGGCAACCCGCTCCAGTATTCTTGCCTGGAGAATTCCATGGACAGAGGAGCCTGGTGGGCTACAGTCCATCGCACCACTAAGAGTCGGGTACTATAACCAACAGGAAAGCAGGATTTGGGGTGTCTGTTTTGCTTTCTCTCTTTGTATCACTATGTCCTCAACACTTGAGCAGCTCCTGGCACCCAGTGCTCAGAAACTATTTGCTGAATGAATGCATGAATATAATACTTGGCAACTGCCATTTCAGTGGGTGATTGTGTGTTTGGAGGCAGAGGACGGGAGTGTGAGCAAGCAAGGACCCAGTTTGGCACATTTCCACTGTCGCTTGGGTTTGTGATTCAAAGTAACATCATGCTAGTCTGTTGGTAGGGACCATCCTGCAATTGTTTTGAAAGGAATAATCATTTCCAAACTCAAACTTTCTTCAGAGGCTGCAAGTGAGGACAAAGACGAGATGATATTGGTAGTATTCAAGATGGATATTTTTAAAATACATTTTTACCTTTATTGGGATGAGAGGAAGGGGTCGCAAAGAGTTGGATATGACTTAGAGACTAAATAGCAACAAGTCTGCAGTGGAGAGAAGACCCGTGAGCAAGAAACAGGAGAACCCTTATATGAGGCTAAAAGATGGGACAAGGCCAAGAGAAAAGTGAGTGAACAGGGCCAAGAGTGATACAACCTTTGGCTTTTGTGGCATAACCCAAATATGACTGAAACCCGCTTGGCGTAGCCTCAGCACATACATTTTGATTCAAAGAACCACACTCTGCTGAAATATATAAATGAAATCAGCTCCAACTTTTACTTAGGGAAAAATTGCCAAGAAATGTAGAGAGAACTACACTTTGAATGTATGGAAATCATGCTGGGTCCTTTCTCTGCCTCTGTCATTCTCAATATTCACCCCAGAATCACAGTTGGCCCCAGAAACCTCCTTGTCCCTCCATCTCAGCTCCCGGTCCAGACCTCTCCGTGGCCAAGTCCTGCTCCTCTCTCTCCTTCCCTGTCCCTCCTCCCTTTCACCTCCAGTGGTCCTTCTCATGAATAATCTGGTCCTTTCCAACGTAAACCCCATGTCTTGGCTTATCTAGTTGTGGGTCTGTCCCACCCGTTGCCTCAATTCCACATCGCACACTCTGAACTGACAAAGCTGGAACCTCTGGAGAGGCAGGAGGGGTTCTGGAAAGGTTGTGACCACAAAACATTAATGATGTTCTTCCCTGCCACAGTAGAATAAAGTCTCTATTCCCTCCCTGGATTTCAAGTATCTTAAAAGATCTGATTTCAAAAGAAGGAGGAGGAAGAGTCCCTTGGAAAGACAGAAATGCTAGTGAGAAGAGAAATCCCTTTCTTTGACTGGGAATTTCAGCCAAGTGAGCTTAAAAGCCAGGATTCTTCTTAACCGTCCATGCCACAAGACGTAAACGAATCTATTTACTCAGCAAAATATTTCCTTATTACATTTTGAGTAATTTCCCATTGAAAACAAACAGTGCATGTCAAAAAGCGCCAAAGTCCCTCAGGCCCTTGAGGCTAGAACGGTCAGTCATCTTTCCTCTTCTTTCAAGGGAGAAAGTCAGGCAAGTTTATTTTTACTTTTGTCTTTCTATTTTGACATTCAGAATGCCACTACTCAATTGAGCTTTGAAAAAGACAAACAAAAGCAGCAACTACCTTAGTTTAGAATGACTACAGAACTTTTGAGCTGAGTGGAATCTTCGTGGGCAACTCATCAGATCGTGTTTTGTTTTGCTGCTTGGGTAACGTGAGTAGTCACAGGGACCAGCTTTGACAGAAATCTTCATTAATTAACCACTGAAGAAGAAATAAAATCATTTTCCTGTCCTTTTTCTCATTATTATCAACACAATTCACTGGACAATCTACCCCTTCTCTGCTGATGTAAAATGCCACTTTGTTATCTGTGAAGTTTTCATATTTAATCCTACTCTGTTATACTGATCTGTCCTTTCTGGCAGCAGAGCCTCACTCTTTTAAATTTCTGGGAATTTATGATTAATTTTAATAGCTTACTTGATAAGTAAGGTATTGTCTTTTATATTTATTATTCTGGATGAAATTTAGGGTCATCTGACTGATTTTGTTAAAGACGATTAGGATTTATGTATTAAATTGTTATTGTTGTTCAGCCATTAAGTCATGTCTGACTCTTTCCAACCTCATGGACTGTAGCCCAGCAGGCTCCTCTGTCCTCTACTATCTCCTGGAGTTTGCTCACATTCATGTCCATTGAGTCGGTGATGTTATCTAACCATCTCATCCCCGGCCCCCTCTTCTCCTCCTGCCCTCAGTCTTTTCCTAGCATTAGGGTCTTTTCCAATGAGTTGGCCCTTCTCATCAAATGGCCCAAGTATTGGAGCTTCAGCTTCAGCAATGGTCCTTCCAATGCATTAGATGGTTGTTGTTCACTCGCTAAGTTGTGTCCAACTCTTTTCAACTCCATGCACTACAGTATACCAGGCTCCCCTTGTCCTTCACTGTCTCCCAGAGTTTGCTCAAATTCATGTCCATTGAGTATTAAATTAGGGAGCACTTAACATCATTATGTTTTTATTTTTTTAATTCCTCTTTTAAAAGTCATCACACATTTTTAAACATTCAAATTGAGTTGTCTTAAACGTTCCCCTGACTTCCCTGGTGGCTCAGATGGTAAAAGCGTCTGCCTGCAATGTGGGAAACCTAGGTTTGATCCCTGGGTTGGGAAGATCCCCTGGAGAAGGAAATGGCAACCCACTCCAGTACTCTTGCCTGGAAAATCCTATGGACAGAGGAGTCTGGTAGGCTATAGTCCATGGGGTCGCAAAGAGTCAGACACGACTGAGCGACTTCACTACTAAACCTTCCCCCAGATAGAGTAGAAAACCCAGGGTAGGTGGACCCTAGGGATAGGTTAGGATATTGGTTAAAAGCTCTCCAGGTGACATGTAGAGTCTATAAAACTAGTAGGATGGGCTCTTCAGCTGACTGGCTGACTCACTTGGGTCCTGCTGAAACCCAGTTGCTTGGGCTTCAAGAACACAGGGCTCTTGCAAGGAAGGATGAGAGCAGTCTTTTTATTTGGGTTGGGCAGTTTCCTTAGAGAAGAATCAACTCATCCTCTGCTGGATGGTTCACGCTGGCTGTTAGTTTTCTGAGATCTACGTGAAGGAAGAGGACCAAGGTCTCACCACGGAGGATGCCAACTTTCATCCGATCCTCTGTGTTCAATATGGCACCTCACTCTCACTTTTCTGCTGTGCTGGGTGTGCCCAAGTTTGGAGCCTGTCAGACCGACCCTCTCCAAAGAGAAGGCTTTCAGACTTCCCTTGAAAATGGGGAGATAGTGACAGTGTGGGCTCAAGGGAAAGGATCCAGGAGTCTAACTGCTCACCATGAGGACTTTCAACCAAGCTTCCTGATCTCAGCCGCTTGTCCTGCTCTTGTTTCCCTGAGCTTTTCTGGAGCTGTGTGTGGAAACTATCTCAGTTCCTGTTGGTTTCTCTGCCTATAGGCTTAGATTTCAACTTTCTCTCTACTTTGTTAAGTCAGTCACCGTTTTCCTGCTTCCAAAATGTTGACATTGTTTGCTATTGATCTGTCTCCTTCTCTTCTTGTCTTTGTGGATTTAAACCTTTTGAATATTCTTTTATAGCCATTTCAGGAGAATCTCTGGAGAGAGTAGAACTCGAATTTCCAATACACTGTGTTTCCATTATTTCTTTTTTAAACTTTTTCTATCCTTTATTCGGAGATATGTCTTTTGAAAACAGCATATAGTTGCATTTTAAAATGCATTTTGAGTCTGTTAGTTCTTCTTTCTTTTCTCCCTTTCTTTTTTTTTCCTGAGGTATGATTTGCATAAGTAGCTGAAGACTGCTCGCTGACAACACTTTCAGAAGCTGGAGCAAAAAGTCCTTCCCTGAAGGGGGGGCCTGGGCAGTACCTCCTCGTGTCTGCCGTATCTTCCTTGTCAGTAAACTCCCAGGGAAAATAGCATTCTAACTTCTATCACCATGGATTGTGCTTAGTCGCTCAGTCATGTCCAACTCTTTTCGACCCTTTGGACTGTAACTGGCCAGGCTCCTCTCTCCATGGGATTCTCCAGGGAAGAATACTGGAGTGGGTTGTCATTTTCCTCCTCCAGGGGATCTTCCCAACCAAGGGATCAAACCCACCTCTTCCTGTGTCTCCTGCATTGCAGACAGATACTTTACCTGCTGAGCCATCAGGAAGCCCAATTAGTTTTGTTTAATTTTGAATTTCATTTAAATTGAATATAAATTGAATATAAAAATGCAGTCTTTTCATTCTGGTTAATTTTATTCGACAATATGTCTGTGAGAGTCATCATGTTCCTACATGTAGCAAAAGTCATTATTTTTATTGCTATATAGTATTCCATTTAAACCCATAATACAACTTATTTATCCATTTTTTCATTTATGGAAATGTGGGTTACTTCCATTTATACTTATTATAAAAATGTTACTGTTAACATTCTTATACACATCTAGTTCATGCCTTATATGTATCCTATTATATATATGTGTGTATATATACCTATATGTAGGACAAAAAAATTAATTTTTCCTGGTATGCACCCAAAGAGCAGAATTGTTGGATCATAAGATAACCCCATGTTTATCTTTAATAGATATTGCTATATAGCTTTCTTAAGTGGTATGTACTGTCACTTTATTTCATTTCCATTATATCTTTGCTTTCTATGTCATTGATTTCCCCTTTAACTTTAGCTTTCCTTCCATTTACTTATTAATAGGATTTAATTTGCCTTTTATTTTATAATTTCCTAAGACAGAGACTTCAATCACTGATTTTCAACTTTTTTTTTGTACTCTTTTAAAACTACAAATCAGAAATTACATTCCACAAGTTTTGATATGTCAAATTTTTATCATTATTGAGTTCAAAATATCTCTATTACAGTGATTTCTTTATTGATACATATGTTACTGAAGTTGGAGATTTTCTACTAACTTTTCTACTAACTTTTCTGTTCTTGATTTCAAGTTTAATTCTACTGTGGTCAAAAAACATTTCCTGTATGTCCCTTGCTGCTACTGCCGCTAAGTCACTTCAGTTGTGTCCAACTCTGTGTGACCCCATAGATGGCAGCCCACCAGGCTCCCCCATCCCTGGGATTCTCCAGGCAAGAATACTGGAGTGGGTTGCCATTTCCTTCTCCAATGCATGAGAGTGAAAAGCGAAAGTGAAATCGCTCAATCGTGTCCGACTCCTAGCAACCCCATGAACTGCAGCCTACCAGGCTCCTCTGTCTATGGGATTTTCCAGGAAAGAGTACTGGAGTGGGTTGCCCGTTGAAATTTTTTGACTTACTTTGTGATCCAGCATATGATCTATTTGGTAAATGTTCCATGTAAACTTGAAAAGACTGTGTTGCAGTTGAGTGTGATGTTCTATACAGTATTTGTCAATTAGGTTCAGATCATACCCATTTTTTTCTCTACGTATTACTATGAATTATGATCAGTTACTGAGAAAGATGTATTAAATCTCTAACTTTAATTGTGGATTATCAATTTCTACTTTTAATTCTATCAACTTTTGCTTTATATCCTTTGTAACTATTAGGTATAATCAAGTTTTAAATTATTATGTCTTCTTGATAAATTGATTCTTCTATCTTTATGGATTTTCCTCTGTCTCTTTTAACATTTCTTAAATCTTATCATTTGCTATTAATACAACTATATCAGCTACCTTTTGGTTAGTGTTTGTATGGAATATCATTTTTGTCTTCCTCTTTTTCCATCTTCCTGTGTCCTCATAAATAAAGGAAGTCTCTTGTAAATGGTCTTCTGTTTAAAATGTGTCTCTTGTAAACAGCATATTGTCCATTTCTTTTTAGAAAACCAAATTGGCAATTGGCTTTAGAAAGAAAATAGCTAGTAATTTCCAGAAGACCTCAGCACTGAAATTCCAATTCATCTAGTTCTGTTTCCACAATTCTCCTATGTCTTTGATATATAATTTTGGAAATTTTCAGCACTTTTCTAGATGATATAGTGAGAACATTGAGTGACTATGATCTACTGTATTCTTTTTTTTTTTTTTGACCTACTGTATTCTGCCATAAAGTGCAAGTCTCTGAGTCCTTGTCATTTAATGACACATTTAACTACTCACATAACTATTTTATTTGCTCTAACTTCTTGTATTTCATTTAATGCTTTGTGGCTATTTTTCATTTTACTTTTTGATAGATTTATCTTTTCAACTCTAATACTGTAGACACTATGTATACAGATATCACATGGCTTCTTGAGATTTCAAAATAAAACCACTGACCCTTGCTACCACATTCAATGAGAAATCTACCATCCTCTACATGATCTGGGCAAATTTATAGGGACTTGCATTTTCATGGCAAATTTGCTTCTGATTGTCTGTGTCTTCTACCCTCAACATCTCTTGAGCACTTCCCATGGCTGCACAGTACCCACAGCTTTGTCCTGGCCCAGATGTTTCTCTGTTCACTTTCTCTTTATTCCTCCTCAACCTCTCCACCCCTTCAAATCGTATACTAAAGCTTTTAATTACTTCCAAGCCTTCTGCAAAGCCTTTACTGAAGACTTGAGGTGATGAAGAGATTATGACTTATAGCAGCACATGTGTTCATGCTAAGTGGCTTCAGTTGTGTCCAGTTCTTTGTGAACCTGTGGACTGTAGCCCACCAGGCTCCTCTGTCCGTGGGATTCTGCAGGCACGAATACTCGAGTGGATTGCCATGCCCTTCTCCAGGGGATCTTCCAGAGCCAGGGATTGAAACTGGGTCTCTCATGTCTCCTTCATTGGCAGGCGGGTTCTTTCCCACTAGTGCCACCTGGGAAGCACAATAATGACTAATATCAAATGAGGCAAGTTTCTCCTTAAAACTTCTTTGGTCATCCTGACATCATAGAGTCCTTGTGAACCATCTTCCCCGGCAGGTGATTGTTCCCTCACCATGTAAATCTGACTTATATCTCTCATTGGACATTCACATTTCATAGATAATATTTTAGCTCTCCGTTCCTAGTCAAGCCTACCCACCTTTGTAAATCCCAAAACTTACTACTTGCTATGCTAGATGTAAAACAGAAACAATATTGTAACAAATTCAATAACGACTTTAAAAATGGTCCCCGTTAGAAAAAAAAAAAATGCTATGTTAGAAAAGGGGCATGCATTTTATGGATCTTCTGCTTACCAGCACCAAAGTATTTGCATGTGTTTTTTTTTTTTTTTTTAATTTTTTTGATGTGGACCATTTAAAAAATCTTTATTGAATTTGTTACAATATTGCTTCTGTTTTATGTTTTGCTTTTTTGTCCACAAGGCATGTGGGATCTTAGTTCCCTGAAGAGGGCTCGAACCTGCACCCCCTGCATTGGAAGGCAAAGTCTTAACCACTGGACCACCAGGGAAGTCCCCACATGTGTTTTTAACTTCAGTCTTTGCCTCAAATTGTCTATATATGTTGAAAGGACCAATATAAAGACTTTTTTTTCCTTTTGACATAATTTACACTATGATTTTTTACCTCTCTCTATTCCTACATTTGTTCTTTAGAAGTTTGCCTTTCAATAATATTTGAGCCAAAATTCTTGATCACAATCAAGCATTGCCCCTCCCTCCAGTAAAATAAGATACTTAATAGCCTTTTATTTCATATCCCCTGGATCTAAATTGCTGTTGAAATAATCAAAGCTTTTGGATCCAGGTTACTAATAATATTAATTTTTTACACTATGCTTATTACCTTCCCAGTAACTTTTATCAATCTGCCCAGGAGCTGCATCTAAAAATATTAAGATCAGTTTTCCTTCCCTTTACTACTCTTTTCTGTCATATTTGCTTTTGCAAAAACAACTTAAACACTAATGCAGAGTTTTCTGTTACGTATTTGGTTATTTCAATGGGGATTTGGAATCTAAGCAAAATTATCTGCCTGCTTAAATGCAGGGGAGGTTATCTGCAACTTGAATTAGAAATCCCTTTGTTTACTTTTACTGATACTCATTCCTTAGATGATATCATGTCCAGTTTTTAAAGTTAAATCCATACTCCCTTCCCTAATCCTACCTAATCCTTCAACTTTCTCCTACACAATGACCCTCCCATCACACTTCTAGGCCACCATCCTGATACTTGCCTAGTAAGAATTTATTCAAAGAATACAAATTTATTTTCATATTCACCCCAATCTGTTTTTATTTTAAAATGCCTACTGCATTTTCACTGCATAACACAGACGTTGTTCCTAAAATTCTGTTTAAAATTGATTTTTTTGGTAAATTAAATGCACCAGCAGAGCTGTTATTTAAAGGAAGCTTTCAGTGAATCATTTTGCAAAGTAAAGAATTTTTATGCAATGTGAATAAACTCCCATTCCAACTCATTTCCACTTCTCTTCCCACTAACAACAATAACAAAAAATCTGTTTTATAAATTTGGAGTTCTGAATAGTAAATAGGGCTTACCATATTTCATTTAGAAACCAAATATAAACATTTACAGACTCTGCACTAAGGCTCTCTCATATCCGTATAAATTATTATACATTCTCTCTGTTTGAGAAGTTACTATTTCTTTTCACTGCTTTCACTTTCTCTTTTTTCTTCTCTCCACAGTTCCCCCCTGTCCACCCCCACGGTGCAGATGCTTAATGGGAACTGAAAAGAGAGACAAGAAAGATTAAAGGGAAATAATGTTTTTCTTTGTAAATATTAAAAGCCTCTTAATTTTTCTTCCTGGGCTCAAAACTCCATCAGTTTTCTTCTGTCGTTATTACCGGCTTCGAGAGGTAAAACAAATGTGCTAAACTGTGTGGACTCACTGGCAGAATTTTGCATTTGCTTCTTTCTTGAGCAGTGAAGCCAGCAGCCTAGGATAATCAATTCATTTGCTAGAGTTTAACTTTTTTTTTGGCAAAAACTACCACTCCAACGTGAATGTCTGTTCCCATTTCAAGAATTTCTTTGCATATACCTTTCTCAGCCGTGCACTCTTGATGTAGTTAGTAATGATGACTGTAATGGGGACGGAGTTTCCAAAAATGAGAAAGCCTTGCAGTGAAAGATAAGCTTTTGCAGTTGTCCAAGAAACACAGTCAAGCGCTGTTCCCGAGTGCTGCTGCTCCCTAACTTCTGATGATTAAGGGAGAGAGCTCAATGGGCTTCATGCTGAAGTAATTAGCGGAATTTTTGATTATATTCTGACAAGTTCAATACAGAGTTGTTTGGTTACTTTCTACAGTCGCAACACACATGGAAAACATATGTGGTGGGGACTGGAGTTCCTACTACTTTCGAGTTATTGATACATTTTTTTTTCTAAATGTAATTCACAAGCCTGTAACACTCCTCAAACTTACAGCATGTGAACCTGCCTACCAGCCGTGCCACCATGCTGTCTGTACCACCCCAAGGTAGCGCCACCCTGCCCTGGCCCTGACCTTGGCCTCAACCCAGGCCACTGCTGGGACCTGGCTCAGCACAGGTTAGCTCTGCCTTCCAGAGATGGAAAACCCCAAGCCAGGCCTATGCTCACTCTTGTCGTCCCTTCCAGCTCCTCCAAGGCTTCTGTGCTCCTGGAACCCGAGCCCCAGGCTGACAGCAGAGTCCAGTTTAAAATCTTAAAGTGTTAGTTGCTCAGTCATGTCTGACTCTTTGTGACTTCATAGACTGTAAATGACCAGACTCCTTTGTCCATGGAATTCTCCAATACTGGAGTGGGTTGCCATTTCCTTGAAATATATATAATTGACCAATGAACATAGTATTCTTGCAATATATAAATGACCACTGAACATAGTATTTTTGCCTGGAAAATCCCATGGACAGAGGAGCCTGGTGAGCTACAGTCCATGGCATCACAAAGAGTTGGACTGGACTGAGCGACTAACACTTTCACTTTCAATGAACACAGAGTAAATACAATCACCAAGTCGTTGGAAGTCCTCTTAAGCAATATTTCTCATTCATTCTGAATTCATCCATCATCATGATTGAGCTCTTAATTCTGGCCATCATCACCTCCACCTTGGATGAAGGCAATAATCTCCTAAAATATCATTGTTTTCTCCAAAACATTCTTCCATTGCAGCCAAAGTAATGTCTCTACAATGCAAATGTGATTGTGGTTTCTTCCCTCCTCAAAGGCCTTCACCAGCTCCTTGGACCTTCAGGATTGAATTCAAATTCTTTGGTATGGCTTGGATGAGGTGACTACATCATTTTAGGGTCCAAATTAGTTACTACTGAGAATGAAAGAGGGGGTAAGGTGGCTGTGATATAGACTAACAAGTGTAGGTAGATACCACCCCAGGGCAAGTGGGGCCATCTGGTCACCCGGAGCACAAGGAGTCTTCCTGAGCTGGTCCAAGCTAATCTCCCCTCCCTCACTCCACTCATTTCCCATTTTCGCACATGCTATTCTCACTGCTTGGAATTCTGTTCTCCTTACCACCCTTGCCTTCACCTGGTGTTCCTTCAGGACTCTGCTGAGGCTCTTCTTCTAGGAAATCTTCCTCCACCTTTGGAGACCAATTCTCCCTTTCAGATCCTTCCCTTGCCCTGTGCTAATGCCAGCCCTAGCAGAGATCACACCCTAGGGTTTCTTTGTTTTTCTCTCTTACAGATTGTTTAGGTCCTTAGGAGTAGAGATCCTGGTATTGGTTGGCTGTCAGTATGTATGGCATGGACTGAATTTTTTTTTTTTTTTTTGGACTGAATGTTTATGTCCTCCCCAAATTTCTATGTTGAAATCCTAATTCTGAAGTAGACGATATTAGGAGGTAGGGACTTTGGGAAGTGATTGGGCCATAAGAATGGATCCCTCAGGAATGCCGATAGAATAGGATCTTCTTTCAGTGACTCAGACGATAAAGAATCTCCCTGCAATTCAGGAGACCTGGGTTTGATCTCTGGGTCGGGAAGATCCCCTGGAGAAGGGATTGGCCCCCACTCCAGTATTCTTGCCTGGAGAATTCCATGGATAGAGCAGCTTGGCATGCTACAGTCCTTGGGGTCGCAAAGAGTCGGACATGACTGAGCCACTAACACTAACACACTCAGTCCTTCCATCATGTGAGGCAACAGGGAGAAGACCAAGAATCAAGGTCCTCACCAGACACCAAATCTACTGGCACCTTGATTTTGGACTTCCAGCCTCCAAAACTTGAGAACTGCCACCTAGTCTGTGATATTCTGTTACAGCAGCCTGAACGGATTAAGGCAACATATGAAATGAGTAACTTTATAAAGGGGCCTCTGGAATGGAGGAGCCAGTGATCTGGAGAGATTTCGGGGCCACAGTGTTCACGCTGTGCTCTGGGTGGTGCTGGAAGCCTGAGGAAGACGCAGGCAGCCAGTGGAACCTGAGGAGGCTCTGGGTGTGTGCACAGCACACCGCTGGCCTGGACTCACTTTGCCCTGAAGTTTTGGCACAAAATAAACCATTATCATCTTTAGTGACTGACAAGAAAATTGTAATTTAAAATATAATGATGAGAAGAAGAGAGCAGTGCCTGGCAGCGAGCTGAGTGAGGCTTCTGGGTGCTGATCACACAGACGTGTTCAGCATGAGAAAGTGCTTTGACCTGAGACACGCTTCTCTGCACGCATGTTATAAGAAGTTCTAAAGCAGGATGAATAGTTTCTCTCTAAATCCTGTTTCCAAACCGAATCTCTTGGGAATCGTAGGATGTTAACTGTAACAAACCCAGCCTCCATCCTGCCCCCTTAGCCTTAGCAGGGCTCTGGAAAATCTTCCCTGGACTTAAAAGGTATCTGACTCCCACCACCGCGGCCACCACCACAGCATAAAGGTTTGTCTATCTGAGCCTCACAGCCCAGCAAATCAAAATGAACCAGCTTGCTAATTGCTTGGGTACAAGTTCAATGTTTCTAAGAGATGCTTTCATTTTTGTTAATTGTGCATGTGTTTCCAATGAAAATTCCAAATGTGCGTTCGAGCCCCTCCACCCTTTTGGGGGATGTTCACAAACAACCTCCGGGATACCCTGCGTGTGCGCGTTAACATTCCATTTGAAACACACGCAGCCCAGACATGCGTATTTATGGCTGGAACTCTGTCTTCAGTCTCCTCGCGTCTCCTCACCCCCACGCCCCCACCATCTTCTCCCAGCCCCGTGCCCCCAATCCCATTTTTGCTTTCTTGGAAGAAGCCTTCTCCAGGGACGCCTGGGATTTTTTCACTGGCGCGTCCCCATGGTCCTAAAATGACCCTGGCTGCAGACATCCAGTGGCCGCCCGGCTTCATTACGGATGTATATTCTGTCTGGTTATGCTGGACTCTGTCCTTTCTAAAGGGGGCCCCTCCTGGAGTCGCACAAAAGACCCCCGCGCAGATGGAAGGGTCCACGCGGCGGCTTTGAGGGACAAACGAAGGGCCTGACGGCCCCCACTGCAGCCGGAGGCGGCCTCGCTCCGGACAGAGGGCGCAGCCCCCTCCCCTTCTCCACCCCGCCCGGTCCCCTCCGCCTTCCCCCACCCTAAAGGGCTAGCCGGTACTCATTTCCTGACAGAAAACTCGAATTGTGAAACAGAAAGCCAGCTTAAAAGAAACCGGCCCCACATTTTATTATTTTTCCAGCGAAAGCGGGGCCCGCCCCGGCCCGGCGTGGGTATGGAGGACG
The DNA here is from genome assembly GCF_963930625.1 of Muntiacus reevesi. Lineage (NCBI taxonomy): Eukaryota > Metazoa > Chordata > Mammalia > Artiodactyla > Cervidae > Muntiacus > Muntiacus reevesi. The sequence continues at coordinate 36,027,320 of NC_089250.1, forward strand.
CGGGTCGCGCCGCGCGCAGCCCTGGGTCCGACCGCCGGCGGCGCGCTCACCGCTGCGCAGGGACGGCGAGCGCCCGGACTTCACAGGAAATCATTCCTCCCGGGTCTGAGACTGGGCGAGGGAGAGAGACTGTAAGAAGGAAAAAAGTTTGGTTTTAATATGTGAAATTGGTTCCCCTGGGGGAAACTTTAATTCCTGTCAAATGTTTAAGGAGAACGCACAAGGGAAACTTTCCACGTTGCAGATGCTTTTCGCGGCGCTCCAACCCCCAGGCTCCGTGCAAAGGAGATTCTGCAGCGAAAGAGCCCGGGATGGTCCGGGAACGGGAATGTCGCCCAGCAAGGCGACAGAGGGCCTCCGCAGCCTCGTGGGGTGTTAGGGGGAGGGGACCGAGGTAGGAACAAGACAAGTGAGTCGGGGGTGGGGGGTGGGGGCGGTCCAGGGGTGAGGCAGCCCCTTCCCAAGATGGCCAAGGCTGAGCAAACGCTTATCACCAACTTGCGCTTTTCTTCTGGCTGCGTAGACTCTGCAGGCCTAGGGGTCTGTGTGTCAGGAGATCTAGAAGCCCCCCAGAAGAGGGTGTTAGCTGACAGCGCACTCCGCGCATCCCACTGGGCCACGTTCACGGAGCTATGGTCAGAGTCTTCAGAAACCCACGTCCCAGCCCTAGTTCTGAAATCCACTGTCTCCCTGGTGGCTCAGATGGTGAAGAATCTGCCTGCAATGCAGGAGACCTGGGTTCGACCCCAGGATTGGGAAGATCCCCTGGAGAAGGAAATGGCAACCCACTCCAATATTCCTGCCTGGGAAATCCCATGGACAGAGGAGCCTGGCAGGGCTACAGCCCAAAGGGTCACAATGGCTGAGCGACTTTCAGTTGGGACAGTCAGGAATTCTGATTCTAACTGGTTACTTTGAGGCACTTGTGAGCGTAGCTGGAGTTTCGAAGAGGAAGGGGGAGAGCTGGCCACTTCCGAAATGAGCTAGAAATCTTGCAGGCATTTCTCCTGCAAAAATAAATCACCCTGCAGGCTGGTAAACATTCTGCAGATAAAGTCTGGGGCAAGCCCAGAGTTTAAATTGAGATGAGCTGTGAAATGAGATCTTATTAGATCATCTTCCCAAGACAACGAGGGAGCCCTCAACCACAGGGGCATACAGAAGAATGTGGGTGGACGGGACTCTGGGTACCGTCCCCAGGGACAGCTGGCTTCTCTCAGGCTCTTAGGTATGCTCCTGTCATCCGTGTCACCTCCCACATCATTGCCCTGAACCTCTGGAGCAAGGTAAGAGCTTGTCCTCTCCATAACCCTCTTCTCACACAGTCATTTTTATATATTTAAAAACTGTCTTCCTAGTTGACCTGGTGACTTCTCAAGGGCAGAGCTATGCTGTGTTGCTCACTTGTGAATCCCTAGTACCACCTCAGACTAGCGCACAGAATATGCTTAACAACTCTTTGCTGAATGAATGAACCCTCTTGCTTGTTGGTAATGAAGGAGCATGTTGGGAAGGGAGGTGAGAAAAAAAAAAAAAGGTGGGGTTTTTCACCGCTGTCTGGTCGAACTTGGTTTAGCACGGTTTAGGCAAGAGCTTTGAAGGGAAAAATCCCTTGAGGCCACTTCCAATACTGGCTAAAAGAAGCCTGGTTGGGGTCCCATGGAGAGGTCCCATTGTGTAGCCAGAGTGCCTGTCTGCCATGCTGGGGGTGGGGGTGGGGGTGGGCTTGGGGAGTTGATGGCACCGGAAGAGTTGCCAGACAAAGAGACAAGCAGATTGAGAAGAGGTCACCTTTATGGAATAAACGGCAGCTCCCAGGAGATGTGACGACCCTGGTCCCTGGTGTTGCCACAAATTCTCCAGCCCCATACTTTTGGGTTGAGGCACAGAGGGTTGCTGTTAAAATGCAGGTGTTATCTCAGAGGACAAGCTAACAGGAACTCAGGGAACAAATTAGGTAAATTCTTTCATGGTCCACGAAAGGTGTCTTGGTCCTTGGAACAAGGAAGCAAGGGAATCCAAAAGGGAAACCAAGAATGATGCCAGCAGCAAAGGCAGTGAAGCAGATAAGTTCACGAGGTTACTTAGAAGAGAAATTTTCTGCCCACAAGACCAACAGAAGTTTCTATTCTAGATTTAGTTTCAGTTTTATAGCATCTCTAGGTTGAGAGATGAGGAAACTGAGTGGACACACTGTGCAATGATTTCTGCAAAATATGTGACAAAACATCCAATAACATTTTTATAGAGAATGTGGTGAAATACGAGCTGTATGTCTTCTGATTCCAGGAGCACCAAGGAAGCTTTTATTTACAGTACTGAATTATATAGAAGTATGGGCTTCCTAGGTGGTGCTAGTGGTCAAGAACCCGCCTGCCAATGCAGGAGACACAGGAGACACGGTTTCTATCCCTGGGTTGGGAAGAGCCTCTGCAGTAAGAAATGGCAACCCACTCCAATATCCTTGCCTGGAGAATCCCATGGGCAGAGGAGCCTGGTGGGCTACAGTCCATGGGGTCACACAGAGTCAGACATGACTGAAGAGACTTAGCATGCGTGCACGCTCCAAGCATTACAACAGACCATCTTGATAAGAATGCACATCCTCGGAAATAGGGAACAGAGAACAAAACACTAAAACAAAGACCGAGTGGTCAGTGGCATGGACTTTGTCGGGGTGGATGTTTCACCTTTTGGACAAGGGTGAGTTTGAAATAAAGCGCAGCAAAAGTGGAAGTTCCATAACCCACAGTGGGAACCGCTTAGTGGAAAGGTGGTCTAGCATCCTAGAAATTCCTCTCAGACTTTTGATTTTGGGTCACTTTTTTTTTTTTTAATCCTTTTCCTTGCCTCAGTCTTGGCAAGGACACACATCATTAGGTCGCTGAGTTTTCCTTGTGAATCACTCATAGAACAAGCAGTCACTCTGCCATGTCATAAAATATTTTTCCACTTAAGGACACAAAAGAATTTGTTGTGAACACAGAGAATCCTGACACGCTGTCCTCTTTCCAGCAGTCCCAGAAATTGTCTGAAAGAAGAAGAGAGCCTGAGGAGGGAGGAGAGAAAGGGGTGACTCCACACTCTTAAGGCACAGGGCTCCTGCAGGCAGGTCTTATTCAATTCGACTGGCTGGTCTCATGAAACATTCTGTTTTGTACCTTCTGGGGCTGTTGAAGCGGCAGAGTGGAGATTTATCACAACAGTTGTTCAATCCAGCCCAACTGGTTTGGCACCCGGAGGAGCTATGTTTTTCAGAACAGCTTTTCGACATTCCTACATGAGCTGAGATGCATGAAAATTTCAGTTTTGAAACAACCAGATGTTTTTGTCAGGAAAGAAATAGATGACCTAAAGGAGGCCAGGAGGATAAACTCGGGGCTCGGGGAAGAAAATGGGACCGCAGGGAGCTCATGTCTTTCTCACAGCTCCTACCAGCCACTCACCATGATTAGCCTACTTGTACCAAAGCCAGACCCCACTCAGCATTTCCCTTCCCACTGGGGCTGCAGAGCTGCCCAGCGCGAGGTTAGGAGCTGAAGACTCAGCCCACCATCTTCCACTGCAGACATGGAGAGTGGGCGGGGAGGTGGCTGGGAGCAGACCTCTCAAGGCAGAATCAGCCCACATGAGTCAGATACACAGTGGGCTGCAGAATGCAGAGAAATAACACTGACACTGAACTTAAAAGCAGGGGCTCTGGGTAGTCAGCCACTGTTTTAGTTGTTCCCTGGAGCCCCAGGTTCGTTTTCTATGAAACAAGGAGGGGCTGGGAACAGATAACTTTCTGCTCCCTTGATTCAGAAAATGTCCATTTCCTCTCTTCCTTCACAACAGGTGATACATTGAAATTGATCATGAGGAAATAACTTCTCCATGACCAGTTATCAGATAAAAGAAAAGCTTTTATTTCAACAAAAGCTGCGTTTCCTAATTTGAAGAAGTCACTTCAGTACATTCATGAATCAAGCCTATAGTATGGTGACCAACCACAGTCATAGGTTTTTCAAAATTGTCAGGATTTCAAATATTCTGACCTGCTGTCTCACCATGGGTTCTGATTTTCAGTTAAGGAACCATGGTCAGGTACTTAACAATATTGGTGGGAAAATGGAGAAAGACAGAAGAGCCTAGAGTTCATGTTTCATGTGACTGTTTTAAATAATCTACTGATTTATATATTTTTGACTATGCTGGGTCTTCATTGCTGTGAGGGCTTTTTTTCTAGTTTTGGCAAGTGAAACTAGTTGCCATGTGTGGCCTTCTCATTGCAGTGGCTTCTCCTGTTCAGAACACAGGTTCTAGGATGCCTGGACTTCAATAGTTGGGGGCCACATGCTCGGGAGTTATGGTTCCCGGACTCTAGAGCACAGGCTCAACAGCTGTGGTACACAGGCTGAGTTGCTCTGTGGCATGTGGGATCTTCCGGGACCAGTGGTCGAACCCGGGTCTCCTGTATTGGCAGGCAGACTCTTTACCACTGAGCCACCAGGGAAGACCCCATATCCTTTCCAATACATTGTTTTTTGGATTCTTGAGCCAGAGAAGCCAAGGAGTGGCACACCTCCTCCTCCTCCTTCCTGGTCTCCAGCTGTGAGTCCTCTTCAATGTGTCTAAGACACTGAGCTACACGAGGTGTCCATCCTTTGCTACAGCCAAGAGCTCCGGGCATCCTAACAGATGCTCCTTGGTGGTCTGGCACCTGCTACCATTTCCACTCTAGTTACCTCTCTTCTCTGTTTTCACAAAATCTTGCTTGGTTATAAAGGGAAGGGGTCTTGATTTGGTCAGAGCTTTGAGGGCGCCTTGCTTCCTCTGCACTCACCATATGCCACACTGGTTTGACTTCCAGAGCCACACATTCGACTCCAGCATCGCTCTTTGCCTGATGAGCCCCCGCTCCCCAGGCAACTCCCCATGCTTTCCAAGTGCTACTAGCACCTGGGTGATTTGTTTCACATTACTCTTGTAAAGTTGCTGCCTCTCCTAGAGCCGCGTCAGCATGCCTCCCTCTTCTTCGGAGGGAGCCAAGAGAAACTATTAAAAATGTGTTTGAAATTACACATTCCCCACTCTCCTTGACAGAGGAGCTTTGCAGAGCTCGTTAAGAGAGCTGGAGAAAATTCCACAGCACATTTCTGGGTTTATGGTTATTATTTTGCATGTGCTGCTGAGCTAATAGAATGTGACTTTGGACATCCATGATCCAACGGAAAATGGCTGCCTAAGTCCGGAGGCTTTCCTACCAGAGCAGCAGAGTGGGCTACCATTTTGGCTATTCACCTCTGTTTGCTCTGCTTGCAGACTTCTTGAAAGAGATGAGAGCCAAGGAGACGAAGACAAAGAGGAAAGGAATAAATTTGGGTGGATTTGGGAATGAGTCCTCTTGCTTCCCTTCCTCACTGTCCCCCCTCTCTCCTCGCTTTTTTTTTTCAAAATATTGGATGGCCTGATTTAGGATTATTTTACAGTCTTTCTCTGACTCCATGAAACTGAGCTCCACCAGAACTGGACCCAGACTTGTAAATAATCTTCTAGAGAAGCCTGGCTAAGTGGAAGCAGCCTGTTCAGTTCAATTTTCTCCTCCAGTTACCATCGATGACCTCCAGACATCTCAGTTTCTTACATAATCCTCCAGAAAGCAAAGCCACCTCGCCATTGCCTCTGTTGGAAAGAATGTGATGCTTGACCTTCTCCCTTGCTGGTGTGCGAGGCTGACAATGTGCGAATCCACCCGGCTCAGATCAGGAACTACCACATCAAAACTCCAGATACAGACCTCAAGATTTTATATCTTCTCCAGGAGATTTGAGTGCCTGCTAAGTGTATTGCTAAACAGACACATTAGAACTGAAATTCTCTACCACTTCGTTGAAACCGATCTTTTGCTATAAAAACAAAGGGGTCCAGTAAGGTTTCCATCAAACAAAATGTGAAAAAAATACCATCTGACCTCAGGCCATGTAAATAACTTTAACAAGCAAAAGCTAAACCATGAGTCCATCTAACAAGAAACATATATTGAGAAATCTAGCATGTGGGAGAACTTCAGCAGAATTTTGAAAAGTCAGCAAAAATGGGAACTGAACACTCAGAAGTACCTGATTACCAGTGTCTTGTATGTTCTGGATGGATTTCCTTGGTGCCTCAGCAGTAAGGAATCTGCCTGCCAATGCAGGAGATGTGGGTCCTATCCCTGGGTTGGGAAGATCTCCTGGAGAAGGATATGGCAACCCACTCCAGTATTCTTGCCTGGGAAATTCCATGGATAGTGGAGCCTGGTGGGCTGCAATCTATGGGGTCCCTAAGAGTTGGACACGGCTTAGCAACTAAAGAACAGCAACAGTACATTCTGGAAGACATGCAATTCAATGACTATGACTTCGCCTTGAATGAACCAGAAGTGTAGAGAGCTTGGACCATTCCTTTCCTCCTATCTTCCTGCTTCCTAGGTTCTTGAATTGAGATCCCATTGTTAACTAGCCAGCCAGCCCCTAAAAGATGAACTCCATAGTTTTCATTCATTCCCTCAGTCTGAACAAACTGGCAGAGAAAAAATATATTCATATCTTATTAGATAAAAATGTCTCGACAAAAATAAATGCGGAATTCTTAACATGACATTATACAAGCAACACCGAAAGCATTCTTTATTCTGCAAAATGTTAAGCACAGTTTCAGGTCAAAGAGTTAAGAAACAATTTCCAAAAAACAATTCTGAAACTACATCCATCTGTCTAAAAAGACCATTTCCAAAACCCTGTTGTAAGCTTTTTTGTTCCCCTGAATATGTTTTTCTTCCCATCTTAACTTTTACCTAAAGCGAGGACCAAGATTGACATACAGGAATATCTCAGAAAAATTTTTCATGAGAATACTTCTCTTCTTGATTTCTAAGCATCCCTACCTCAAAGAAGGACCTCTTTTTTTGTTGTTTGTGATCACTACTGCCTGCAAAGATCTGATCCTTTTATGTGAAAATGTGTTTTTTGAATTAACATCAACTTTGCATTCAATCAGTTGTTCAGAGTTCACAGGCTTTCAACAGTTGTCTTCATCTTTCCATTGTAGCCACAGAGGTGTATGCACACAACAGGAGACCTCAGGTTGCCTAATAGGGACATGTGCTCCTTGTATTTAGGAGGCACATGGAGAACTTAGTGTCCTGAGAGTTTAGAACCATCTGTTTATGGCATACAGCACATTCCAGATGCTGGACTCCAACGCACTTTCCTCTGTCCAACTGCACGGTGGCAGTTGGCTAAAGAGGAACTCATGCATCAGTCTAGTGACTGGAACTTGAATTCTTGGTCCAGAAAAATAGTGTTTTCTAACTGGGCATAACTGAAGTCTTTCTCTGATTTGGGAGAGGAAGTCCTTTTCTCAAAGTGTACAAGTAGTTAAGGCATGGAGGTGTTAAAGACAACAGCCCCGAATGGAGCCCTTTAGGCTAAACTCCACATCACTGCACTCAGACTTATTTACAGTTTTGACCTCCCCAAGAAATGGAATCTTAAACTAGTCCAATCAGGAATCACCTGATCAGCACAAGGCCCGGTAGCCCCCTGCCTTCCCCTAAAGAAATGTAACCTTGTCAAGACCAACCCGCTGTTTAGCCTCTCTGTTTCCACTCCCTTCTGCCTGTAAGAGCCTTTCACTTTGAATGCACATGCAAAACAGAAACAGACTCACAGACATGGAAAATGAACTCGTGGTTGCCAAAGGAGAAAGGGAAGTGGGGAGGGACAAATTAGTGATATGGGATTAAGAGACACAAACTGCTAGGTATAAAATAGATAAGCAACTAGAATACATACTGCATCTATATGGAAGCATACCCGTTATCTTGTAATAACCTACCATGGAATATAATCTGCAAAAATATTGAATCACGATGCTGTGTGCCTGAAACTAACACAATATTGAAAATCAACTGTGTGCATGTGTGCTAAGTTGCTTCAGTCATGTCCGACTCTTTGTGACCCTATAGACTGTAGCCCGCCAGGCTCCTCTGTCCATGGGATTCTCTAGGCATGAATACTGGAGTGGGTTGCTCTGTCCTCCTTCAAGGGATCTTCCCAACCCAGAGATTGAACCCACATCTCTCATGTCTCCTGCATTGGCAACTGGTAAGCAGGTTCTTTACCACTGAGCCACCTGGAAAGCCCTGAAAATCAACTATACTTCAGTTTTTTTAAAAAAGTCTTTCATTTCATCTGCTAGATGGATACTGCCTGATTCACTGAATCATTGAACAAAGGCAAGGAGATCTTGAAAATTTACTCTGCTGAGGTCTGTTTTTCTGCAGAGGGCAGGATTAGGTCACTTTAGTGCTTCATTCACCTTGAGCTTGAGACAGCTGAAAAGAAGAACCACCCTACAAAAGCAGAGCCCTAACGACGAGCAGTGGAACAACTGATTTTCCCAGCTGAGAGCATCTAAAACCTCAGGCAGCTCTTAAGTCCCTAGAGTGTACTTAACTTGGCTTTCAGTGCTTTGGGAAAGGTGAAAAGGGACAGAGAAACTTATCACACTCCTGATGGCTCTTCCCGCCACAGTCTTCAGAAGCTGATTTAAATGAAGTAGGAAATGCACAGAAGAAATCGCCTTTGACCTGCACAGAGTTTAAGGAGAAACAAAAACATACCTGGCAGAGCCTGGCTGACGTCTTATTTGCCTATATCATCCTTTTGAAAAGTGAGTGACTCAGGCACACAGTCTACCTGCCCATGACAGATGCCGGGGCCCCTGTGTTGCAGCATTCTGACTTTGTGTGTGTGTGTGTGCGTGTGTGTGCATGTGTGTGTGTGTGTGTGACACGCATGGGAAAGCCACCATGCAGTGCTGAGCTGACTTTGGAAGAAGGAGGAGCAGCTTCGCTCCAATCACACACACATGAAATCGTCACCATCTGACAAGTAGAAAAGATAAAAACATGTAGGAATAGATGTTTGAAATACCTGTGTTGGAAATATAAACAATCAGGGGAATGTAAATGTGGGTTGAAAAAAATCAGTGTATTTGGTGAGGAGAATTTCTTAATGCTTTTCAAAAAAACAGAACCAGAAAAGAAGGAAAGGAAAGGGGGAAAGTCAGTGAATTCAAGTGTAAAAAGCCTTGTGCAGTTGAGCTCCACTGGTCTCTGCAGAGTGGCCACTGCCCCCACTACACACACACACACACACACACACACACACACACACACACACACACACACACACACACACACGATTTCCTTCTCCCACGTGTAATCTGCTTACAGTCAAGCGAATGACCAAATTAACATCAGGTTATCAAGCGGAAAAATCCCCTGGTGCTTCAGATCATATCGCTCTTCCAGGGAAGCACTCCCTGGGCCCCACCATGAGACCAGCCTCCTGTCACAATCCATCCTGCACCCTGATATTTCCCTTCACAGCCTGGCCACAGAACCAAGGTGGGGGCATGAGCATCTGTTGGTTTGTCTCCTTTCCATGGAGGTTGGTATGTGTTGGTTCTTGCTGTTGATCCTCAGCCACCAGCAAGTACCTGACACATCCACTCACTCGTGCATGCTCAGTCATTCGTCAACAGATGTTTCCTGTTCTCCTTCTCCTTACAGGACATGGGCAGGCACTAGGGATGCAGGTGGCAGAAGCGAGGCCAGTATTGTTGTTGCTGTCATTCATTTGTGTCTGACTCCATGTGACCCTATGGACTGTAGCACACCAGGCTTCCCTGTCCTTCACCATCTCCTGGAACAGGCTCAAACTCATGTCCATTGAGTCAGTGATGCCATCCAACCATCTCATCCTCTGTCATCCCCTTCTCCTCCTCACTTCAGTCTTTCCCAGCATCAGGGTCTTTCCTAATTAGTTGGCTCTTCGTATTAGGTGGCCAAACTATTGGAGCTTCAGCTTCAGCATCAGTCCTTCCAATGAATGTTCAGGACTGATTTCCTTTAGGATTGGCTGGTTGGATCTCCTGGCAGTCCAAGGGATTCTCAAGAGTCTTCTCCAACACTGCAGTTCAAAAGCATCAATTCTTCGGTGCTCAGCTTTCTTTATAGTCCAACTTACATCCATACATGACTACTGCAAAAACTGTAGCTTTGACTAGACAGACCTTTGTTGGCAAAGTAATGTCTCTGTTTTTTAATATGCTGTCTGGGTTTGTCATAGCTTTTCTTCAAAGGAGCAAGTGTCTTTTAATTTCATGGCTATAGTCACCATCTGCAGTGATTTTTATGTTGTTCCCTGTGGTTAGAGCAACCTTTTAGGAACCCAGAAACCCAAACTTAGTGACTCTGGCACACGCCATCTCCTCTGAGGCTTAACAGTAAAACTTCGGACAGAGGATGTGGGGGAGAAAGAGGAGGCCAGGGTGGCTTCTCTAGTTCCCATAAGGCTGGATTTACCCATGAAATTTAGCTATCTTCTTCAGCAAGGAAATTTATTTCAACCCTGTTCATTTGTCAGGGTTGGGGGCAGCCATAGCAAGAGTCACAGATGATCACTTTTCAGAAAATAAAAGCACTCAAACACCTAGGAGTGAGGGAGGGTGGCCCCAGGAAAGCAGCCTGTTCACTGGAGGCTGAGACTGTGTTGTGTGCCATGCCATCTGCCATAATCCTTTGGTTTGTGGGAACAGTGGAGCCACCAGATGGAGATGTCCCACATCCTTGGGCCATGCCCTCTGTCCCTCCTGGTGGGAGGGGTGCAGCCTGGAAAGTTCTCAGGTAATGACAGGATTGGCTGCCTATGGAGCTTTTAAGAGTAGAAATATGGAATATTTGAAAAGAAACATCTTCGCGGCTCCCACTAACATCCTGCTCTTCTGATGGAATTCCATGTGCTCACAGCTCAGTGGAGGGAGCCGTTGGTGACCATATTCAGTCTGCAAGGACGTCATGGAGGAGGGCTTGCAGAATGAGTGCGATTCAGGTGGGTGCTGTCGTTGGAACTGCTTGTGTCTCTTCAAAATTCACGTGTTATAATGCTGACCCCTTAAGGGACTGGCATTAGTGGGGAGAGTTTTGCGAGATGCTTAAATCATGAGGGTGGAGCCCTTATGAGTGGGATCAGTGCTTTTATAAAGGGGGCTCCAGGGGGATCGCCAGCCTGTTCCATCACGTGAGGACACAAGTCTGCAATAGCACAGGTGCCCTGACTTCAGTCTTCCAGCTTCCAGAACTGAAATTTCTTCTAGTCTCCAGAAATAAAATTCTGTTGTTTACTTAGTTAATTAAAATGAAATTTAAAAATTATAATGTTTTTAAATATTTTATCAATTGAGCTATTTGGTTTTGTCCTCAGAATGTTCTGATAAAAAAAAAATCCAATCCCCTGATACCCCCGCAGGGTGCTGCACTTTCCCGTGTGAGAGGTGACATTCTAGGGCCATTAGTGCCACCCTCCCCCACCCCATGCCCCAAGAATCAGGTCAACACACTGCCTCAGGGAGGAAGGTAGGAAAGGAGGGGCTGAGAACCCAGCCCGGGTTCCACGATATGCCTGGATTTTTAGATGGTGCTCAAGTCCTTTGGGCTTCCCAGGTGACACTAATGGTAAAGAACCTACCTGCCAAAGCAGGAGACATTAGAGATGCGGGATCAATCCCTGGGTTCGGAAGATCCCCTGGAGGAGGGCATGGCAACCCACTCCAGAGTTCTTCCCTAGAGAAAGAATCCCATGGACAGAGGAGCCTGGCTGGCTGCAGTCCTTGCTGTCTCAGAGAGACACGACAGAAGCAACTTAGCATGCTTGCACGCAAGTCCTTTACCGCAGCAGTCCCCAACATTTTTGGCACCAGGAACTGATTTTGTGGAAAACAATTTTTCCGTGGATGGGATGGGGATGGTTTCAGGATGAGTCAAACACAGTAGGGTTCCAGACCCTGTGAGAATCTCATGCCAGTGCTGATCTGACAGGAGGCAGAGCTCAGGTAGTAATGCAAGTGATGGGGAGCAGCTGTAAACACAGACGAAGCTTCACTCACTTGCCCACCACTCACCTCCTGTGAAGTGCCTGGTGGGGCACTCCTGTTCACTGCACCCTCTCCTCCAGGGTGAACCCCTATTTTTCCTGCAATCCTTGAGACCTGGGCTGACTCCAGGTCCTACAGCTATTGCTCCAGCCTTCAGACCAACCTCTCTTCTTGCTAACTTTTGAAGAAATGCCATGAGCTGTGCATTCAGAGAAGAAAAACAAAGAGGCCTACCTCATCCTATGTTGGCTTAGAAGCATTGTTCGTGAAGTCTGCATGCGTCTTTCTGTTTTGCAAAACCATCACACTCCCAGCCAAACCAGCCATCAGTGGTTGTCTTTTTAAAATTTCAAATTAAGTATTCTTGTTTTCCTGAAATGTCTTGAAAAAGTTATTTCCATGCTGACACTCTGCTCGCCAGCTTTTATTTAGAAGCACATTTTTAATATATTCGATTCTCTGAAAGAGAAAAAGGCCAGGAGAGTAAATAAAGCAGAGGCTGAGGTTACTACCCGTCCGTCAATCCCTGAGCCCAGATTAAGCCCAAGCCAGGAAAACACAGCATTTGAAGGCAGTGGCACCAGCCAGACCCTCTTTCAAAAGGGACCCTTGTTGCCCTTGAGGGTTTAGAACTGAAAAGGAAAGCTTTTCAAAGCCATCAGAAAGTGAAAATTAATCTAAGTGCATCCATGTAGCACAGGAGTGTCAGAATTCATAATTAGGGGTCATAAATCTTTTTGCAATGGAACAAAAATAAATAAGCACGCAAGAGCACAGATCGAAAGGCAGCGGGCGTCCACACACTCCCAGTGTCAGCTTTAATTTATTTCTCTACTTGGAAAGGGGAGACTTTGAAAGCTGGCTGCCAGTCTGAAGGGAGCCTCCTCAAACTCTTCTTCTGGCCCAGACAAAGGTTTGAATGTTGTGGGGAGACATGCAAAGAATAACACAGGAAGCTTTTGACTTCTTACATTGAAAAAGAGCTCTTTGGGAGGTGGGGGGTTGGGGGAGAGAAATTGAGAAAGAGAAGAAACCTTTTTTCTAGGAATCTCTTTTGTATAATTTAAAATGCTCGGCACGTTAAAACCAGATACCAACCAACAAACAAAAAGAGGAAAGTCTGATTTAAAGTATGCTGTTGGACGTACCTGGAGGGGGCTTTGGAAAGACATTCACAGACCATTTTAACAGCATTGAGAGCTCTGCCAAGACAACAGAGATCTGTACATAAATATGTACATATGTATTTACACAATGCAGAGTGCATATAATCATTTCCCTTGTGAGGGGAAACGACGTCATTACAGCATTAAAATTGGAAGGGATTGATAGTAATGGAATTTCCTGAGACTCCACGTGAAGAAAGGTCTAGGAAAACAGTACCTGTGGAACTAATTACTTGTCATCAGACTCAGCAGCATGAAAACACACTCGTTCCCTCCCTTCTGCTGTCACTCACTCGAAGGCATCAAAACGGAAAGCTTCACGAGAGCAAAGTAAAAGAGCCTCTCCAGGAAGATTCCAGAAGTTCTCTGGGAAGAGGTCTCCTGCACCGTCCTTCCTAAATGAGAGCTATGCTAACAAGTGTATGAGCTGAGTCAATACCACACAGGAAGCTGCCAGGCTCCTGGGTCACCCCTGAGTTTTTGTGTCTCAGTCCTCACTTATCTATGGAATAAGGAGACCCTTCTGTCCTAGTGAATCATTTTAATGTTTATGATAAAATGAGTTAAGAGACTGAAAGCACTTTTAAAGTACGAAGTGCCTTAAATATACAAGAAATGTATTGCTCCCAGGTTGAAAGTACAGGGCAGAGTACAGTACAGTACCATGTGGGTGAGAAGGCGTCTCCAGTCTCTCATGGTGGCCAGCATGGGGTGGAAGGTAGTTCCAGGGTGACTCTGCGCTAGACTTGCATGCAGGCAGCTGGGTTGGAAGGATGGGAGCTCTCGGGCAGCCGTGGGCTTGCTTGAGAGACACTTCCTCTTCCATGTAGGAGACACAGAGGAAGCCTGACTTGCTAAAATCACAACCCCACTTTTTTGATGCATCTGTCTTCCATCGTCAAGAAGAACTGAGGAGTTAACCAGCTTTGGGAATTATTCTTTGGGGAGGAAAATACCTGATCTTACACTAGACTTCATCATTTCAGGAGACAAAGCCCACCAGTTTATCTAAGATCTACCTAGAGGGTGCCAGTGCCACAGAGAACAGGGCACTTGTAACACTTCTTGGCCATGCTCAGTCGTGGCTCTCACGAAGAGTCCCTCAAGAACCAAAAGGCAGTTGAAAGGACTCTCTTGAACTCTCCTGACACATCTCGTGGCGAAGGAAGTGGGCATCTGCAAGCAATATGGGCTGAGGTTTTGGCCGGTCTTCCCTATTTCACCACCCTTCCCCTACATTCAGTCTCTCCCTAAACTAGCAGTTAAGCATCCTTCTGCTTAAAAGTCTTATTTCATCTGAGAATCCAACTCTTCAATGTTTGGAAGATATTGTGGAATAAAAATCTGCTATACCAGCAATCATTAACCAATCCAGGGGCATAATAACGTTAACTTCTTCAGTAAATTCACTTCTTTCTGCCGACGTCCTCCCCTTTGGGCTGGTCCCCACGGTCTTTTACTTCCATTCCCCTCTGTTCAACAGGTTCCCTTCTTACTGGCCTCCCTCACTCCTCCCATACCCTTTATTGCTTACCACCAAACCTTAGGGGGCATTGAGCAATAGACATTTATCTTTTGCTCAAGTTCTCTGGGTCCACCGGGCAGCTTTGCTGATCTGGGCAGGAATGGCTGATTTCGCCTGCGGAAAGAAATGGAAACAGTGGCAGCTTTTATTTTCTTGGGCTCCAGAATCACTGAGGATAGCGAATGAAGCAGCAAAATTAAAAGATGCTTGCTTCTTGGAAGAAAAGCTACTGCAAATCCAGACAGCATATTACAAAGCAGAGACATCACTTCGGCACCCTTTTGGGTTCATATATGCACCCACTCTGTTAATGTGCTTATCTATCCCTTAGGTGAAAATGAAGGTGTTAGTTGCTCAGTCATATTCAACTCTTTGCGACCCCATGTACTGTAGCCCATCAGGCTCCTCAATCCATGGGATTCTCCAAGCAAGAATATTGGTACCTCTGTACCTAGTCCCTTTGCCACGTGATTTTAGTTCTTCCTTCTAGGTGAAATGTTCTTCTTCCCTTGACTTTGGGCTCTGCCACATGACTTGTGTTGTCCACAGAATATTAGCAACATGATGCAAGCAGGGGCAGCCTCCATCATGAGAAGAACATGCCTTGGGTAACTGAAGAATCCCAGAAAAACAAGAAACATCTAGAAGATGCTCGAGCTACTGAAATCCAAGCTGTTCCAGTTGGCCTAAATTTGAAGCCAGCCTGCACCAACTGACCAGCAGATACATAATCTAGAATACAAGTTCATTTTTTTAGGCAACCACATTTTGGAGTGGTGTGCTATGTAGCAGTATTTGGCAATAGCTGACTGATATCACTCCTCATGGAAAGTAGAACACGTTATAAATTACAAGTGGAAGCCTGACATTTGGTGTATAATATAGGATATTTACAGCAACAAAAGTTGGGAATTGTATCTTATCAATGTGGGTGATTGGTCCTCACTGACATTCAGTTGACACCCAAGATTCCCTCAGCAGCTGAGATACCAAATATATAAATTGGATAGAAGAAGATTAGATATTTAATTTTCCCCCATTTTTGCTACAGAAATGATCATATCCCAAAGAGAGCAATAAGCCCTCATATAACCATCACCCAGTTTCAACAATGATCAGCGTTTTACAAGGTTTGTTGTTGCTCCCCAACTCATTGTTTTCTTGAAAATTAGCTCTTTTAAATTCCAAATCTGCTACAGTATACCTTGGGTGAGTCCCTAGACTCAGTTAAAGTAGGAAAGATCCTTTCTTAGGATCTCTTAGGACCTTAAATGTGAATTCAGGAGCCTTCAGAAGTTTATGCACAAGTTTGTGTATATACATGTTTCTGGGAGGATGTCCCTGGTTTCCATCAGATTCAAAAATCTATATTTCTGCACGAAAAAGCATTAGCCATTCTTGCCTGTTTTCATCCACCCTTGCTGGATGCCAGCATCTCGCACACCCTCTGCAGGCAGAAGGAAACCCAGGTGGACAAGGCATCGAATCACCTCAGGCCAAGGATAATGGCAACCTCCCTAAATGGGCAGCATCACTGATTTGCTTGTGCAGACACAGAACTAAGACGAAGTGTCAGCTTTCATTTTAGTTATACCAGAAGTCACAATCTTTTCAATGATCAAGAAGAACAGCTCTGCCTTTCAGTGAACATATCTTGGGTAGCTTATGGGCTCAACTTCTAAGTCTCAGCTGTCTAACAATCTCAGATGCAGCTGAGTGGAAAAGAAGCATCTCTAGGTACCACTAGTGCAGTGGTCCTTGCAGTCTGGAGAATGTAAAGACCTGGCAGACTTTAAAATCCAGATTTCTGAGTCCCATTCCAGACCTACAAAATTGGAGTCCCTGTGAAATCTGCATTTTTAACAAGCTCACACAATTTGTAGCAACTGGTCCACAGACCACACAGGAGAGGCACAGCATAACGGGCAGCCAGGTCCAGAGTAACCATCTGACGTTTAAACTAGGTCTTCCTTTCTTGAATTTTCAGTCTGTAAATGGGGACAGATTAAAAAAAAAAAGAAACCTCTAAAGTCTCTATCAACCTAAAAGTCTGTGATTTCTAAGATTTCCAATTTCCTTTAGGGCCTGTGACCCCTACTATTTTTAAGACTGCTGTTGCACTGGGCTGATCGTAAAGGTTTAGGCTCTGGGAGAATTCTCATCAACCCAAACTGGGGTGTGCAGACCAGCGACATGAGTCCCCAAAAGTTATTCACGCTGCACGGGTGGCAGGCATGGGACGTACAGTCAAGCACTATTTGAACTTCTAAACCAGGTCTTTGCAGGAGAAATGTCACAAAAGCAATGGGAGCTCCAGAAAGCATCTTCAGGTTCAAAAAGGAACAAGATCACAACGAGGAGCCCAGAGCTCCGAGGGACAGTAATGCGTGGTCCTCCGCTCTTTGTTCAACATCAAGGCCACTGGTGCAATGTGGGTTTCATTACTGGCTCAAAGACAATATTTCACAGAGTTATAAGTTCAAGATGTTATTGAAAAACCCATATTGTGTTTTTTCATCCCCACCTACTCTCTCCCCCAGAGTTTTCTTAAATCATTTGAGAAAAAGAGAAAAACTTTTTAACATGGTTCCACCCAAGTGGTCATGTTGCTAAGGATATGGAACAGCATACACCAGGGCCAGTGAAACCCAAATGGTTTGGTGGAAGGATGACGCTATTTCCTCTGCCTCCTGGGGTCTGGGGGGAAGCCGTGAACCCATTAAGTACATAAGCAGGATCGTGTGGGTGGCCCCAGAGAGGGACACCTGTTTTGCTACTAAATGCAGGATCACAAACACAATTTTTCCATAATACTATCCCGTCTGGGGCTCAGCCAGCGGTGCAAGGCAAAGGGAATTTCTAGAGAAATTTAGAGCAAGATCTCACAAGGTCTTGAAGGCATAATCTTGGGGAAAGAGCCCCTCCATTAAAAGAAAAAGCCTACGGACATTCTTTTTCACAGATGCAGACTATTCCATGGTTCCACTACACTGTTTACCATCGGCAGTGTTTCCAGTCTCTTCCTGTTATAAACAATGTAGCAAGGGATAAATAAATATCTGTTAATATAAATTAAAATGCTGCTTCAGTTTCCAGAGGGTGGATTCCTCCAATCACTGAGAATGCGTTAAGAGTGTTAACAAGCATGGACATTTGATATTTCAGTAAATGTTGTCATGTTATTTTCAAAACTTACAATAACAAGTCTTCCTTCCACCAGGAGTAGATACAAGCATCTGTTTTCCCACATTTCTGTGATCACAGGTTAGTTCTCCTCCCCTTCCCCACTCTGATGAGCACGAAATGATCTTTTTAAAAATTTTATTTATTTTTTTTTAAAAAAAGCCTTTTTATTTTGTATCAGGGTGCAGCCGGTTAACAACGTTGTGATAGTTTCAGGTGGACAGAGAAAGAACTCAGCCATGCATATACATGTGTCCATTATAAAATGAGCTGATTCTTTTTATCTGCATTTTTGTATGTCAGGTTGACCATATCTTCATGTGTCTTCTGCTTTTGTGAATGCCTGTTCTCACCCATATTAGGTTCTTTTTCTTATGAATCTGCAAAAGCTGAATAACATTAGCACTTGGTCTTTCACATGTGTTAATAATTTTTTTCCCCACAGACTTGTTTGTCTTTTACTTTTGCTCTTAATCTTGTCCTTTGACACAGAGAGATTTTTTTAATTTTTAGGGAGTCAATTCTTAATGGATTCTGGCTTTCGCCTCTCAAGTTTATAAAATATGTATCTGAAATTTTCTCTTAAAATGCTTAGTTAAAAAGATCAAGAACTTTAACCCATACATCTTAAATCTATTGTTGTGTGTATTATGTGAGGTTCGGGTCTTGTTTATTTCTTCTTATCTGTGAAGTCCATCATGACAATGCCATCTACAACATGACACATTGGTCTCCAGTGAGCTGGGATACCATGGGGTCATATGTTAAGTCACAAGGATCTCTTTCTAAACTTTTACTAAATTCCTGTGCCTATGCTACACTGTTTTGTTTACAATACTTTCATAGTAAAATTTAATAGCCTATTTTTTTCTAAATATTTGGGGGCAACTCTAACATATGGATTTTTACATAAAAACTTTAAAATACTTTGTGCACTAAAAAACTGCCCACTGAAATTCTGGTTGGAATTACATCTTGTGTGATTAAGTCTTCCCATCCAGAAATATCTGAGATTAAGACCTTTCCATGTATCCAGATCTTGTCTAATGCCCTCTAATATGTGATGGACAGGGAGGCCTGGCGTGCTGCGATTCATGGGGTCGCAAAGAGTCGGACACGACTGAGCGACTGAACTGAACTGAAATGAACTGAATACTGTTTTATGATTATCTTCCTTGGGTTATTAGTCCACAAAGAGAACTTTGCTGCTAATTGAATGAAACTTTGCCATGTAGTTAATAACCATCTTCATTATTCACAAATCCCATATTTGTAAACTCACCTACTTACTAGAATATATTTGTAATCTCAAATCAGTATGGCTGTGCTTCTCCGTCATTCATAATCATGTGGAAAGTGGCAAAAAATTTGAATCATTTGATATGCAAATTCCCAGCTGAGAACTGGGAACTTGTTCAACCAGCTGAGGCTGAACAAGGCAACACTCAGCCTTTCTATGTCAGCTTATTCCATAAATGTATCCTTCTCATGGTGTATTTAGTGCATTACTTTTGCATTTTTGTGCTTTTTGTTGGTGATTTTGCTATTTAAAATGGTACCTGAGCATAGTGTTGAAGTGTCATCCAATGTGCCAAGGTGCAAAAAAGCTGTGACGTGCCTTAAAGAGGAAATTTGTATATTAGAAAAGCTTTCTGCAGGCATGAGTTATAGGTCTGAGTTGGCTGTGAGTTCAGTGTTAATGAACTAACGTGTGTGCATGCTCAGTTGCTCAGTTGTGTCTGACTCTTTGCAACCCCAGGGATGGTAACTTGTCAGGTTCCTCTGTCTATGAGATTTCCCAGGCAAGAATACTCGAGTGGGTTGCCATTTCCTCTTCCAGCAGATCTTCCTGACCCAGGGATGGAACCCAGGTCTCCTACAATTCTTGCATTGCAAGCAGATTCTTTACCACTGAACCACCCGGGAAGCCCAACGAGCCAACAGTATATATTAAACAAGGTTTCTCTAAACATAAACATACATAAAACAAGGTTATGAACCTATAAGTTGAGAAAATTTTATGACCAGAGGCTTACAGGAGCCTAACCATATATTTCTCCCTTTATATTTGTCAATATATGTCAATAACTTTATATTCTATAAAGTTAATGATAACTTTATAGAACATAATTACTGCAAATAACAAGAACTGGCTGTATACCTTTATCTGTTATTTTTATATCAGAGCTTGATATTAAGATTATGCCAGCATCATAAAATTAATTAGCAAGCTTTGCACCCTTTATTGTGGTCTGTGTGTGTGCTCGGTTGCTTCAGCCATGTTTGACTCTTTGTGAACCTGTGGATTGTAACCCGCCAGGCTCCTCTGTCCATGGAATTCTCCAGGCAAGAATCCTGGTGCGAGTCACCATGTCCTCCTCCAGGGGATCTTTCTGACCCAGGGATTGAACCTGCTTCTCTTGAGGTTCCTGCATTGCAGGCGGATTCTTTACTGCTGAGCCACCATGGAAGCCCTTAATACGGTCTAGAGTAGTTTAAATATATAAATTATTTTCTTTATGGCAATCTGTATTCAAAGCTGAATACTCACTTCCTCTTCTATATTTTCCAACCCAATTATATCCACCCTTGCTGTTAGAGGTTCTTCAATGAAATGGAGATAATCCATTATGTGTTTGTATTAAATCCCTTAGTATTTAAGTTAAATGGTAAATTCCCAATAATATAGTGCTACTTCAAGTTTGACTAGGAACCTTATCCTATTATGAATTTCATCCTGAGAAGTTAAAATTTGAAGGTTAAATCCTAAAGAGATCAAAATCCGAAATTCTTCAGTTACAGTCCAAAAAGATAATATCCAAAAGCATTTGTCCTTTTGTATTAAATATCCAAACAAATGCTTCCTTCTCCCTAATGTCTGGTTTTGCCATCACTAGACGGTCCTCGGTGCTTGCATAGAGTGAGCATTGGTCGGCACCTGCAGCCTGGGGGTCCTCTGAAAGATGTGGCTCACCTTGAACCACAGGTTGAACTAGCCTCTCTTTAAAAAGTCCAGTGTGTTCAAAGAAAGGTAAAACTATCTCAACATTGGTTTTATTTTTCTAATTAACTTTTATTCCAGCATAGTTGCTTTACAATGTTGTGTTAATCTCTACTGCACAGCAAAGTGAATCAGCTGTGCCTACACATTTATCCCCTCTTCTTCAGATTTCCTTCCCATTTAGATCACCACAGAGCCCTGAGTAGAATTCTTTGAGCTATATAGTAGGTTCTCGTTAGTTATCTACTTTATACATAGTAATGTATATATGTCAACCCCATCTCCCAACTGATCCTATCCCACCCTACCAGCCTTGGTAACCATAAGTTTGTTCTTTATATCTGTAACTCTATTTCTGCTTTGCAAATAAGTTCATTTGGACCATTTTTCTATATTCCACATATAAGAGATATTATACAATGTTTGCTTTTCTCTTTCTGACATACTTCACTCTGTATAACAATATCTAGGTCCATCCACGTCTCTGTGAATGGCACTGTTTCATTCCTTTTCATGGCTGAGGAGTAGTTGTATACATGTATCACATCTTCTTTATCTATTCCTCTGTCGATGGACATTTAGGTTGCTTCCATGCCCTGGATATTGTTAATAGTGCTGCAGTGAACATAGGGTGCATGCCTCCTTTTGAATTCTGGTTTTCTCTGGATATATGCCTAGGAGTGGGATTGCTGGATCATATGGTAGCTCTATTTTTATGTTTTTGAGAAACCTCCATACTGTTCTCCAGAGTGGCTGTGCCAATTTGCATTCCCACCAACAGTGTAAAGAGGGTTTCCTTTTCTCCACAACTTCTTTAGCATTTATTGTTTGTAGATATTTTGTTGATGGTCATTCTGACCAACTTGAGATAATGCCTTATTGTAGTTTTGATTTGCATTCCTCTAATAACTACTGATATTGAGCATCTTTTCTTTCTCCTTTCTTCCTCTCGTCCTTCCTTCCTTTCTTTCTTTTTTCCAGGCTCCAGAACTTATACTTTCTGGAAGGTAACTGGAAGGTAAGCTAACAAGAATTTTGCTAGGAAGACTTGTACAACATTTACATAAACCCATTTCCTAGAATTTGCTCTGAGAAAAGAAGAATGCGTTGGAGAATAAGTACAAGAAACATTTCATTTGTCTCTCTGTTGGCACGAAGGGGCATCTTCAATGCTGTGCTA
Organism: Muntiacus reevesi; assembly: GCF_963930625.1. Taxonomy (NCBI): domain Eukaryota; kingdom Metazoa; phylum Chordata; class Mammalia; order Artiodactyla; family Cervidae; genus Muntiacus; species Muntiacus reevesi. The sequence goes on from NC_089250.1 coordinate 36,049,339, forward strand.
CAGGGACTCTTGTGTGGACGCCCTTGAAACTCACCTCCAGGGGTGGTTTCTCCATGGGTTTGAACGAAATGGGTTTCATTCCCCATTTCTGTTTCAGCTAGAAGATCAAGATTGCTGTTGCTAACTGTGTTTGGATTCCTAGAGCCCTGGTGAAAATCATGCTTCTATTTAGTCTGCTCCTTCATACAATAAGCTGTACAGTTTCGGTCCTGGGCATCTACAGCTATGTAAAAAGCATGTATAATTGATAGATCTAGTATAGAGTAGCCGAATACGATAGTGTCCTCAGTTAAATATGAATTTCAGATAAACAACAGATACTTTCTAGCATATGCCAAATGCTGTGTGGGATACACTTTGAAACTCAATTTTTGTTTTTGTTTATTTGAAATTCAGATTTAATTGGGCATTCTGTACCTCCATTTGCTCAATCTGGCAACTCCAATCTAGAGCTAAATGGACACCACGTGTTGGGGGTGACTCTTCAGTCTGAGGACAGACACTCCCTCCCTTGGCCTTAATGGGAAGTGCCTTTTGGAGCAAACTGGTCCGGTGCTGCTTACCTGGGCCCAGTAACCACGTCAGCCTGGAGTCTGCTTAGTGGCCTGTGGTACAGGTAGAATGCAGCTCCTTTGCAGTTTAATAGCACTGAACATTGTTCCCAGGTGGTGCTAATGCTAAAAACATCCGCCTGCCAATGCAGGAGACACAATGAGATGCAGGTTTGATCCCTGGATTGAGAAGCTCCCCTGGAGGAAGGCATGGCAACGGACTCCAGTTTTCTTGCCTGGAGAATCCCATGGACAGAGGAGCCTGGCAGGCAACTCTCCACAGGGTCGCAAAAGAGTCAGACATAACAAGCAACAGTATGCACGCATGCAAACATTGTTTTCATCGCCAATGCTTGAGGAGGTCTGACCTCACCTGTCTTTCCTGAAGACTCTATTCCACTGAGAACCAAGGATATGCTGCACCAGCCTCAGCCTGAAACCCCTCCCCACACAGCAGCCTCCACAACTCCGCCTGGCTCAGGCCCACCAGCCCACACACCAACTGCACTAGGTAATCTTAGCCTGACTGACAGTGTACAACTGTTTGTCTGCACAAAAAGCGTCCCCTGTGTGTGGATAAAACCACGCTAAGTGCAGTAACTTGCCACGAGGTAATGCCACTTGACAGGCTCTTGAAAAACTTGAGTGTTAAACATCTCAGTCAGTCTGTACTAACCCTGACCTAACGGGACTTCCAGAGTCAGAACAGAAAGGTAAGAAGGAAAAAGTATCCCTTCACTCTAGAAGAAACAGAAGTTCGAATGCAATATAGAAAGTGAAATTTGCTCAGTTGTGTCCGACTCTTTGCGACCCCATGGACTGTAGCCTGCCAGGCTCCTCTCTCCATAGAATTCTCCAGGCAAGAATCCTGAAGTGGGTAGCCATGCCCTTCTCCGGGGGATCTTCCCAACTCAGGGATCAAACCCAAGTTTCCTGCATTGCAGGCAGATTCTTTACCATCTGAGCCACGAGGGAGACCAAAAACTTCGCCCAATATGAGGCTAAAACCCACGAAGCTGAGATTAAGAGTCTCATGCTCTACTGACTGAGTTAGCCATAAAAAATGCTCAATTTCATTTATAATTTTTTTTTTAAACTAGAGGAAGGAGATACAGTTTGAGGCCTCTATACTTGGCAAAAATTAAAAGATTTATGGCCTTCCCGGGTGGCTCAGTGGTAAAGAATTCACCTGCCAACGCAGGAGACACAGGTTTGATCCCTGGGTTGGGCAGATCCCCTGAGGTCAGCATGCAACCCACTCCAGTGTTCTTGCCTGGAGAATCCCATGGACAGAGGAGCCTGGTGGGCTACAGTCCACGGGGTCGCAAAGAGTCGGACACAACTAAGCACGTGACAGAGGGCAACTGGACCCTGCAGAGAACTGTAGCTATAAAGAGTACCCTCTATGTGAAGAGAACTCTGCCCCTTTTCCTCTAACTCCTTCTCCTCCTCCCTTGTCCCACCTCCATTTAGGAGAATGTTAGTGAGGGGAGGAGAGTGCCAGATCAAGGTGGAGTGTTAGTGAAAGCACAGCCTTCCACCCCCACCCTGCTGTGCATTCCTGAACCAGGCCTGGAGGGCTGGAGAGCAAGGAGAGAGGAGGCTGGACCTGGAGGCGAAGTTGAGTTTTGTGTTATACTGGACTGGCCTTCTAGTGTCTGGAAATGTGACAGTTCTCACAGCTGCAAGTGAACTGAAAAGCGTGGGATTGAGTTGTCATCAATGAGCAGAGAAAAGGGAGGTGATGGAGACTTGGTTTAAAGACAGTGGTGAGAAAAGAAATACTGCTGTTGCCTGACTGTACCCTCACTTTGTTCAGCCCACTAAGGCAGTCAGTTACACAGGATAGAGTTCTCATTCAATTAAAAAAAATATCTTTGTAAGACTGGTTATGATGGAGAATTTACCTACATTATCATGATAACACTGCACTAAGGCATGGTGGTTTGCAATAGAATTTGCAACTCCCAAGCATGACACGTGATCCCCTCAACTCACATTTGTGGTCTTGATCACCATGAACAAAACATTTACAAAGTTCCCTTTCATTCACTCCCTTGATTCCCATCCCCTCCATCTTTTCCGAAGAACGGCAACCAAAATTTGTAATCATAATTGACACTGATTTCTCTATGATTTGCTTTCAGTTGAATTACGTGGGTGAGACTGAGGGTCTCTAGGGCAACAGAAACGTGTGATTGCAGACTTTGGTGCTGGCCAAAATTTCAGTAGAACAGTCTCAAATTTTGTTACCAACGTATATAATTTCCAGATGCCTATAAACAATGTTTAAAACTCAGAAATAGATTATCCCTTCCTTTGAGCAGTGTTTACATAAACTTCCCCATTTAATAGCAACATGCCTTGACTCTCTTAAAATTTTCCTCCATTTTATTTTTCATATCACTGTGGCATGATTTCAACATCCACCCAAATATACCATTTTCTAAAGCTGACGTATTTTTACCCCTTCAGTGCCACCCTCAAAACATCTACATGCATCATTGCTCCCCTGCCACGATGCTTTCACTCAACAAATGATTGTCTGCATAATTTTTATGACCTGGTCTGGACATTAGAAATATAATAGCACAAGACAAAGTTATTGCCTTTATGGAACTTCTACTATAGTGGGCAGTTAATTAACAATAAATTGAGAGATATAGTAGTACTCTCCAGAAAAGCAGAACCAATATGGTGGCTGATAGATAGATAATTAAGTATTGGCCTATGGAATTATGAAGACTGCAAGTCCAAAATCTGCAGAGCCAATGTCCTGGTTTGAATCTGAAGACCAATAGGCAGCTCTAGAACCAGAAGAACTTCTGTTCCAGTTTTGAGGTCATCAAAGAGGAGAATTCTCTCTTAAATAATGAAGGGGGGAAAAAAAAGTAATGAACGATCAACCTTGTTAGGGTCTACAACTGATTGGATGAGGCCCGCCCATGTTAGAAAGAGCAATCTACTTTATTCAGTCTACCAATTTAATGTTAATCTCATCCAAAAATACCCCCACAGAAACACACAGAAAATGACCAAACATTTGAGCACCTCATGACCCAGTGAAATTGACACATAAAATCAACCATCACAAGAGATAAAAAGTAAGCTGACAAATAAATGTTTATGACTTAGGCTACAGAGAAAATAAAGTTGTGATCTTCTTACATGGCAATTTGAGAAACAGTGACCGGGGAAAGGAAAAGATTAAAATAGTCATGTGTTTAAGTTACTGCCCCAAACTTTAAATACATTAGTATTCAAATGCCATCTTGTGGCTGATTATTCACATTAGGTTTTATTTATTTTGTGTCATTCATCTCACATCTGTTAAAATCTGTTGAAGTGCCGGTTGGAGTCAATGGAGTTGCTCTCTTAAGCCTTCAGGGTTTTTGATCATGTCTCGTGTATGTTGTTAGCTGTGATTCCATGCTTGATAGGGTCAGGATACAGTCAGTCATGCCAATTTTACTCCATGTTCAAATGCCTTCTTTGGTTAAAACGGATTTAATTCAAGCACACTATAAAATAAAATATTCATGGTCAGTGTACATAAGGATGCCATAACAGAAATATTTACACACTTAAACTAACATACAGAATCGCTTTACAACCCCTATGTTTAGTGCAACAGTAACATCATTACATAGAATAAACAGGACTGAACCATTTCCCAAATTCTGGGCCTCCATAAATAGCAGTCTGCATTTTCGGCTTAGTGTTATAATCTTTGTATTGTAACTATGCAATCTAATAAAAGACTTATCATAAAAATGGTCTTGGGCATGGCTCATGATTCATGATTTGTCTTGAAGACACTTTGTCATTATTGGGTAGGTCAAAACTTTAAATTCTTTTCATGCACAACTAGCCCCATCCCCTGCATTGTTCAGAAGGTCCTGTAAAGTCAAGAGGCAGTTTTCTCTTTAATATATAAATTATTATATAATATATAAGATATAATATGTATTATCTTATATTTAAAATAATTATATACAAATAATGTATAAAATATTGTATAATATATGAAGTCAATTGCTAGCTTTCTCTTTAATATATAAAGGTATCAAATCAACACTTTGAACACCTTACACTCACACAGTGCTATCTTTCAATTGTCTCTATAAAAATAAAAAATTTTAATTCTATAAATTAAAAACATTATTAAAGAATGAAATCACACTTTTATGCTATAAATAAAAGATAATTTATAGCATAAGTAAAAGGTACAAGTCCAACAATATAAATGCCTATGTATATTGGTCTCCTACTGCTCATTACCACAAGCAGCACCCTTTCATCAGCTCACAGTTCTGTATGGAGGTCCAGCATGGCTGGACAGGGCTCTCTGCTGAAGTTGCCACAAGGATGCAAGCAGGGTTATGGCCAAGCTTAATTCTCATTGGAGGCTCTGGGGAAGAGTCGTTTTCCAAGTTTATTCTTGGCAGAATTCAGTTCCTTGCAACTGTAGGATTTAAGTCCTCACTTCTTTGACATGTGGCCCCCTTTGTCATCAAAAAAGCAATGACATGTCAATCAAACTCTTCTCATGTGTTGAATCTCTGACTTCCTGTTCTGCAACTAGCTGGAGAAAATGCTTTGCTTGTAAAGAGTTTAAGTGATCAGGTTACACCACCCAGACAATCTCCCTTTTGATTAACTCAGAATCAACTGACTAGTCACCTTAATTACAACTATAAAATCCTTTTGCAATATTAAGTGACATCATCACAGGTGTAACATCAGGGGACAGAGATCATTGAGGCCATCATTCATGCCACACTTTGTAGCCAGTACCTAGGTAGAAAGATGGAAACCTTGTTCATCACCTGTGAGTACCTCCCTGATCTTACCCCTTCCTACAATCTTGAATTCTGGGTTTTACCTGCCCTTACTTTTCTTTCCCCCTCATCACATCTGCACACAGCATGTAGTCATGCCATTCTATAGTAAGTACATAATTTCAAACTAGTCTAGCTGAAATAACATGAAAATAACCTTTTTGAGTTTTGCATCTATATGGATTCAAGCAGCTGTCATTCATAAATGTCTATTACTGATTATAAGAATAGACCACAGTTATTTTTAATCTATCTTTTGCAGGTAAAATTTGTTTCTGGACAAGCTATCGCCAATCGTCTAGTTTAAAAACAGGTATAGCATCTATGGGGGGGCTTCTCTGGTGGCTCAGAGGTAAAAAGAATCTGCCTGTCAATGCAGGAGATGCAGGTTCAATCCCTGGGTTGCGAAGATCCCCTGGAGAAAGAAATGCAACCCACTCCAAATTCTTGCTTGGGACATCCCATGGCAGGTTACTATCCATGGGGTCACAAAAGAGTCAGACATGACTTAGTGATTAAACAGCAAAAATAAAAGCTTCTTTGGCAATTTTGTGCATACGTCCTGGCTCACATGTGTCAGATTTTCTCAAAGGTAGAAACCTAAGAGTGTAATTATGGGGTCAATGAATATGCACATCTTTAGTTTTACAGAATGACAGAAAAATCTTTACTGCAAGTTTTAGTTTTGATTTCTAGCTTAATATATAGTGGTCAGAAAACATTGTATAATATTCTTAGATTTTGTGTGTGTGCTGAGTTTATAACCTAGCAAACAATCAGTATTCATTAAGTGTTTTGCATGTTCCACACAGGTCCATCAGATAAAGATTTTTTATTGTGCTGTTCACATGTTCTTTGTCCTTACTGATTTTTTTGTTGCTCTATCTAACCTTAGAATCAAAGTTTCTTGAAGGTAAGGATTTTTGCCTATTTTATCCACTGTTGTATTCTCAGTGCTAGAACACAGTGCGTGTTCAGTCGCTCAGTCGTGTCCGACGCTCTGCAACCCCATGGACTGCAGCCTGCCAGGCTCCTCTGCCCATGAGATTTTTCAGGCCAGAATACTGGAGTGGGTTGCCATTTCTTCCTCCAGGGCTGGAACGTAGTAGGTGCTCAATAAATATTTGCTGAAGGAATAAAGACATTTATTGTGAAATATTGAGAAATGCGTGTTATAATCTCCCACTATCATGCTGGGTTGTTAATTTTTCTTCATACTTCTCAATATATGCTTCACTTATTTTGAGACTATGGTATTAAGTTCCTAGAAGCATAGAGAGTGTTCCATTTCTTAGTTAACTGAATCTTTTAATGGAACCCTCTTTATTATCAGTAATGAGTTTTGCATTAAAATATTTTGTAGCTGGTATAAACATAGCAACACCAGCTTATACCACTTTTTATCTTGAGCTTCTAATTTTTCTGAGTTCTTACGCTTTAGGTGTATCTTTAAAAATTGAATACAGCTGAATTTTTTTAAGAGTCTAATCTTTCCTTTTTCTAGATAGTATATAGTATCTTTATATTTATTGTTTAAATATATAGCATTTATAGTTATTCCTCCTGTATTATTTTATACATTCTCTTCTCCAGCCTTTTCAGTGATTTGCTACCTCTAGTCTTGTCTTTTGGAATGAAACAGTTCTCCTCTCCACTCCAGTTAGTGTCTCTTTTTTTTTTTTTTTTTTTTTTAATTTTTTTATTTTTCAGTGGGTTTTGTTATACATTGATGTGAATCAGCCATAGAGTTACACGAATTCCCCATCCCGGTCTTCCATCCCACCTCCCTCTCCACCCGATTCCTCTGGATCTTCCCAGTCCAACAGGCCCGAGCACTTGACTCATGCCTCTCACCTGGGCTGGTGGTCTGTTTCCCCACAGATAATATACATGCTGTTCTTTCGAAACATCCCACCCTCACCTTCTCCCACAGAGTTCAAAAGTCTGTTCTGTACTTCTGCGTCTCTTCTTCTGCCCTGCATATAGGGCCATTGTTACCATCTTTCTAAATTCCGTATATATGTGTTAGTATGCTGTAATGTTCTTTATCTTTCTGGCTTACTTCACTCTGTATAATGGGCTCCAGTTTCATCCATCTCATTAGAACTGATTCAAATGAATTCTTTTTAACGGCTGAGTAATATTCCATGGTGTATATGTACCATAGCTTCCTTATCCATTCATCTGCTGATGGGCATCTAGGTTGTTTCCATGTCCTGGCTATTATAAACAGTGCTGCGATGAACATTGGGGTGCACGTGTCTCTTTCAGATCTAGATTCCTCAGTGTGTATGCCCAGAAGTGGTATTGCTGGGTCATATGGCAGTTCTATTTCCAGTTTTTTAAGAAATCTCCACACTGTCTTCCATAGTGGCTGTACTAGTTTGCATTCCCACCAACAGTGTAAGAGGGTTCCCTTTTCTCCACACCCTCTCCAGCATTTATTGCTTGTAGACTTTTGGATAGCAGCCATCCTGACTGGCGTGTAATGGTACCTCATTGTGGTTTTGATTTGCATTTCTCTGATGATGAGTGATGTGGAGCATCTTTTCATGTGTTTGTTAGCCATCTGTATGTCTTCTTTGGAGAAATGTCTGTTTAGTTCTTTGGCCCATTTTTTGATTGGGTCATTTATTTTTCTGGAATTGAGCTTCAGGAGTTGCTTGTATATTTTTGAGATTAATCCTTTGTCTGTTTCCTCATTTGCTATTATTTTCTCCCAATCTGAGGGCTGTCTTTTCACCTTACTTATAGTTTCCTTTGTTGTGCAAAAGCTTTTAAGTTTCATTAGGTCCCATTTGTTTATTTTTGCTTTTATTTCCAATATTCTGGGAGGTGGGTCATAGAAGATCTTGCTGTGATTTATGTCAGAGAGTGTTTTGCCTATGTTCTCCTCTAGGTGTCTCTTTTTTTAATCAATCTTTATACGTTTCTCTAGATATTTTAATAAGCATATTGAACAAGTCATTAATATCTTTCTTCTCTTCCTGAGTAATATAAGAACACTGAAACATTACTTTGATCATCTTTTTCTTTCAATTTTGATATTACTTTATTTTTAATACTCAAATTAGACATTATTAATGTTCACATTGACTAATGTTTGCTTCTTTACCACTATTTTTTCTCTTTATTTATTCTTATATTTTAGGTCACCCACCTTGGATCATTTTCCTTTTTCCTGAAAAAGAGGCATTAGAATTTATTCTAGTGGGGGACCCTCTACTGTTACCCAATAGTTTTATGTTGGTTTGATTGAAAATGCTTTTTTGACCCTTATTCTTCAAAGATAATTTTTGTAGGTATACAACTCTTAGTTTTTTTTTTTTCCCTTATTACATTAAATATATCTTACCATTACCTTTGGCTTTCAACGTAGCTATTAGGAAGTAGGAAGTCACCTGACAGTTAAGTTGCATTTATTGGTGTTTAGTATGTTATTTCTCTCTGTGTGTATTGACCAAGACAGTGGTACTGGAATAAAATAAACAAATCACTAGAACAGATTAAAGTGTCCAGAAATAAATGCACAGAAATACCAACAACCAAATTTCAATAAACATGCAGACACAGAGACTTCCCTGGTGGTCCATACATTAAGACTCTGCTTCCGCTGCAAGGGATCTGGGTTCAATCCCTCATCAAGGAACTAAGATCCCATATGCCATGCAGTGTGGCCAAAAAAACAAAAAGATACAGATGCAATTTAGTGGTAAAGGACAGTTTTCAACAAATGGTGCTAGAACAATTGGATACAATGCAAAAATAAAATAAATGCAAAAAATAAAATCAACTTTCACCCATACCTTGAACAATATACAAAAGTTAACTCAAAGTGGATCAAAGATCTAAATTTAAGACTTAAAATGATCAAACTTTTAGAAAACCTACATGAGGAAATGCATGTGGCCTTAGGTGGACAGACATTTCTTAAATATGATACCCAAAACACATTGAAAATAAAATGATAACCCTATATGCAAAACAGAAAAAGATTCACTGATGTACAGAACAGACTTTTGGACTCTGTGGGAGAAGGCGAGGGTAGGATGTTTCGAGAGAACAGCATTGAAACATGTATATTATCTAGGGTGAAACAGATGACCAGCCCAGGCTGGATGCATGAGACAAGCGCTCGGGCCTGGTGCACTGGGAAGACCCAGAGGGATTGGGTAGAGAGGGAGGTGGGAGGGGGGATCGGGATGGGGAATACATGTAAATCCATGACTGATTCATGTCAATGTATGACAAAAACCACTACAATATTGTAAATTAATTAGCCTCCAACTAATAAAAATAAATGAAAAAAAAGAGAAATTCCAACAAACAAACAAAAAGGAAAATATCTGCTCTTCAAAATATACCCTTAGCAAAAAAACACATACTACAGACTGGGAGAAAATATTTGCAGATTATGTATCTGATGAAAGACTTGTACCTAGAATACTTAAAGAACTATCAAAACTCAATAATTAAAAAAACCTTGACTGAAAACATGAAATAAGATTTCAACAGACCCTTAAACAAAGATAATATATAGATGGCAAAGATACATGAAAAGATGCTCACTCTCATTAGTTATTAGTGAAATGCCAATTAAAACTACAATACAACATTATTCACCTATAAAAATGACTAAAATTAAAAAGATGAATGGGTAAAGAAACTGTGGTAGAACTATACAGTTGAATGCTATCTACCAATAAAAAGAAATCATGCATGATTCTCTAAACAAAGATTCTGAATGAAAGAAGCCAGCCAACAAAAGTCTGTGGTATGATTCCATGCATAGAGAACTCTAGAAAACAGAAACAAATCTCTTGTAATAGGAAGCAGAATGGTTGCTTAAGGCGATGGTTAGAATCAGAAGGGAAGGGTCACAATGAAGCAGGAGAAAACTTTTACAGATTACAGCTGTGTTAGTTAGCTTGATTGTAGTAATGGTTTCATGGCTGTATAAATATATTAAAACACACCAAATTGTTTATTTTATACATGTGTAGTTAATTGTATAACCACTATACCTTAGTGCATTGCTTCCAAAAATTGTATAACAATTATACCTTATTAAAGCCATTCAAAAAATAATAGAAAGCAATTTACTCTGAATTTTGTGAATTAAAACATATCAAATTATTTACCAGCTGCCTCAGCACCTGCAAATGGATGCACGCCACAGAGGGGAGTTGTCTCAATTGTTTTGCTAGTGAAACTCAGGTGAACACAATTGAATAAATAAAAAGATCTATGCATTGTCTTTTATATATTTGCATATGCATTTATCATAATGTTATGAGGAGTCACAAGTGTCTGGTCAGCTGCAGGACTATAACTCTGATCATCTTTCTACCCATTTCTTCCCCTGGCCTTTCAACCCTGCCTCAAATTACCAACCACTCTGAACTTTCTACTTAGCATCCTCTTCATATCTTAGAATAATTTTATCTAACATGACTTTTAAAAAAAGATGTTTATTCTAAGTGTGTTTTGAACTTCAAAAAAGAAAGAGTATTATACTTATAACAGTACTATTCACAATAGCCAAGAGGTGAAGTGAAGTGAAGAGAAAGTCATTCAGTCGTGTCCAACTCTTTGCGACCCCATGGACTATACAGTCCGTGGAATTCTCCAGGCCAGAATACTGGAGTGGGCAACCTTTCCCTTCTCCAGGAGATCTTCCCAATCCAGTGATCAGACCCAGGTCTCCCACACTGCAGGCAGATTCTTTACCAGCTGAGCCACCAAGGAAGCCCAAGAACCAGGAGAGACTTACCCAAATTTGTCTGCACTCCCCGAGGAGGCAGATGGGCGCAAAGGGCCAGGGCTGGTACCAAAGCTCCAGCTCCCTGTGGAGTCCAGTTGAAGGAAGGAAGTCCACTCTGGGTCGCTTCGTTGGTCACCATAACTGTCAACTAAAAAAAGATGTACAACTTGAGAGTTGTGAACCAAGAGGTGAAAGCAGTCCAAGTGTCCACTGATGGGAATGAACCAGCAAAATGTGATATGCAACGTATGTGTGTGCACTCTCAGTCACTTCAGTCATGTCCAACTCTTTGGGATTACTTACCATTTGAGCCGCCAGGGCAGCCCCTCCAGAGGCTAGAAGTCGGAAAGCAAGGTGCTGGCAGGGCCCTGCTCTCTCCTGGGGCTCTGTGGGAGAAAACCAGTTGCCTCTCTCCTGCCACTGGCAGGTGCCAATAAGCCTTGAAGTTCCTGCTTGCAGCTACAACACTCCAACCTGCGCCTCGTTTTCACTTGGCCTTCCCCACTGCATGTTTGTGTCTCTCTGCATCCAAATGTTTCCTTTCTCTCTGTTTATTTTACTTTTGTTGCTGTTGTTTTCTGATTTGGCCATACTGCGCGGCTTGGGGGATGTTACTTCCCAGATCAGGCATTGAACATGGGCCTTTGGCCAGGAAAGTGCAGAATCCTAACCACTGGACCACCAGGAAGTTCCCCAAATGTTTTCTTCATAATAAGGACACCAGATACTGTCTGGGGCCCATCCAAATCTAGTGTGATTCTCATCTTAACTGGGGTACACCTGCAAAGATCCTATTTCTGAATAAGATCACATTCACAGGTACTGTGAGTGAGGACTTGAACCACCTTTCTGGGGACAAACTCAGCCCATGACATTCTCCTTTCGACGTTAGAACTTTGTATGGCTGAGTCCCTTCACTGTTCACCTGAAATGATCTCAACATTGTTAATTGGCTATACCCCAATATAAAACACAAAGTTTAAAAACTAAAAGAATAATAAATACACACATTTTCAAGTTCCTTCCTTTCACTACATGCCCTGTCGTCTGGGTCTTATGATATTTCCTTAAATTTAAATTCTCAGTTGTGATATACAGAATTTCTCCCTCATTTCATTTATGCTCACTTTTATTCTGTTTTAACATATTGTGTTATCTGCATAGTTATTTGATCCTTCTAACTTTCCATATTATTTGTAGCATCTCCTAGATTCATTCCTCTTCATATTTGAAGACTTTCTTGAAGATTGTTTGTGGATCTTTGTGTAATGACCTTTTTGAAGCCTTGTATGTCTGAGATTGTTTCATTAAGCTCTGACACCACAAATGGAGATTAGGAAATGAATCCATTTCAGACTTCTAGCATCAGAACAATAAAAGAATACATTTTTGCTGTATATTTTTGGGCTCCAAAATCACTGCAGATGGTGATTGCAGCCATGAAATTAAAAGACGCTTACTCCTTGGAAGAAAAGTTGTGATCAACCTGGATAGCATATTAAAAAGCAGACACATTACTTTGCCAACAAAGGTCCGTCTAGTCAAGGCTATGGTTTTTCCAGTGGTCGTGTATGGATGTGAGTTGGACTGTGAAGAAAGCTGAGCGCCGAAGAATTGATGCTTTTGAACTGTGGTGTTGGAGAAGACTCTTGAGAGTTCCTTGGACTGCAAGGAGATCCAGCCAGTCCATCCTAAAGATCAGTCCTGGGTGTTCATTGGAAGGACTGATGCTGAAGCTGAAACTCCAATACTTTGGCCACCTCATGTGAAGAGTTGACTCATTGGAAAAGACCCTGATGCTGGGAGGGATTGGGAGCAGGAGGAGAAGGTGCTTCAGTTCAGTTAAGTTCAGTTGCTCAGTCATGTCCGACTCTTTGCGACCCCATGAATCGCAGCACACCAGGCCTCCCTGTCTGTCCATCACCAACTCCTAGAGTTTACTCAAACTCATGTCCATCAAGTCGGTGATGCCATCCAGCCATCTCATCCTCTGTCATCCCCTTCTCCTCCCACCTTCATTCTTTCCCAGCATCAGCGTCTTTTCAAATGAGCCAGCTCTTCGCATCAGGTGGCCAAAGGATTGGAGTCTCAGCTTCAGTCACCTAGTTTATGGCAGTTTGTTACAGCAGCAACAGGAAACTGACACGGCTCAGCTTTCCCTTTTCATCATCAGTTATTCCTGCACACTTGCTACGAGAAGCAGACATCAATTTTTGCAATTATAAAATAATAAAAACAAAAAGGGATTATTTCTGATTACTAAAACGAAGTTGGCATCCTGTGAATTAACACGTATATGTATTACATGTTCAAAAATAAAATATTTACATTAAAAATAAGCAGAAGGATGCAGATTTATGTTGTTATCCCTGCACTACATACCAGCCTGACATATACTATGGAGGAATGTGGGTGTCATGGGCCAAACAGCCCAGGAACTTTGTCTTTGGCAACTTCATTTCTGTTTTTTTATGTTATTGTTAGTTTATTTGTTTGGTTTCCTTGATCCATGTTCCTGGTGGAAGTACTGCATCTGAGAGGTGCGTAAACGGCTCATCAAGGAGATAGGGCTGGGATTTCAGCGTGTCTTCCTGCGGCAGTGTTAACCAGCCATATTGCCAAGAACTTTAATGATGACAAAAAGCAAACCAAAAAACCCAACAAACCTTAGTGAGCATCAGCTTTCTGTGTGATGAGCGTATTCATAACTTTTCTTCCCTTTCCTAGTTTTGATACAAATCTGTGGAAATAACCCCAGATAAATTTGACCCAGTTCCTTTTTTGTTCTTTTCTTTTATCTTGACAGCTCAGCCCCTGAAGACTGGGATGTCACCACTGCTTCAGATCCAGCCCTTACAGTGTCTTCCCTCCCATCCCAACCACACCACTGCTTCCAGAATGTCCTTTTTCACTCCCAGAAACACAATACTGCTTTCTCAGAAAAGGAAGAGACCTTTTCCATGACACTCCCTTCCAAGTGACACTCTCATCACCTGGTCCAAAGTGTAATTTATGCAGCAGGAATTCCATGATGTTTGGACAGGTAGTTGGCATTTTCCTAAATTCAATACTTGTCTTCTCTTACCGCCCCCTCGCCCCCCAAATTTTGTTTCTTTAGTCTTTTTTTGAGAGTGGTTTTTGGGTCAAGAATGGGAATCAGTAATATATAAGCTCACTCTTATATGTTCATATTCCTTGGCTATCTAAATTTTCTAATTTTCCTAAAGTGACCTTATATTGTTTGCATAGTTAAAAAATAAATTTCATGTAAATTCATTTAAAATGAACATCATTAAGTTTCATCCTAGTGTTTTCTAACCAATCAATTAAATATTGCAACAAATATTTGAGCTTACAAAATGTTTTTGGATGACATCAGCTAAGTTGAAATTGTTTAAATAGAGCCATTTTTGTTCCTGTTACTATTAGTATGACAATTATATCAGCAAATTAGAGTGCACCTCTACTCAGGAGAATATAGGCAAAAATGATACAATTAATGTTTTAATTTTCTTCTGAAGCATTCTGAGTTTCAATCCTAAACTATTAGAAACAGGATAAAAACATCAGCATTTAGATTAATAACAGGATTGTTTAAAACATTTCCTTAATTATAATGTATTTAATTTTTTTCTTTTTGCTGTTTAAGGGATTTTCGTTGTTATTGTTATTGGTTTCCAGAGAAAATCCCTTACTTGTGTTTCTTAAATGATGATTTTGTGTTTTGGGATTCAGAGCTGAAAAATATGGTGGCAGTTATTCTGAAAGACTTTTCATTTTGCTTTATTAAAAATCTGCACTCAAGCAATAGTTATCTTTTAGGAATAGGTCTTCAAAAAAATTTAAATCTCTGTGAATCATGAAGAAATAGAAGTTCACAAAACTGGAGGAGGGTCAGTGACTCTTGGAGGAAAAGTTTCAAAAGATAAAAACAAGTAAATACTGCTAGGGTGTTTACTTCCCCTTGAAATGTAGAAAGACCAGAGTCACGAAGAGCTACATGAATCCAAGATACTAGTTTTTTCTCACCTTTCTGCTTTTTGAGACACTGGAGGCACAGCCCACCTATCTCAGGAAGCCAAGGAGGAGCTTCATCATTTCAAAAATGATCAATTTTTATTTTAAGACCCCACATATGACTCAGACCAAATACCTTCAAACTCTTAGAGACTCAGAAAATATCATGGAATTAGTCCTGTTTTGATAAAAATAATAGCAGCAGTGGCAGGAGAAATAAACCACAGTATCAAGACATGATACCAATAAGTTGACTCGCATAATATAAGTGAAGAAAAGGAAATAGAAAAAAGGAGCTAGTCACTGTGTACTAAAACTGGGCATCCTGGAAAGTTGAGACAGTCATGTTTGCAATAAAATGTTCAAGAGGTGGTTCTGTAGCAAGGTAATAGAAACATTCCTCAGAAAGTGTTTTGAAACTGAGATTATCTTAGATTTCAGGGGTGGAAAGAAGAGAGGAACAACAACATCAAAAACACAAAACCAAAAGCAGTGATGGTACAAGTAGAAAACAAATCACCAAATAGTGGATATACATATAACTATTTCAATAACTGTTTAATAAGTAAGTAAATGAAAGTTGCTCAATAGTGTCTGACTCTTGGTGAACCCATTGACTGTAGCCCGCCGGGCTTCTTTGTTCATGGAATTCTCCAGGCAAGAACCCTGGAGTGAGTAGCTATTCCCCTCTCCGGGGGATCTTCCCAACCTAAAGATTGAGGATAGAACCTGGGTCACCGGCATTGCAGGCAGATTCTTTACCATCTGAGTCACTGGGGAAGCCCTATACCAAAATATTCTAACTAAAAAGACAGAGATCGTCGGATTTTTTTAAAAACCCAAATCCGATTATATGCTGTCTACAAGAGACACACTTAAATTTGAAGACAGTGATAGATTGAAAGTAAAAGGATCAAAACAGTGTTTCATGCTGTAAAAAGCTGGTGTGTCTATGGTATCAACGTAGACTTCAAGAAAAAGAGAATTTTATCATTTTATAGATAAAAGGGCTGAATAATTAGGAAGGCAAAATTCTAAGTGTGCATGGACTTAATTTCAAAATAAACATTTATAATTTTATCTCCCTAGTTAATCAAAGCAAAAGTTCAGAGAACTGAATGGAGAAATAGAGAAACTCACAATTGAAATTGGAGAATTTAACTGCAGTCTCAGTGACTGATAGAACAACTAAACAAAAAATCAGTAGAGGTGTAGAAGATAACTAAACTATGCTATTAATCATTTTTACCTCAATGGATATTTACAGAGTTCAATTTCCAATACATGGAATGTTTGCTAAAATAGATCATATGTGCTGGTACATAAAAATAGTCAATAAATTCCAAAGGATTGAAATTTTACACAAAATATTCTGTCTGCAATAGAATTAAATTAGAAATTAATTATGAAAATATATCTAAAATGTCTCCAGATATTTGAAAATTAATAAACATCTGAAAAATATATGGAATGTGTAAGCACCCTTTTCTCCTCTGTCTGATTGTCACATGGTTCCTCTTTTATGAAATAAGCACTGTTGCCAATTTTTCATATATTTTTCTGGAGATAGTCTATGTATTTTCAAATATATTATATATATACATATATAAATATATTCATTATACAAATGCCAGCCAGCATACACTATGTTGCAACATGTTTCCTTCATTTAACAAATGAAGTCTTTCTAAAATTAGTATATTTAAAGATGTCTTTCTATAATTCATATATTTAAAGATGTCTTATTTGTTACAATGTATAGTTGAACCATATTTTATTTAAAGAGACTCACAGATTTATAGGGAACAAACTGAGACAGGTCTGGGACCTGGGACTTCTGCTGCAATGAGGCAAAGCTTGCACCTAGGCACACCTCTCCTCAAGCTACATAATACAAAGAAACTGTATGAGACTAAAAATAACTGTGTCTATGCACAATTGGGGCAAATTCTGGATGGAAAGATACAAAGCCAAAAAAAAAACCCCCAAAAAAAACCACCACCCAACTGCTGGATTTCTGAAGAGCCGGAAGCAAAAGCAGAGTATTGCACACGCTCCCCCACTCAGTACCACAAAGAGGTGCGCAAACCACCGAAGCCACCCCTCCAGCCTGACCCCTGGACACATCCCTACACCGCACGTTTCATGAACGAGCTCCTGTTCCCTCAGAGAGTGAGCAAGGGAGCCTGTTACCTGTTCTTGCTCCCTCCTGCAGCAGGCATAGAAGCCCCCATAAAGCCGCCTCTGAATTTCTCGTCTGGCCTCTAGCCAGTTTCTGTTGCTTGAGGAAGACCAAGAGTTCTGGTTGGTATCAAAACTAGTGGTTACCAGTGAGTAGAGAGAAGGAGAGAAGGTCAATACAGGGCCAAGGAATTAAGAGACACAAATTAAAGAAGCTACAAGAATATACTGTATAACAGGGGACATAACCAACACTTTATAATAACTATAAATGGAATGTAATCTTTACAAATTATGAGCCTCTGTAATGTACACCTGTAACATATAGTATGGTACAGCAACTATACTTTAGGACATGTGAGTATATAGAACTCTCTTTTAAAATATGTGGACTCCTGGAAGAGCATTAAAGTAAGAATGTCTCAAAAGTCTTCTTTGGAACTCAGGTGATGGAGTAGGAGAACAAGAACAATCAGTGTGTGAAATAAACTTATATTTAAAAATTCTATGAGCAGACACTCCTAGTCACTTCATCTTTGCAGAGTGACTCAGAACTGTTCCTCTGATGTGAGTTAATTCAGGGATAAGGGAGGACATGGACCTTTCAGCCCAAGATCCTCATTCTAGACATGGTACCCACCCTGCTTCTTCCACTGAATTTTAGCATAAACTCTGTGTTTCTGCCTGAAAGCCCAGGATGGTTAATCTCTTGGCAATGTGACCAGATGTGCATATCTTTTAAACTAATGTTCCCTCTTAGCTTGTGAAGAAAATCCCAAATTAAACTCAGCCTTCATCACTGATGGGATGAAAAGTTGAGAGCAAGACTCCAGAGTCTTGCTCCTGTTCCTGGGATGCCACGCTTATACCTAGAGAAATATCCTGTCAACAAAGGGAGCCATTACAACTCGTGGGTGTGTAAAATAGTGCTCAGCTTGATCTCAAATTAAATACCGTGGAGTGTCTTTTACTACTGGAATCAAAACTACTGTAATCAACAGTTAGCGTTTTTTGGAAGGAATAACAGGACACTAGGGCTTCCCTGGTGGCTCAGATGGTGAAGAATTTGCCTCTAATGCAGGAGATCTGGGTTCAGTTCCTGGGTTGGGAAGATCCCCTGGAGGAGGGCATGGCAACCCACTCCAGTATTCTTGCCTGGAGAATCCCGTGGAC
Source organism: Muntiacus reevesi (assembly GCF_963930625.1). Taxonomy (NCBI): domain Eukaryota; kingdom Metazoa; phylum Chordata; class Mammalia; order Artiodactyla; family Cervidae; genus Muntiacus; species Muntiacus reevesi. The sequence goes on from NC_089250.1 coordinate 36,067,866, forward strand.
AGAGGAGCCTGGCAGGCTTCAGTCCACAGGATTGCAAAGAGTCGGATACGACTGAGCACAACAAACACACTATACCTTCTATTTTTTTTTTTAAATATCTAAAGTCAACAAGCTGTGCATACATATGTGCTCAGTCATTGCCACCTCTTTTATGATCCCATGGACTGTAGCCTGTCAGGCTTCTCTGTCCATGGGATTTTCCAGGCGAGAATACCAGAATTGGTTGCCAGTTTCTTATCTATGGGATCTTTGTGACCCAGGGATTGAGCCTTCAACTCTTTCGTCTGCAGCTTTGTAGGTGGATTCTTTACCACTGTGCCACCTGGGAAGCCCCAGCAAAGCACACATTGACATTTGCTAAATCTGGCTCTTAAACACATAGATGTTTTGCCGTCGATTTTCTGTCAGAGGTATTTTGTAATTAAAAAAAAGTGTTTTATAAAAGAAAACATTGCATTTTAACCAAGAGCATTGCATTTTAACCAAACATGATTGTGAAATCATGTTTGTTTTATTAAACTGTTTATCATACACTGTCTTCTTCCATATGACAAAATTAAAATTTATCTGACTGCCATCCAAAATATGTGGCAAATGAGTTAGCTGGGACTTGACACTACTTCCTACCTCTCTGTTCTTTATCGGTCTTTGGCTTGTCTGCCTTTTCTCGGGAGCACAGTGCTGTGGAAAGAACACTGGCCAGATCAACAGAGAAAACACGTAACAAAGAAAACTGAATAACAAATAGCAGTCCGTTTCCAATGCAAAGGAAGAATGGCAACCGCAACTAGTAAGTGTTTAACTCTATCAACAACTCAGGTTAAAGTATATTAACTATAGGCTCTATCATCAGGTTTCACTGGGTCAGAGAGATGCATGTGTTCTATGCGCAGAAAAGCAAGCCATCCATCACACATGAAGGCTACCCAGGATCCAGTGTGCTGGGGCGGGCCTGGCCCATTCTCCAGCCGAGCAGCAGAGCTCTGCCATGTGGTTCTCATCAAAGCCCTCAAAAGTGCATTTCACATCATAATCTAAAGAGACGACCCTAGATTAAATGCAGGCCCGACACACATACGTTTCAGGGCTTGGTAGAGGTATTTCCATGGTATAACATATGTAGTCATTTCTGGTACATAAATTGGATTTTTACAGGCCCTTACAGAACCCATAAAGAACCCTCCTACATTTTATATTCTGACAATACTCTGCGTAAATCGTTGACATTTATCCTTTGGCTTGTGTTAATTGGGTGGTGTGGCTTCTGTGTCCTTGTAGGATGACTTTGAGATTTTAGTGTTGAGGAGCAAGAAGCGGAGAGGAAAGGAACAAGTGGGCTCCATGGGAGCAGTGAAGTGATGGCGGGGTGGGTGAGCGGGGAGTGGGCAAACTGATGGGGAAAGGGCAGAGGCATAATCAGAGGATCCACCCAAACCTAGGAGGCTGCTTCAGAGACCACCTCTGCTCGGCATCAACAGCCTATAGAGACCCAAACCTCTTAGCCTCCCAGGATACGGAATAATGGTCCCCCGAAGATGTCCACATTCTAACTCCCAGAACCAGTGAATATGTTCTCTTCTATGGCAAAAGAGACTTTGCAGAACTGACTTACTTAAGGATGTTGGGATTGGGAGGTTAGCCTATCACCTGAAGGGGCCCAGTGTAATCACATGGGTCCTTATAGGAGAAAGGGAGAAGGATCCAACTCACTGAAGGGGATGTGGTGAGGAAAACAGAGATCAGAGAAAGACTCAGAGAGACACAAACAGACAAAGATCTTGGTTCTGAAGATGGAGGAGGGGCCATGAGCCTAGGAGTGGAGGTGCCTCTAAAAGGCCAGGAGCAAAGCCAGGGAATGGATTCTCCCCTACAACCTCCAGAAGGAACCAGGCCCTGTCGACATTGATTTTAAGACTTCTGATCTTTAGTGCTGTGAGATAACGCAACTGTTGTTTAAGCCACCAAATCTGTGACAATTTCTGCGGCAACAATAGGAAACGAGTATGTCTCTCCACTCACTGAAGAGTTACTGTTTTATAGCTCCGCTCTTCCAAATCTTGATGGCCTCTCCAGGCTTCAAAGTTTGTGTCATTACTGACTATGAGGAAAACCTGTTGTGTTTTAATATGCTGAGCATACTTTCCTCTAAACAAATTATGAACCTAATGTGAAAGACTCTCACTGGGGCCACAGAAACGGGCACTATTCCATTTATATGTCAACTGACAAGAAATATGGGAGCCCCACACCCACAGGACGAGGTAGCCACTGAGTCAGAAAAACCCACCTGCACGAGCATCCTCCTTGTCTTCCTTACACAATCTTGGGAATATTAACTTTCACGAAAACAAAAGTTCTCAACTTGCTGAAGGAATACTTTTCAGCTAAAAGCACTGAAACAAAAATCTCCCTTCATAAACATAAGCATATTTCCAAGAACCACAGATGCCTGAGAAAACATGAAAAAAGAGCTGACACTTAAGGAAACATAATTTTCATACTAGACCAGAGGAAAATAATCATTAGTATCCTTAGAGAGATGAGAGGTTATCCCAACAAGAAAAATAAGGGTGATCTGATCACAAAGGTGATCAGAGTAGTTGGAAAATAGAAACAATCATTATTCCCCAACTCCACAAACACATTTTACTACATAAGCTGAATTACATAATGGAAATGTGAAGATTAAATTGAACCTGAAAACAAGAGCTGAAGGATTCTTCAGGAATATAGTGAATAATAAAGAGTAATGAATTATAAGGAAAAAGAGGCAAGGAAAAATAGGTAAAGAGTCTACTGAAAGTCTAGCATGACTTGTGGGGGTGGGGGGGAGTCATATCAGATACATCTAATTGAAATTCTTAAGGATAGAGTTATTTAGGTGCCAAAAAAGAAAGAAAGGAAGAAAGGGGGAGAAGGAGAGAAGAAAGGAGGAACGAAACAAGGAAGAAATGGAGAGAGGGAAGAAAGGAAGGAAGGGAGGGAGGGAGGGAAAAGGGCAAAGTGCAAAACAGGTTACCTACAAATTTTTAAGTAGACTAGCATATGGTTCCACATCTGCAAGAAATCCATAGAGCAATATATTATATCCATAGAAAAATAATTTTAAGCTTGGGACTCAAATACAGAACCAAAACATCATATAATTTTGAAGGCAGAAAAAAAAAAGATATTTTCAAATAGGAAGATTCTATAGAAAGTTTACCTCTCCTGGAACCCATTCCTAAGGAATTACTAGATGGCGTGCTTCACTAAATAACAACAATGAAGTTGGGAAAAAGCCATCACGGAGTTCAAGAAATAATGCAAAGTAATGAAACCAGTAAAGTCATGACATTTTAATTCTATATGCTTTTGGCGCACAATACAACTTAGGAAACCATTACTTGAAAAGTAGAGGAATCAAGGTCTTAAAATAATAAAAATCTGCAAATATCAATTCCACATGCTTTTCAGAAAGTCAGTCCAATGGGTAGACAAAAAGAGAGATTGAAGTGCCAAATTGCTGACTGTTCAGCTGCTGAGAGAAGAAGGTAAAGAAGATGGACTGTCAGCTTTTATAGAAAAACATAAGGTTACCAATTTGGAGAATAATAACACGATGTATAACTTTCAAACCACAAAACTATTGAAAAAGGAAGGACAGAAGGGATAAAGGGATGAGGGAGAATGAGGAAAGGAAACAGGAAAAGAAATAAGAACACAATAGTTTAAAAAGAAAGTAAAATAAATGGCAAATATAAGCCAAGGTAGGAAGTACAATACTAAATATTTCAATTAATGCAGTAAAAATAAATGGGTTAAATCCAGTGTGTGTGGGAGGGGGATTCTTAGACTAACACCAAAATAGAAAGCATAAACAAGTTAAGAATATATGCATAAATCATTGTCTACAGAATAGACACATAAATCAAAATGCTACAAAAATGGAAAATAATGGGATAGAAATAGATAAACTAAGTAAATGTTAGCACTTTGGCACTATTACTGTGAGCCAAAACATAACCAAAGCAGAAAACATATTTTGTTAAAAAGACCCAAACAAGAGAAGTACCTTTTGTGGAACAGGAAGAGAGAGAGAGGAATGTAAGAGTGGTTAAAAAAAAAAAATTGATCAATATTCAGTTCATTTCAGTCACTCAGTCATGTCCAACTCTTTCCGACAGCATGAACCTCAGCACGCCAGACCTCCCTGTCCATCACAAACTCCTGGAGTCCACCCAAACCCATGTCTGACTCAGTGGACATCTAACCATCTCATCCTCTGTCCTCCTCTTCTCCTTCTGCCCTCAATCTTTCCCAATATCAAATGAGTCAGCTCTTCTCATCAGGTGGCCAAAGTACTGGAGTTTCAGCTTCAACATCAGTCCCTCCTATGAATACCCAGGACTGATCTCCCCTAGGATGGACTGGTTGGATCTCCTTGCAGTCCAAGGGACTCTCAAGAGTCTTCTCCAACACCACAGTTCAAAAGCATCAATTCTTCGGCATTCAGCTTTCTTTCTTTTTTTTTTTTTTCAGCTTTCTTTATAGTCCAACTCTCATGTCCATACAATATAATACAGCACATTTACAGAATGAAGGACAAAACCAGTACGCTATCTCAATTGATGCTGAAAAAGTATTTGATAAAATTCAACACCCTTTCATGATTAAAAAAAAAAACAACAACAAACACAACACTCAACAAAGCAGGAATAGAAGGAAACTATCTCAACATAATATAAGCCATATGTGAAAAACTCAGAGTGATAAGACTGAAAACTCTTCCTCTACAATCAGCAACAAGACAAGAATGCCTATTTTCATCTTTTTTATTATACATAGTAGTAAGTTCTAGCCAGAGAAATTAGGCAAAAATAAATAAATAAAATGCATACTAACTGGAAATGAAGAAGTAAAATTATCTCTGTCTGCCTATGATATGATCTTCTATGCAGAAAAACCTAAAGATTACACACACACACACACACTGCTACAACTAATCAATGAATTCAGCAAGCAGCAGGATACAAAGTCAATACACAAAAATTGGCTGCACTTCAATACACTGGCAATAAACTGAAAAGAAAATTACAAAAACTATTCCATTTACAACAGCATCAAAAAAATAAAATACTTGGAAATTAAGTTAACTAGGAAGGTAAAAGACTTGTACAATGAAAACTAAAAAAAAAAAATTAGTGAAAGAAATTAAACAAGATATAGTAAATGGAAACACATCCCATGTTTATTGACTGAAAACTCAATGTAAGATGACAGTACTACTCAAAGCAATCTACAGGTTCAATGAAATCCTTATCAAAATCCCAACATCATTATTTGTAGAAATAGAAAAAAGTCATTCTAAAATTTCTATACAAAAAAGATCTTCATGACCCAAATGATCACAATGGCGTGATCACTCACCTAGAGTCAGATATCCTGGAACGTGAAGTCAAGTGGGCCTTAGGAAGCATCATGACAAACAAACAAAGCTAGTGGAGGTGATGGAATTCCAGTTGAGCTATTTCAAATCTTAAAAGATGATGCTGTGAAAGTGTTGCACTCAATATGACAGCCAATTTGGAAAACTGAGCAGTGGCCACAGGACTGGAAAAGGGCAGTTTTCATTCCAATTCCAAAGAAAGGCAATGCCAAAGAATGCTCAAACTACCACACAATTGCACTCATCTCACACGCTAGTAAGGTAATGCTCAAAGTTCTCCAAGCCAGCTTTCAACAGTATGTGAACCGTGAACTTCCAGATCTTCAAGCTGGATTTAGAAAAGGCAGAGGAACCGAGATCAAATTGTCAACATCCATTGGATTAAGGAAAAAGCAAGAGAGTTCCAGAAAAACATCTACTTCTGCTTTATTGACTACACCAAAGCCTTTGACTGTGTGGCTCACAACAGTGAAAAATTCATCAAGAGATGGGAATACCAGACCACCTGACCTGCCTCCTGAGAAACCTGTATGCAGGTCAGGAAGCAACAGTTAGAACTGGACATGGAACAACAGACTGGTTCCAAATCTGGAAAGGAGTAAGTCAAGGCTGTATATTGTCACCCTGCTTATTTAACTTATAGGCAGAGTACATCATGAGAAATGCCAGACTGGATGAAGCACAAGCTGGAATCAAGATTGTAGGGGGAAATATCAATAATCTCAGATATGCAGATGACACCAGCCTTATGGCAGAAAGCGAAGAACTAAAAAGCCTCTTGATGAAAGTGAAAAAGGAGAGTAAAAAAGTTGGCTTAAAACTCAACATTCAGAAAACTAAGATCATGGTATCTAATCCCATCACTTCATGGCAAATAGATGGGGAAACAGTGGAAACAGTGACAGACTTTATTTTTTTGGGCTCCAAACTCACTGAAGATGGTGACTGAAGCCATGAAATTAAAAGACGCTTGCTCCTTGGAAGAAAAGTTATGACCAACCTAGACAGCATATTAAAAAACAGAGACATTATTTTGCCCACAAAGGTCTGTCTAGTCAAAGCTATGGTTTTTCTAGTGGTCATGTATGGATGTGAGAGTTGGACTATAAAGAAAGCTGAACACCAAAGAATTGGTGCTTTTGAACTGTGGTGTTGAACAAGACTCTGGAGAGTCCCTTGGACAGCGAGGAGATCCAACCAGTCCATCCTAAGGGAAATCAGTCCTGAATATTCATTGGAAGGACTGATATTGAAGCTGAAACTCCAATACCTTGGCCACCTGATGCAAAGAACTGACTCATTGGAAAAGACCCTTATGCTGGGAAAGATGAAGGCAGGAGGAGAAGGGGACGACAGAGGATGAGATGGCTGGATGGCATCACTGACTCAATGGATATGAGTTTGAGTAAGCTCTGGGAGTTGGTGACAGGCAGGGAGGCCTGGCGTGCTGCAGTCCATGGGGTCGCAAAGAATCAGACAGAACTGAGCAACTGAACTGAACTGAACTGAACATTTCTATGGAATCTCAAGTAACCTTGTATAGCCAAAACAATTTTTTATAGGAAGAACAATCCTGATTTCAAAACTTACTACAAAGTTGCAGTAATCAAAACTCAAAACAGTGTGTTACTGGAATACACATAGACCAAGGGAATAGAATAGAGAGCACAGAAATAAATCCTTGTATATATGATCAAATTATTTTTGACATGGCTGCCTAGACCATTCAATGGGGAAAGGATCAGTTCAGTTCAGTTCAACTCAGTCACTAGATGGGGAAAGGATAGTCTTACCAACAAATTGTGCTGGGAAGACTGGATATCCAACGCAAAAGAATGAAGATAGATCCTTACCTAACATCATATACAAAATAAAACCCAAATGTAAGACATAATACTATAAAACTCATAGAAAAAAAACAAAAATTTCACAAACTGGATTTTGGCATTGATTTCCTGGCTATGACATCAAAAGCACAGGCAATAGAATAAAAATTAATTGGATTTTATGAGAAATTAAAAATTTTGTACATCAAAAGACAATCTCGACAGAGTAGAAAGGTAACCCCACAGAAAGGAAGTATCTGCAAATCATATATCTGATAAGGGCTGCTGCTGCTGCTAAGTCGCTTCAGTTGTGTCTGACTCTGTGCCACCCCATAGACGGCAGCCCACCGGGCTCCCCCGTCCTTGGGGTTCTCCAGGCAAGAACACTGGAGGGGGTTGCCATTTCCTTCTCCAATGCATGAAAGTGAAAAGTGAAAGTGAAGTCGCTCAATCGTGTCCAACTCTTAGCGACCCCATATGGACTACAACCTACCAGGCTCCTCCGTCCATGGGATTTTCCAGGAAACAGTATTGGAGTGGGTTGCCTTGCCTTCTCAGTCTGATAAGGGAGTAATACCCAAAATATAGAGAAGAACAACATAAAATTAAACAGTATAAAAACTTGGCAAAGGACTTGAAGAGATATTTCTCTGAAGATATATAAATGGTCAATAAAAACATGAAAATATCATCAATATCACTCATCATTAGGAAAATGAAAAATCAATAGTAAAATGAGATACCATTTCACGCCCATGTCAAATCAAAAAGTCCAGAAAATAAGAAGTGTTAGCAAGGGTGTGAGGGAACTGGAACACTTGTGCATTGTTGATGGGAATGTCAAGTCATAAAGCTACTGTGAAAAGCATTATGGCAGCTCCTCAAAAAAATTAAAAATAATATTGCCACGTTTTCAGCCATTTGTTCTTGGTATACACACAAAATAATTGAAAGCATGGTCTTGAAGAGATATTTGCATTGTCAATGGCAACGTTATTCACAACTGAAACTTGGTTACCACCCACGTGTCCATCAATGAATGAATGGGTGTGTATAATGTGGTATAACCATGAAATATTACGCAGCCTTAAAAAGGGAGGAAATTCTGCAATATGCTCTAATATGGACGAACCCCATGGACATTATGCTAAGTGAAATAATCCAGTCACAAAAAGACAATTTACATGAAATACAGAAGATAGTCAAAATCATAGAGACAGAAGTTAACATTATGGTTTCCAGGAACTGGCAGGAAATAAATGGGGACTTACTGTTTAGTGGGTATAGGATTCCAGTCTTACAAGATGAAAAGAGTTATGGAGACAGACAGTGGTGACAGTTGCAAAACATTATGAATATATATATAATATCACGAAGTTGTACACTTTAAAATGATTAAGATGGTGAATTCTATGTTATGTCTACTTTGCCACAATGAAAAAAATTAGAAAAAAAGAGATGCTGAACTTCCTTTATAATTAATTAAATAAAACTTAAAACAATAAAAAAGGTAGAGATCAAAAACGCTGCAACAGAAATGAATAATGTCTTGAATGTGCTAGTTAGTAGACTGTATATGGCTGAGAGAAGAATCCCTGAGCTTGAGGAGACCTCAATAGAAATTTTCAAGAGAAAAAAGAATAAAAAAGAAGTAACAGATGATCCAAAAACGGTGAAACAAATACAAAAGGTATAACATACACATAACAGAAACACCAGAAGGAAAAGAGAGAGAGAAAAAGTACAAAATATTTGAATCAATAGTGACTAAGGGGACTTCGCTGGTGGTGCAGTGTTTAAGACTCTGCCTTACAATGCAGAGGATGCTTGTGGGAGAACTAGGGTCCCACATGCGGCAGGGCAACCGGGCCCACATACCACAGCTACTGAGCCCACACTCTAGAGCCTGCAAGTCACAACTACTGAAGCCCATGCTCTGTAACTAGAGTCCAAGTGCTTCAACAAAAGATCCCAGATGATGCTCAGTAAGACCCCCCATGTTGCAACTAAGACCCAGTGCAGCCAAATAAATAAATAAACTTTAAAAAATGACTGAGAATTTTTCCCAAATTAAAGTCCAACACCAAACCACAGACCAGGAAGCTCAGAAACACCAAGCAGAATAAATGCAATAAAACAAAACCCCCAAAACTCTACACCTAGGCATATCATTTTCAAAGTGCACAAAGTCAAAGATAAAAAATATTAAGGAATTTGTCAGGTAAAAAGCAACAACAAAAAAACCCCACAACCTTATCTACTAAGGAACAAGGATATGAATTATATAAAAAATCTCAGAAATCATGCACGAAGAAAGTGGAGTGAAATATTTTAAATGTTGAGGGAAAAAAAAAAAGCCAATACTTCAGAATTCCGTATCCTTCAAAAGTGAGGGATAACGACTTTCTCAAGCAAGCAAACAAAAGTTGAGGGTATTTATTGCTAGTAGGGGCTTTCCAGGTGGTGCTAGTGGTAAAGAACCCACCTGCCAATCCAGGAGACACAAAAGATGTGGGTTCGATCCCTGGGTAGGCAGATCCCCTGGAAGAGGGCACAGCAACCCAGTCCAGTACTCTTGCCTGGAGAGTCCCATGGACAGAGGAGCCTGATGGGCTACAGTCCATAACATTGCAGAGTCAGACATGGCTGACACGTGCATATGTAGGGCAAGGGATAAATGGAAACTCTGCTTTTTGCTCAGTTTTTACTGTAAACTACTATAAAAAAATAAAGTATGTTTCCTTAAATAGAGGGAAGAATTAATCAATACAGAAGAAAAATTAAATTGAAACATTACCAGTAAAAGTACAGACATTATCAATAAAACCAACAGTTTAAAAGGGGCAAGTGTGATCAAGAACATTAACTGAAAAAAGACTTCTGAACCTTCTAAAAATGACTAACATTATAAACATATATTTATACCAAGCATGTCTGCCATTACTCAGTCCAGAAACAGTGCCATTTAAGCAAAGTAAGCAGAGAAAGAGAGGTCCTGCCAGATTCTGACGAAGAATACAATGACAGAATTGTCTTATAATTCAAAACATTTGTAGAAAAATAGCCTATGAGAATTAAGTGCATTCAGTATACTGGAGTCGAAATCATTGAACAATTTAGTTTTAAAAGTTTGGTGGAAAATGAAGTGCAATTTTAAATCCTTTAACTGAGTGTTTCCAGAAAAGTTCTCGGTCCCCACAAAAAGAAGCCTAATATAATCTCCTCTTTGAGCTCTAAAATGATTTAAAATAAAAAAAGTCAATAATTTTAAGGCCTTAAATTAATGCAGCTCCACAGAATATTTGTGGCATCCTCATCTTATCTGGAAAGTCTCTATTCAATCCCCCCAAACTTCTCTTTAAAAAGATATAAAGGCACACGAGAGGAAGGAAGCAGTCCTCTTCCAAAACGCTAGTCAATTATGCTTCCATTTTCTCCACCTCCAGCCAAGACTACCATAAGGACTGTTATAAAGTCTATCTGTTGACTTTTTTATAAATAGGTCATTTCAGAACAGAAAGCCTCAGATCTAATAAAAAGCTGATCTACGGCTGAACTTTGCCAAAAAGGAAAAAGAAAAGAAATAAAAACAAGAGATAGTGACAGAGAGAAGGAGAGAGAAGGCAGGAACAGAGGGAGGAGGAAGATGGCAAGACAAAACAAAACAAAGGCAACAAAAACAACCCCACAGGCTGTAAAATTCTCAAAAATATCGGACAGTGTCAAGGCTTTGATTGTGACCTTCACTGCAGAATTCTCAGATAACTGAAGGGCTGCTGCCCCCTCATGGTGAACTGAAAGATCTCATTTAGAAGCACAGACTCTGCAGTTACACATTTATTAATATATCCTGACTTCTCCTTTTTTGAACTTTTTTCCTTAAAAAGTCACAAACATTTTCTATAGAAAACACCCACTCTTCTTGACATATAATTAAAAATAACTGATTTAATTTTTGATGACTGTGGTATTATATAGCATATGCATAGGAAAGGAATAAAATATAGAAATTCACTTTAAGTTTTTACTTGGATTGAGATGTCAAACTCTTTTCTCCCAAACATGACTGTGGGGTGAAACGGTCTGATGTTACATGTTACAATTCCTCCCTGAACACACACACTACAAATCTAACAGTGAAATTACAAAGTTTAGAGAATAGTAAAGTTGAAAGTGATCTTATGGCCTCATGTCCACCTTCCCTGAAACAACCTGACTGAAAAATAAAAAATCTTTCCTTCTTGTCTTTTGTACTGTCTTTCCAATTTCATGTCTTATGTCAAGCCATGTGATCCTAGGTATAGAAATGGGCAAACTCAATAAATTCACCTGCAAGAAACTTTCATATCTTATAGCAAAGCAAAGCTGCCTGCCTTTTTCTTCTTCAGGGGAGAATATGCTGTAGTGTGAATTTTGATCCAGGCAAAAAATGACCTCAAAATCTAATCTTTTAATTGCCTGTCTCATCCTACTAGAATATAAATTCCAGGAAAGTAGGGAACTTGTCTATCTCGTTCTAGGTCATAGGCAATTTAAAACACTTCTGTGTCAATGCAAAAATTACCGTTGGTGTTTACACAATGACAATCATCATTTTTTCCCCTACTAGCACCTGTATCTTGGCTGTATTTTTCAAAGCACCTGATGGCATATGGGCAGAAATTTCTCCATCTATCCACAAAACTATATTAGTTTTCACTTAAATTAAAATTCAAAGAGGAGCCGGCCCCTCGTGCCCACGACACATGCGGAAGTGGCAAAGGCGGGTCTTGTTCAGGGACATCTCACCCGTCCTGAGGGACCCCGACTGCCGCCTCCTGGTGAATCGCCTGAAAAAGGCCCACAGTGGCAGAATCGACCCCATCTCCGGGCCTAGACTCCCGCAGTTTCCTTGTTTGATCTGTCCCTGGCCCAAGAGCTGGGCTTGGGCTACGTTCTCATCCGAAATCAGGGGAAGCTGCCAGCCCCCACCGTGCGCGCCTCACATGCGCTGAAATACGGGAGGCTGAACTGGAAATCCAGAGATGCCCTGGGACCAGGGCTGAAGGTGGTGGTTGTGGACTGTTCTGCTCGCCACTGGTGGAACCGTGCGCGCCGCCTGGGAGCTGCAGGGCCACTTGCGGGCTGAGGTTGCTGGAGTGTGTGAGCCTAGTGGAGCTGACCTCACCGAAGGGCAGGGAGAAGCTGGATGGCTGGCTGTGCCCTTCTCCCTCCTGCAGTATGAGTGACCCCAGCCCCAAGTCACCTGGAAGAAGAGAGGACCAGCATGGGCAGATGCAGCAACCCCCACTGGCCACCAGGGGGCACTGGCTGCCCGCCTGGACTTGCTCTTTTGCTGTGACTGACTTTCTTCCAGAGTGGGGCTGCCCCTCGGGTCCTTGCTGGGTTCTGGAAGTCCCATGGCCGGGAGCTGCCGGCTGGTTGATAGTGGAATGAGAATAAACGACTTTCTAGGAAAAAAAAATTCAAAGAGATGAACTTTGAGAAACTACTGAATTTACTTTGATCTCTATTTTCAAATACTAACCTAATGCTTATGCTTTGTAAGTTAAGACTCATTCTTGAAAAAAAGAAAAGCTCCTTGTATCCAGCTTTACTGGAAGCATAATAAATACTGTAAGATATTTAAAGTGTATATCATGATGATTTTATATAAATATGGATTGTGAAAGCATTACCCCCATCTAGTTAATTGATGCATCTAAGATGCAATTTATACAAATTATATTCATCACTGGAGCTTGAAATGGGGTTCTCAATAGCTGCATCTTAATTCTTAGAAACTAAGTGAACTTTGGTATTTCCATACCTTCTTTGAATGCTTCAATAAGAACCTCTTCTCCATCAAATCTGTGTAAAAACTAAGACTTTTATAACGTTGTTCACCTACTTTTGACCCCACTTCAGCCCTATAACTGTTTTGATCTCCCACTGAGATATTAACATGATTTGAGAACAAATGTGAATTCCTGTATTTTGCACATTCTTCAAATTTTTCCAAAGTTGGAAAAGAAAATCTAAAGGTAAAAGTCTATTTTTAATTTTATTACCAAGTCTGATTTGTATAGAAATTAATCTCCCCAAATAAATTTTATACACACACAGACATATTCACAGTAGGACCTCAATGGGTGTTCATATTATTCTTAATAACATATCTACATTATCCATATTCTCTTATAAAGATGAAAAAGTTAATGAAATAAAAACAAAATACATGGTTGCTATACTATCAGATTAAACAAAATTCAAAATGCAAATAGATTTAACAAGAGGGAGTTTATGTAATAATAAAATATACAATCATAAAGAATATATACATTCTGTTTCTTTATGGACTAAATAACATAAAGCTAAATCTTACAGCTCTATAGGAACTCGATAAAATCATCTATTATGATAATACCCTTTAATACAACTCTTTCAGAATTTGATGGCTCAAATATACAAAATAACAATGTATAAAACTTTATTCTCTAGCATTGAAACATGTATATTATCAATCGTGAAACAGATCGCCAGTCCTGGTTTGATGCATGAGACAAGTGCTCAGGGCTGGTGCACTGGGATGACCCAGAGGGATGGGATGGGATGGGGAGGGAGGTGGGGGAGGGGTTCAGGATGGGGAACACATGTAAATCCATGGCTGATTCATATCAATGTATGACAAAAGCCACTACAATATTGTAAAGTAATTAGCCTCCAACTAATATAAATAAATGAAAAAAAATTTTATTCTCTATAAATGATATATATTAAACTTCTGATATCCATGAAACATTTTTTAAAATGAATCAAAATTTCAACTCTATTGGCTGTGTAATCTTGGGAAAGTTACTGATTTTTCTGAGTTTCTATTTCCTTTTCTGTAAAATAAAAATTGTCACACCTGCACTTCCCTGGTAGTCCAGTGGTAAAGAATTCACCTACCAATGCAGGGGACACAGGTTTGGTCCCCATCCAGGAAGATCCCACAGGCCACAGGGCAACTAAGCCAGTGAGCCACACAACTGCTGAGCCCACGTGCCCTAGAGTTCAGGCTCCACAAAAAGAGAAGCCCGCACACGGAAACAAAAAGTAGCCCTTGCTCGCCCCTAGAGAAAGCCCAAACACAGCGATGAAGACCCAGCACAGCCAAAAATTAATAAATAAACCTAAAAAAAGAAAGAGAATATTATGAACCTAGAAAGCAAAAAACACTAAAGAGATTAACAAATTTCAGTAGGATTATGTTTATAAGAAACATATAAGCTAAATTTTATTACAGAGAAAAATAAATAAGAAAAAACAGTGGTACACGATAGTAACAATAAAATGCCTTGGAATACATTATGCTGTGCTGAGCCAAGTTGCTCAGTCATGTCTCACTTTTTGCAGTCTCATGGACTGTAGCCCACCAGGCTTCTCTGTCGATGGGATTCCCCAGGCAGGAATACTGGAGTGGGTTGCCCTACCCTCCTCCAGGGGATCTTCACAACCCAGGAACTGAACTGGGGTCCCCTGCATTGCAGGTGGATTCTTTACTGTCTGAGCCATCAAGGAAGCCCAGGAATACATTATAGGGGATGTGTATGAAGGAGATTCTTAAATTTTATTGAAAGACATAAAATAAGAACTCAATAATTGGAAAGATAGGCCATGTTTCTGGATGGGAAGATTTCTTAAAATGTCAGCTTATAAATTAATACACAAATGTAATGAGGCTCCCGTCAGAATTTCAAAGAACTTTATTTTCTAATTGGATAAAATGATTGCCAAGATAAGTTGTAGTCTAGTACTTTGGTTCCATCACTTCCAAATTTCACCCATATGTCAGGAATCACACATTTATAATCATGATTCACTCCCAGAATCTCAATATCAAGCATCTCTCCACTACTGCCTATATTTCCAGCTCATGGCTTTAACATATCGATTCTGAAATATTTGGCCTAAGAGGGACACTCATTCTTCGATTCTACCACTTTCCCCAACCAATTTCCTGTTGATCCCACTAGTTAACAATGACTGCTCACTTATGTGTGGAATCTAAACAATATAACTAGTGAATATATAACAGAAAAGCAGCAGACTCACAGATACACGGAAGAAAGTGGTGGTTACCCTTGGGGCAAGAAAAGAGGAGAGGAGCAGTACAGTGGTGGGGGATTACAAAATGCATAGTATACGACTGAGTGAGAACACGTGCACACGCTGCAAGGATATCTTGACAATACAGGGAATATATCCATTACTTTAAATAACTATGAATGAGTTAAACTTTTTAAAATTGTGATTTATTACATTCTATAACTGTGTTGTTGTTCAGTCACCAAGTTGTGTCCAACTCTTTGCAACCCCACGGACTGCAGGATGCCAGGCTTCACTGCCCTTCACTATCTCCCAGAGCTTGCTCAAACTCTTGTCCATTGAGTCAGTGATGCCATCCAACCATTTCATCTTATTGTCCCCTTCTCCTTTGGCCTTCGATCTTTCCCAGCATCAAGGTCTTTTCCAATGAGCTGACTCTTCATATTAGGTGGCCAAAGTATTGGAGCTTCAGTATCAGTCCTTCCAGTGAATATCCAGGGTTGATTTCCTTTTAGGATTGACTGGTTTGATCACCTTCCTGTCCAAGGGACTCTCAACTGTAACGTATGTAAAATTGTACAGCAACTCAGTGTGGATAGCACCTGCATGCTCAGCGGTGTCTGACTCTTTTGCGGCCCCATGAACCGTAGCCCACCAGGCTCCTCTGTCCAGTGGATTTCCCTGGCAAGAACATTGGAGTGGATTGCCATTTCCTATTCCAGGGGATCTTTCTGACCCTGGGATTGAACCCAGGTCTCCTTTTCCTGCACTGGCAGGCAGATTCTTGCAACTATGTTGTTGCTCTTAAGTCACTAAGTCATGTCCAACTGTTTGTGACCCCAGGGACTGTAGACTGCTAGGCTTCTCTGTAAATAGGATTTCCCAGGCAAGGATACAGGAGTGAATTGCCATTTCCTTCTTCAGGGGATCTTCCCCACCCAGGGATTGAAATTGCGTCTCCTGCTGGGCAAGCAGATTCTTTAACTAAGTAATTTGAACAACTTGACTGTATATCCACAGTGAGATAAACACCTTAAGGTCAAAAAAGAATGCAAGTGAATTTTGACATTTTCTTAGCAGGTTCATGCTTGGTAGTTCTCTTAGTATTGCAACTCTGAACTCATTCTGTAAGAATCGTTTATTTGTACTTCTATTAATGAACAGTGAACTGTGCAAGAGGTACGTTAACAGACATGTTTATTAATGTACATGGTTATGGTATCTACCCAGCACTGCAAGATTTATTAGTGTTGTTTTAGAGAAAACTTGGATGTTGCTTGTGTTTTTTAACCTTAAAAAAAAGGTGGTATGAGTGTGACACACAGTAATATTTAAGTAGCTTAAAATTCCTAGTGAAGAAAATACGGCTGAAGGCACATGAATCTCAAAAGGACAACTGCCTCATGGCCAGGAGTCTGGACCATCTCCTGATGTGGTGGCAGGTTTGGACTTCAGAGGCTGGGACACACGAGATGCCTTAGAGCCTGATGTGGGGTAGGCTGACAACATCCGGGACTGCACAATGCAGGGACCCTGGCAGCATTTTCAACAGATACCTCATTTGCACTTAATGGCTCTCCTTGGAAATCAGTTTCATTTCCAGTTCACTGTTCTACACTACTTTTCTTCTTGTTAGAAAGACCACAGAGAAAAAGCACTTGCTAAAGAAAAAAGGAAAATATACATATACATATGTGGAATGAGAAACTATAACCTTAAAAAACTAATTTTCAAGTGAGTATATCCAATTTTGTTCCAGAAAAATTTTAAACCTCCAAAGGAAAAAAACCGAACCCCCCCCCCAACTTTGTTTTCTCTACATTAATTATAAAAACTGACTTAGGAATAGAAAAACTGAGAAGACCAATAACCACGATATGCTATTATTCAGCTCACTCAGTTGTGTCCGACTCTGCGATCCCAAGGACTGTAGCACACCAGGCTTCCCTATCCATCGCCAACTACGCTATTATTACTAACAGATTAAACGTACTGTTACTCAGCTGGTAAAGAATCTGCCTGCAATGTGGGACCCCTGGGTTCAATCCCTGGGTTGGGAAGATCCATTGGAGAAGGGAAAGGCTACCTACTCCAGTATTCTGGCCTGGAGAATATACAGTCCATGGGGTCGTAAAGAGTCAGACACGACTGAGCGATTTTCACCTTCACAAATGTACTGAAGTGCACCGTTGCGCTTTATATTGTCTTAACTCATTTGGTGCTCAGAACAAACTTAGAAAGTGTTGAGACTATTACTATCTCATTTTCGATTTGAACAAACTAAGACCCAAGTCTAGGAAACATGCAATAAACGATGACCCTATATGTGAGACAGCAAGAGACACAGATGTATAGAACAGTCTTTTGGACTCTGTGGGAGAAAGCAAGGGTGGGATGATTTGAGAGAATAGCACTGAAATATGTATATTACCATATGTGAAACAGATCGCCAGTATAGGTTTGATGCATGAGACAGGGTGCTCAGGGCTGGTGCACTGGGATGACCCTGAGGGATGGGATGAGGAGGGAGGTGGGAGGGGGGTTCAGGACAGGGGCCACATGTACACCCATGGCTGATTCATATCAATGTATGGCAAAAACCACTACAATATTGTAAAATAATTAGCCTCTAATTAAAATAATAATTTAAAAAACAGGCAATACCCATTTTTAAAATTAAGTATTTCAGCATGTAGAAAAAGAATCCTCAAGCTTATGAATCTTGCAAGACTCATGAAGCTGGCATCAATAGAAACGACAGTCCAGTCTATGACTGCATATGAAAAAAGCAGAAAATGGTGGCCCTGAGGGAGAGCTTGGCCTGCCTAAGAAGAGCCCTGGCCTGGGAGGGGGCTGGGAGGGCTTATCGAGGAACTGAATGAAAGGTTGCAGACCTTAGCAGCGGTTGTGAAATGGGAGGTTTCCTCCACTTTGTCAGAAAATAAATTCGAGACCCCATGACTGCAGCCTACCAGGCTCCTCCGTCCGTGGGATTTTCCAGGCAAGAGTACTGGAGTGGGGAGCCATTGCCTTCTCCGAGATACATGTATATATATCCACAAAAATTACATATGAAAGTAACCCCACTAAAATATTAAGTTATTTAAGAATAATGGCCTTTCAAGTGATAGTGATCAACACACTGAATGAACTCCACGTAGGAAGAGTTCCTACATAGATGGTCTACACCACAGCATAGCTTTGATTACAAAAAAAAAAAAAAAAATCCAACTCAAACTGGCTTAAACAAAGAGATGTTATTGGCTCACATAAGATAGAAGTCCAGAAGTAAAGCTAACTTCAGGTGCAGTTTGATCCAGACGCTCCAGACGTCATCAAGGCCCCAACTCAGACTCCCTTTCCTTTTCTTAGTACAGCCCTCAAGCTGGCTCCTTTAAATCAGAAAAACTGGCTACAGCAAGTTCAGAGTTACCACCCCACATTATCTCCAACAAAGTGTCGCCTTCTGCAGTTCCCGAGGGAGGCTTAGCCAACATGCTGCAACTAAGTGGCCTGATCTGGGTCTGTCACCCATCCGTGAACCATGTCCTGGGGGGAGTGGGGCAAGTGGCACTGGTTTAAGAGAACCAGGTCAGCTCTGGAGCTGACAGTGTGACAATCCCATCCAAACTGCATGCGTGACGGAGGGCCGTTATCCAAAGAAAAAGGGGATGGTACTTTTGAGAATGAGGTGGATGCTGGATGGGCGACAACAATATAACATGAAAAAGGAATAAAAGAAAATAATACAAATATCTGATGAAATACTAGAAGTGCTCAACCACACTAGTAATCAAAGAAATACAATAAAATTGCATACTTTTGTTATTTATCAGGTTAATGAAAGAAAAAGACACTGCTTGTATGTGAGAGAGATGGTGAGGGAGCAGGCCCCATGAAAAATAAAAGCTCAACCACTACTGGAAATGTCTGTGACAAAACAGCTGTAACTAAGAGGCAATGAAACAAGTTTATTCCACCCCTAGATACACTGCTGATTCATAAATATGAAACAAAAGGCTAGCAACAAACAGTAAAACTCAATGTAACAGAACTTGAGTCATGTTTCCTTTCCTCCAACCTGACAGATGTTCTTATTAAAAAGAAAAGAACAACAACAAAAACCCCCCAGAGATTTCTGGGTAAGTCTATATTCCTTATCTCCAAATCTTGACTTGGCTTACTCTTTCCGTTCTCTTCCTCCATTTCTAGACAAGACCCAAGATGAAATCTTTAGCTGATTACCCTCAGCATAGCTGGGGTCAGAACTAGTATAAAATCATCTAAAATTGATTAAATTATCTTATTCCCATCTCTAACTAGGGAAAATAAATGAAGGACACAAAAATCTCCTAAGTATGACTGATGAAATGAACCTCAAAATATAGAAGCACAGGCTTGAATACTGAAAAGATCTACAATCTATAGGATCGAGAGGATTATCCCACTTCATTTGAAAATCAGAAAAAAATACACATTAAATTGTATTTAAATATATTATAGAGATGAGGTAGGTCTGTGTTATCCCACACTTGGAACAGAATCATGTAATCATGTTTACTTGAGTACATGAATCACAATGAATCAAAATCAAGACCAATTCTACTATGTTCAATTAGAAAGTCAAGTCTGAATTTGTACATGGCAGCTGAGTACCTGAAATGAAAATACCCCCTAGATTTTAATTTTGAGCAAAAGACTGTTCCCAGATTTAATAACTTTTCTCATGTCCAATTATAAACAGGAAATTAAGGTGCCATAAGTTCTGACTTTTCTAGGTCAAAGATTTTCATTCCACCATGAGGAGGTAAAAGAACCAGGGGACCACCTACCCTACTAACTTTGAGGTAAAATGACTTACACAGTTGGTTTACATCAATGGGATTTACTCTATAATCTGAAAAAAAAAAAAAAATCTGAAAAAATCTGAAATACACCTATTACACAGAACAAAAGAATGATAAACTTGCTATTTTAAAACAGAAAAACCACTACAATATTGTAAAGTAATTAACCTCCAACTAATAAAAATAAAGGAAAAAAAATAAAACACAAGACACATATGGAGGAGGGAGATTTAAAGGAAAGATTAAAAAATTGGTTTGAGATTTAAAAAACAAAACAAAAAACCAGAAAGCTAGTAACTAGCCTTAGCAAAGGGAGCGGTTGTTAAGAGCATGGGCTCAGGAGTGAAGATGCCTTGACTGGAATCCACCTCTCACTGATTAGCTTTGTGATCTTTGGGAAGTTCCTTAAAATATTCGTATTTCATTATTTTCATCTTTAAAATGGGCATAATAGCAGTACCAACCAATCTCTTAAGGTTGCTGTGAGGTTTAATGAGATAAACCAGCACTTAGAACAGGGCTTGACACCAAGGAAGCTTCAATAAATGTTAACTATCCCTCTTAATATAAACCGAAGTTATTTGTTTGTTTAGCTCTATATGAGTATTTCCAGAATTCAGAATGAAGTGAAGTGAAAGCTGCTCAGTCGTATCTGACTCTTTGCAACCCCATTTATGGACTATATAGTCCATGGTATTCTCCAGGCCAGAATACTGGAGTGGGTAGTCTTTCCCTTCTCCAGGGGATCTTCCCAACTCAGGGATCGAACCCAGGTCTCCTGTATTGCAGACGGATTCTTTACCAGCTGAACCACAAGGGAAGCCCAAGAATACTGGAGTGGGTAGCCTAACTTCTAATTGTTCTAATTTGCTCCATCTGCAAAAGGCACTCAACTTCAAATGACTGAGAAATGAAGAACTGACAAAATCATGTTATTTAAGTGACAATTTTTAGCTATTACAACTACTTCATTTAGAAAACCTACACTATGAAACAAGAAGCTTGCAACAAGAGTAACTCTTGCAACAAGAGTTTTATATATATATATATATAATCTATATTCCATATTTCTACAGAATATAGGAAGTAGTATAATATTCAGGACTTCCTCAGCTGATGGGAGTAACAAGGAAATGTATAATATTCCTGCACAAATGCATCTAGGGAAAGCAGGCTAGATTTATTAAAAAACTATAAAAGGTTACAATATAAGTCAAACAAAATTAGTTGTTAAAGGTTAAGTGACTCATATGTATCCAAATTCTGACCAAATAAAGACAATCCAATGCATAGGAAGAATATTCTATGGCTCAAGGAGCAAATAGCAATAAACAGTAATGTCAATACAGAAACCACATAAATATACAAATCTACAGTTTTAATGTAACAACAAATCATAAGTACATGTGTTAGCTATCTTTCTCAAACATTAAAGTAGTATGTTTCATTTTTTGTAAAAACATATGCAACGCATAAAACCTTTAATCCCATGTAATACAATCTAACAAGTGTGAACCATGTAGAATGTTAAGATTTTCTTTTATATGAAGATATACATTTCAGTCTATTATCACCGGCATTGTAAAGGTGACCCACAAAAATGTTTATCATTTGCAACTGTATACAGAGAACAAACCGCCAAGAAATTAGTATTTCTTATTAATCTTACTGAGTGGTATTAAAGTGGCCTGCCTGAAAGGGCAAATTACTTATCTGGAAACTTAAAATAGCAGAGATCAATGTATATTAAATAATACATGAGTGAAAAAAATATACAATGTACAATAGCAGGAGGTTACAAAACTGAATACTGTGTAAAAGATTTATTAGTCTGTACAAGTTTGTACCAAGATTTTCATTGCAACAGTATTTTCCCATATACATCGAAATCTGGAAGCAATATGCCTTTCTCAAATTATAGTTTAGTGTTTTTTTCCCCAACCCTCAAAACACGGAAATATGTTTTTGAATATCAACTAGTCATTTATGGAAGTCATAAGATACAGATATTCATTAACATTACACAAGCTATAATTGAAGTACCGGAACAAACACCACCAACATTTATGGGAAAAGGTGTTGGCTTTAAAGGTGATAAGTGCTACATGAGTTACATACACATACTACTCCTGTCCTTCTGAAACCAAAATGGGGGAACCTTATTGCCATTCTGTCAAACACCACACAACCCAAAATGCTGCACAGAGGCTCATGAAGCCATGTACACATCACAGAACTAAAACTCCAGCTAAGCAATGAGCTACTTTTGAAGTCAAGAAAGACCAAACTTCTTTAACATATTAATGCTACTTCAGAAGTATCATCAGAACAAACGGGATTTAATTATAAATTGGCCTCAACCACATCCTGCAAAGAGGATTTTGCTTAGTACTAAAGAGAATCCGTCAGCAAACATCCTAGGAAAGCTGTGGAATCATGCTCTTTGTTAGTCCTGAAGGGAAATCTGCCAGGTTTGATGACATCTGTGTATCTCCCAGTGGTCCTGGGGGTTCTACAATACCAATTAATTCAGTAATTGATAAGTATTTAAGCAAAAAGGAGACCAAAACTAGACTTTGTATCGACACATATTAGAGAGGTGGATTTTTAAAAAATCACATGATGAATGTAAATCATAAAATCAAATGTACTTATAAAGGTACACCTATTTTATGTTACATAAAAAACTGCAGATTGCAAACTGCATGCTTACGTTTTACCTGGAAAAGTCAATGAGTGGGCTTTCTCACAAATATTTACTGCCATGATACAAAACAAATATGTGCAAACTGCAAGGTCCCTAAAATAGCAGTTAGAGAGTTTATATACAGAAAGATGACATTATCTGATCAAATTCGCAAGAGATGGCGTCTCCCAGAGTTTATAACACAGAACAGTAACCACCACATGCTCCGCCTCCTTGGCCTTCTTCCCTGGGTGTCAGCTTGACGCCTTTATTCTGGTTCTCACTTTCCCACAGTCCAGGGGTCTGAATGATCTTTTCAACAAGTTCCTCAAAAGCACACTGTACACCATCACAGGTTTTTGCACTTGCCTCTGAAATTCAAGGAAAAACGTCAAGAGTATATTCTCTTTTAGTCATATTTCTATGTTTTTCTGGAAAACTATTACAGCAGAAATATCAGCGAACAATATATTTTTATATATATGGTTTCTCCCCACAGGTTTAATATTAGTGAATCTCCTGCAACTCTCAAAGTTAAGCTATTTAAATTCTATCCATAAGATTAGTGGTATATAAGCTCAAGATTTCGTGGCAGAATTGTAAATTTTAACACCCTTCTCAAATATCCTTAAGTGTACCAAAGTTCTTAATTTTTTGCTTAGTTCTTAAATTAGCCTCTGAAGCAGATATCATTCCCATTTTAGAATAAGAAAATTTAAGCTCCAAGTTAAACAATTACTCTGGTTGTCCTGCGCCTGCAACGAACAGGTGGTTGGATAAGTGATGTACAAACTGTGAACACTGGTTCCATTTTCAATTTATGCTCAGGAGACCCATGTGGATACTCAGGACTGCTCTCTCATCTTGTGTTTCCCCACTGACTTTTTCCCAGTCTGATGACTATTTTATGTCTTCATCTTAAAGCTACTCTACCTCAGCTGATGATCCAGCTCTACACTGGGAAAAGCAGAAACAATCTGGCAAGAACTACTGATCACCCTACTAATAGATTGATCAACCCACCCGCATTGTCTTTAGGCTTTGCCTTCACTCCTGTTACGATGGACCATCCTGGCTGCTGGCTGGGGCCATCCTTCTGTCTACTTCCCGGGATCCCAACCCTCCTCATTCACTGAAGGATCATGTACCCACTCTACTGGATTATATACCAACCAGCTTGAAAGCCCACCAAAATTACTGTCCATCTTATTAATCACTCACCCCCTGACTAACCAACCCGCCTCCAGCCCACTTATCCTCTAGTAGCCACCTACTTTTCCCACTCTCTTCCAAAACAAAACAGTGATAGAATTATCTATATAAGTTGTTACCACTTTGTCTCCAATTTTTCTTCAAACTAATCTAATTAGGCTTTTGATTACACCACTCCATGGAAACTGTTGTTTTAAAGATGACCAATACCCACTAGCTTGTCAAATCCAATGTCCTTTTCTTATTTGACATCTTGCAGCATTTTATACAGCTGGTCACTTTTCTCCTTTAAATACTTTGTCCACTTGACTTCCAAGACAGCTGAACACTCCTGGTGCTCCTCCCACTGGCACACCGTTCACAACCTTACTCACTGGCACCTCCCCTTCTGCTGACTTCTAACTGTTGGAGTACCCCAGGGTTCAATCTTCAGCCCTTTTCTATCTAGCTTTTCTTGTAGTGACTGCTCCAATCTCATGACTATCAATGCCACCTAAATGCCAATGACCACGATGTCCACTCAATGTCTCAAAGACAGTTCATTATGTCTAAGCAGAAATCTTGGGTCCCTGCTCCTCTGCATAAACCTGTTCTTGTCTTGACCTTCCACATCTTACTTACGGCATCACCATTCACCTAGTTGCCCACGCCACAGACCTGAGTCCATCTTTGATTGCTCTTTCCTTACCCTGTACCCCCAACCTATCCACCTGACAGCTTTACCCTCAAAGTGTCTCCTGGGTCTGCCAACTTTCAACCACTACTACTGCCCACTGCAGTCAGGGCCCCCGGCATTACCCATTGAAATCACTGTAAGTACTTAGCCTCTTGCTTCTGCTTCTTATGGTCAAATGAATCTTAAAAGAATATCAAACCACAGCACTACTCCCATGCTTTCTACCACACCTGAAATACAATTCATTTCTTTACCATATCCCAGGAAGTCCAACACTAACTTCCATCATCACCAACCTTTCCTCCAACACACTCTTCCAGTCCACAAGCTTTCTCCTGTTTCTTGGACACACTACAGTGTTCTTGCCTCAGGAATAAGATGCTCTCTATCTAGATCTTCATACTATGAAATCTTGCTCAAATGGTGCTCTAAGAATGTTTCCTTATTTCCCCCCACCCTCGTCATTCTCTCCCCTTACAACATTTTATTTCATGCAGAGCACTAGTTATGAATTCCAGTCTGCTTCCCATACTGGAATGTAAGTAAGTTCCCTGAGGGCAGAGAGTTGGACCATTTTGTTCATTGTTCTATTCTGTGTTCAATAGATATTAATTGAACAAACTAATATATAGATATGGAAGACACCTAGCAAGTAAGCAGCAGCAGTACTGCACAAGCCCATTCTAAAATTTCCTACACTTTCCATTTGTACCACCCCACTTCTATCCATATATGATGTTCTCCCATTTCCATTTCCTGATTCCTACTAGGTTCATATAGTGAGGAACAGTGAAAACAGTGATTCTTAAAGCTGACCTCACATGAGAACCAGCTAGGGTGTTTTATAAACTGCCTTCAAGGCTCTGTTTCAGACCTGTCATAAGTAAGGCCCAGAGAGTTGTAATTTTTAAAAGCTCCCAAGTGATACTGCCAGTCCACTTTGCTGGACAAGGGGTCAATCAACTTTTTCTGTAAGTGGCTAGAGAGTAAATATTTTGGGTGGTGATGCCATATCGTTTCCACTGTAATGACTAACCTCTGCCACAAAGCACAAGGGCAGCCACAGACAATAATGCAGATGGTGGGGCATGGGCACGTGTGCTTCCTTACAAATGGTGGGGCCAGATCTGGTCCAGGCTGTAGCTTGCCAACCCTTGCTCTACAGTGCTTCCCCAATATTAGCATGATACAAATCACATCTTGTTAGAATGCAGATTCTAACTCAGAGCCTATGGGTTAGGGCCTCAAATGCAGCGTTTCTGACAATGGTGGTGCTGTCAGGACATGGCCCAGCAGGTATGCACGCCTGCAGCACTGGGTCACAGGAGGAGAGAATCATGTGCTGTGCTCCATACAACCTCACATTGATCCTATTCTTTTGTACAGAGGGAAAAATAAGGAACATAGTTCTACAGTTAGCTAGTTTTATAGCACTGCTATGAACTAAATACATAATTTTTGTGGTTCATAAAGAGAAGAATGTAACAGAAACTTCATTTAAAAACTCTTCATTAATAATGAAAAGATACATATTCACACACGTACCTATAAATAACATGGAATGCTTTCGTGCAAATTTCAGGCCTTCATTTCTATCAACTTCACGATTTTCCTAAAAGATAAATGCAAAGATTAAGAAAAGCTATCAAAATATACAGCCAAACTGCCAAATGTCTGACTTCTCACCTTATCAATTTTATTTCCAACTAGCATGTTTACTATGTCATTTCTCGTGCAGTATGTTTCCAACTCATTTAACCAATTATCCAGTTTAACAAAGGTGTCTCTTCTTGTGACATCATAAACTGAAATAAAAAGAATCGTTTATTAAATAAATATCAAAAGCAAGAAGCAATGACATTATATTTCTGATATGTACTAGGAACTGACATTACTATATAGGTAAGTCTGTTTTTTTAAGCTGTTAATGCTTTAAAAATCAATGTCCACTGATCCAGATGGAAGAAACAAGTGTCTTTTTTAAAAAATGCATTTATATACACTTCAATTTAATTAACATATGCTGTTAGAGAAATAACTGTCTTCATAACAATAAAAAAAACAAAGTGAAAGGCGCTCAGTCATATCCGACTCTGCGATCCCATGAACTATACAGTCCATGGAATTCTCCAGGCCAGAATACTGGAGTGGGTAGCCTTTCCCTGTTCCAGGGGATCTTCCCAACCCAGGGATCAAACCCAGGTCTGCACTCCCACATTGAAGGCGGATTCTTTACCAGCTGAGTCACAAGGGAAGCCCAATAAGAAAAAAGGTTTGTCTAAAGGCTAAAAGGTATTTAGACTCAAATCTGTGGAAAAATTTAAAAAAAATTTACATAAATTTAAACATCTGTGAACCCATTAACTTATTTCTCACAAGCACCAGAATTTGCAAACTTGAAAACATACGTAAAGTTAGAGGGTGGGCAATGAGGACCTACTGTATAGCACAGGGAACTCCGCTCAATGTTATGCGGCAGCCTTGGATAGGAGGCAAGTTTGGGGAAAATTGGTACATGTGTATGTATGGCCGAGCCCCTTGACCACCTGAAACTATCACAACATTGTTAACTGACTATGCCTCAACACAAAATACAAAAGAAAGTCAGTGGGTGGAGCCCTGACTGTCTTCCTCTGTTTACATGTTCATCACTCCGCATTACATGAAGTAATCTGTTAAAGTGTTTTCTAAACTTAGGAGATACTGAACCAAAGCCGAGAGAGTCACTGTCAAATTAACAGAAATGAAACCAAAGCCTCACAAGTTGTGATATAAAATGAGGTCTCTCCCTACAGTTGAACAGTATTCATTTTAGACAGTTTCCCAGCAATATTAAGAACAAGCACTTTTCAACAAATTATACTGAAATTCACATTTGGTTTTCAAGTTCTGTGTGATTATAAACCAATAGCATTAAGTGCTTTAAGCTATTTTTCAAGACCAATAAAACAGATTCCACTAAGCAACCAACACTCCTTCCATTATAATCTGGCAGTAAATATCAGTAAGCTGCTAACTGAAGATAAGTTTCTGGTAATACTCTAAGACAGATCAACAACACAAGGACTGGGTCCTCACTTATGTACTCATCAACACGTGCTTTTAACCCAAATAAATATTAGAGGTGTTTTAATATAGGTAAGCAATTTTTAGGCAGTACTTTTAAAAATGTTTCTATGTATTTTCTTTCGGGAAAATGCATTAAAACCAAACCACTTCTTATTACATGGTTCTGATCTTTATTTTTCAATTGCTAGACAAAGAAAACAAAATTTTAAAAGTTTAAATATTCCCTAATATTACATAAAGTTAATATAAATTAAAGTCACATAAAATAAAGAAAAATAAAGCAAAAAGTTACTGACCTGCACAAACAGGAAATCAGAAATTCCAGCAATACAACAACAATATATTTTAAACAGTAAAGTAAAACCTTACCTAAAATAACACCCTGTGCACCTCTATAATAGCTGGGAGTTAATGTTCTGAACCTTTCTTGACCAGCAGTATCCTAAAAGTGACAATCAATTATTATTAAACAAAACACTGGATAAATAACAGATCTTCAAAGTATTAATTTAAGAGTAGAAAGTTAACAGCACGATTAAAACATCAAGTTCATTTAAAACTTAAAATTTAAATGAGATGTGTTCTTTTACTGACAAATGCTCCATAAAAATTAAATTAACAGGTAGTGCCTCATCTCTAGGAAAAAATGTAACAAAGTACAGATTTTCTACCACTTTGGACTTAAGATTTTTATCACATATGAAACCCATTTCATTGAAAGCCATGGTTCTCAACTCTGGTGGCACAATAAAATTTCCTGGGAAATGAAAAATACAGATACTGAGGTTCAACCCACAAAGATTCTGATTTAATAAGGACATGAGAGAAGTTCTAATAAGCTTCTCAGGTGATTCTAACATACAGTCAAAGATTGAGAACTACTGCTAAAGAGCATTACCGGGGTGTTTTATTTTAGGTAAGCAATGTTTAGGTTGTACTTTTTAAAGTATTTTCTATGTCTCTTCTTCCAGAAAAATGCAGGAAAACCAAACCACTCCTTATTATGTTTCTGACTCATACCTGGGGTAATGAATATAAATTATACACTAGCTAGGAAATGTAAATTTCATATGAAAGGGAACTTCTCTGCTCAATGACCGGTTTAACCCCAGAGCCTAGAGAAATTCTTGCCACAGGAAAGTTGCTCAAATTTTGTTGGAAAAAAAAAAGAAAACTAATAACAAGCCTCTTCTGGGCCTGGTTCCTTCTGTCTTTCTTCTACCTTCTGTCTTCCTTCTACCATCTTTGGACTGTGGCTTCAAGTCTACCTAAGATTATGCAAATATGCAGTCTGCAAACTGCTGCCTCAGCCCACCACCTGTTTCATTACTTAAGCTTTTATTAAATAAAGTCTGACTGGAACACGGCCAGGCCCATTCACTTGTGTACTGGCATATGGACTGCTGTATGGTCCACCTTGGGGCTGGACTAAACATTTACTATCTGGCCTTCAAAGAAAAAGTCTGCAGTCTGCTAATGTAAAATGACCTGAAGAAAAATAAAGACATACATCAAACATCAACAACTACCAGTCCTCTGAGTTTAAGTGTGAGTTTAGCTATGGGGCAAGCACAAGCTAGATAATTGCTTGCCTTCAAAACAGGAATTTGTAGTAAGAGTAAAAACATCTTTGTAAGATAAAAGAAGCAAAGTTTATTATCTGTGGTTTTATTTTCTGATGGGAGAAGAGAGAAGGGATATTAAAGACAGGAAAGGACAGAGGAAATGAACAAAGCTGGCAAGGCTAAATAACAGAAACTGGGGCGCAGAAGGGCGGGAGGATGCAGAGAAAAACCAGCCGAGAGGTGGGTACCACATAGGTCCTGATGGACATGCCGCACCATCAAGAGAGGAGGAGCAGGGTGAGGCTCAACTATTCTACTTGAGTAATCCCGGGAGGTGCATCCAACAGGGAGAGGAACTGATTTTATTTACATGAATAAAACCTCAGAAAAATGAGAGGAAACAACAGATTCATATATTTCTAACACTGACTTAGAAGGCCCTCCTATATACGACATGACACCCAGGAGCATGAAAAAAATGACTGATTCAATCACATAAAGATTAAAACCTTGGTATGACCTAAGAACCTCTCCCCAACACCACACTCACCCTGCTTTTGCCCCCGATACTCATCCTCAACAAGATTTAAAGGTAAATCACAAACTAGGGGAAAAAAATCTGCAGCATATAACAGAGTATTACACATATGAGAACATTAATAAATACTCATCTTAAGATTTTGAAGACAAATGAGTGGGAAAAATGTGGCGTATGACAAAAAGCTAGTATTTTTTATTGTATAAAGACTTTAATTATGAAGAAAATGAGCACAATATAAAAAATGCAAAGCATATTAAAGAAAATTCATTAAAATATAATCATATAATAAGAAAAATCTCACTAATCACTACTCAAAAGAAATGCACATATAAGTGAAAAACTATTACTCAGAGAGGCAAAAATGAGAGAGATTTACAATATATAGTACAGAAGACTTTCTTCCTAAATCTTAATGTTAAATCTTCACATTCTTTCAGCCAATAATTTACTTTCTAAGTATGTATCGTAAAGTAACTGGACAAGTGCACAGAGATGTAAAAATTAGGAGGTTCACCAAGGCACTGATGGTCTTTGTGAAAAACTATTAACACTGTAAATATCTTTCACTGAGGGTTGACTAAATTATAGTCATAAGATGGATACAAATGGTCATTTAAACTGATGGACTTCTGTATTGACACAGAACAATGTATGTGCGGGGCGGTGGTGGGGGGGGGGTGGGAGGGACAAGCAGGTGAAAGGATTAAGATACAATCCTTTCTTTTGGAAAATTGCACATGAACACAGGTGTGACAATGTGCGTGCGTCTAACATATTTTATAGAATGTTCACTAGAATACACAACATTGGCTAAAGATGAACTTTCTTCTCTATTAATTTCCTCTGATTATCCTTTTTTATCAATAGAATGAGATTATATTATCCTCACAATCAGGAGAAGCCTCTCATTTAAAAAATAGGTATAAGCTTATGATAAAGATGTCACTTCAATAATACTTGCCAGCTAGGGCTTTAATTGAGCAGAAACTAGAAAGTAAATCAAAAACAAATAAAAACCTCCTGAAGGTAAGATCTCACAGCAACCATCAAACCTCAGATCCCACTCCAAACTGTCTATATCTCAAAGCAGGAGCAAGGGCAGAAGAGGTAATAAACCAAGCAAGAAAAACATGGAAAATCAGGTTCCGCTTCAGGACAGAAAGAAGGCAGCATTCTTCAACATATATGTTACTATGGTCTAGTCCAACACTTTCCAAATTATTTTGTTAGACATTACTGTACTGATTGATAGTAAGTATTTATTTGGGGGAATGGTCAAGCAGGCCACAATTATGTAAAATATCGTATCTTGGAAAGAAATTAATGGGAAAAAAAAAGCCATAAGACATATAGTCATTTGGAATAAAATGCGTGTTAGAAATAGTGTGCCATTCAGAGAATGCCATTAACATGAATGACATCAAACAATGCATGAACACTTGCTGGTTCAATCTGTAACTGACACCCAGCCAGCATTTACTTTTTAACCACCATGATGAAGTATGACTCAACCTGACTGCAGACCAGTGCTAATGTGATTATCATGTTATAAAAATATACTGAGATATTTAACTATAGCAGATGTGGGGATTTGATGAGTATGTTTTTATACATTTTATATGTAACACATTTACCATATAAGCAATCACATCTAGATGGAGAGACAGGAAGGCGGGAGAGAGGAAGGAGCAGACAGATACAGACTGAGCGTCCGGGGGGTTCTGAGAGCAAGTGCTTCCTTACTCAGCACTGCCAGGGAGAGGTCGACTTAGCTGAGAATGTACACCAGAACAGCTGGGTTCACAGGCAAATGAAAAGAAGCCAGTAAGTAAACACTGGGCATCAGTATTTAAAAAATCCAAAGTTGGCAAACTCAAGTGTTATAGGTATTTACACTAACAAACATGAAAAATCATGTTTTCTAAGTATTATTTCATTCCCTTCTCCCCAACAACTGCCTTCAGCACTAGTTCAGTGTAACTTGTCTTTTTTAAAACTTCAAAGAAACACATTCAATAACAATGATTCTCTGTGGCAGATGACTTTTTTTTAAATACTGCTTTCAAATATTCTGAAGAGACTACATATTTTAAAAATGTGAGCAGGTGAAACAGGTCTCTGCCTAATTACAGAATTATAAAACATAACTACTTATTGTCTATCCAGTAATCAGCATCAAATCTCCCAAGTTATTTAATACAAATTGCTCATTCCCCTGTAGGACACTACACACATCAATCTTTGTGTCTTCAAAAAGTACAAGTTCAATATTTATACAAAATACATTTTAAAAATTCTTACCCATATTGCAAGTTTTGCCTTATTTCCGTCCACTGAAATTGTTTTCACCTTAAAATCAACACCTTGAAAAAATGAAACATTTTATAAGAATTCCAATAAACTTTAAAAATCAATTATCAAGAAAACCAAGAAAGAAAAAAGCCACTAATGCCCAAATTTACATCCAAATTCTTAGTTATGGATGTGAAGATGAAAGGAAAAGTGTCACTAAAGTTTAGCAGCTTAGGATTTAATCAGAGAAATGAAAACCAAATGCTTGTAGAATTCATTTAT
This sequence comes from Muntiacus reevesi, assembly GCF_963930625.1. NCBI lineage: Eukaryota > Metazoa > Chordata > Mammalia > Artiodactyla > Cervidae > Muntiacus > Muntiacus reevesi. The sequence continues at coordinate 36,100,360 of NC_089250.1, forward strand.
CCACCAGTACTTCTTGAAAAACAGTTTAAAAAAAAAAAAGAAAGAAATTCAGTGTAAGACGGTGACTGCGCATTAAAAGTCAAGAGCTAGAATTCACAGTGCTATTGGGTGGATGAGGGCACTTTACCAGAGGTGCTCTAAGCTATCATTAAAGAGTGTTGTCCATAGCTGGCCAACACCCTAAATCAGATTCTGACTGTGGGCAACTTGGAAGATTGGTAAAATTATAAAAGGGCCACTCTCTCCCTGCCTTATGAATTCTTTGTCTTTCTTTTTGTCCTAAAGAAAAGTATTCATTTTATGTAACTTTATCAATAATCACTTGCTACTGTATGACTGCAAAAAGAGAATTTACACACAAAAACATTTATGCCCAATCCTTTAAGAATCTTCGTAAGTGAAAGAGGAGTGCTCAAGGAGCAGTGAGAATCTATAAGCACTGATTTACGTAAAGAGAAGACGAATCCCGTAAGAAGTTATAAGGGTTTACTACAGCAGCCCCGCAAAACCTTTTCCTTTCCAGAAAAAGGAGTTGACACATGCCATCTGGCTTAAATGAGCAGTGACTGCCCAATGTCTTAACAGCATCAAAAATAATGTGCAGTCTCTCTCACTGGCCAGAGAAAACATTAACTCCAGACACTTGGAAAGAAACTTTCAAAAGATTTTAGTTTGTCACAATTAATTCAGGACAGCCAAAACTAACATGATATGTATACATACATGCTCATATACTAAATGCTTCCTAGAACACCCATCATCAATATGGAAATATATCAGTAATTCTTGGATGACTTCCGGTAATCCATTACATACACAAATGAGGTAATAAAATGCATTTCAAAACATGCATTACACCAGGTCTTTCTGTATGCCAAGGATTTTAAAACAACAGTTTGTGGTGTTTTGGGCTAAGGTGATAAGGAAGTCGATAAAGACATGTTTAGAATGTCAGGCAACCATGAGTTAAAGGACAGTGCTGATTGCAAAATCCAAGGAAAGCCTAAATGTAGCTTCCTTGTAGCCAAACAAAAAAAATTTTATATGTTAAAAAATCCTGTGTCCACCAGGCCTACATAAAGAAATATGCCACACCATCTATATTAAAAATGTGGAATTTTTACATTCTACTCATATTTGCTTAAAAAAAAAAACTTGAGAAAATGCAGATGAGGAAAATGGTTTTGATATGGTTGAGGTACTAAATGCAGGCAATTGGTAGACATTGAGACAGCCTGTCATATATACTCTATAGTTAAATTCTCAAGGTTCTTCAGAGAAAATACAAAGCACTTCTTCTCCCTTGAACACCTAAGACAACAGACCCGAGGGCAGACTGGCCTTTCGGCTAGCCTCCAGCTACTCAGTCCACCCAGGGAAAAGACTCCAAGTTCCAGCGTACCTGTGCTCTCTTCCCTTCCCCCTTCCTCTTTCTCTTTTATACTTTCTTGCATATATTTCTTGGCAGTCTAATGACTGTCTCTGAATAACTGTCTCTAAGTTACTCTTCTGACAGATTTGAAAGCTACAGATAACACCCTCAAGGAAACACTCCCCCTGGAGTCCCATCACCCAAGTTAGGAGACAAGCAGCCTGAAAGGGTACTTCATCGGCACCCAGGACCTTCAGTTTCCATTCATCCTCCCTTGGTTCCTCCGAGGAATCTCGTGTGCAGACACTGACCTCTTTAGCTCTTACATGCTCAATCTGCTTCTTCACCATGTCTGGATCTTCTATTTTGCAAGTGGCTATTAATTTGCCTTTATTGGTGGTCAGTGGGAATCTTTCTGATAAATTTGATTTTGCCAACTTCTCACTGTATTTGATTAAACTATCTTTTCAACCTCATGTGGATGACAAACAAGCAGGTCATAAAAGAAGCACAATATTTAGAAAAAATATTCCTTCCTGTCTCTCCTCCTCTATAGCATGGAACACTTCTGTGAGCCAATATGCAGGGTTTCCTCCACAATAACCAATTCTTTGACTTTCCAGGGAAACCAGATGTATGTCCCACAATTCAGTTCTGACACCATCTTCCTGAGGTTAAGAGGTAGACCCCACAGGGTCAAAGGGTAAAAGTGCAGCCCCACAAGACTGCCACACCCCACGTCGGACGCCAATCTCAAGTCCAGGTTATTACCTGTGCTTCTGACCAACTGGCTATAAACTATAGAGGTTCCCACTTAGATTAATTTGAGACAGTAGCTCAAAGAACTTAGGAAAACAGTTTACTGACTTACTAGATTATCATTCTATTAGAAAAGGACACACCTCAGGAACAGCCCGATGGCAGAGACGCACAGCGCACAGTGTGGGGAGCTGGCAGAGCTCACATGCCCTCTCCACGCACGTCATCCTCCCAGTACCTCCACGTGTTCTCAGACACAGAGCTCTCTGAATCCATGGGCTTTCTTATGGAGGCTTAGCTGGTTAAATCTTTTGCCTTTGATGATTAAACAAACAAAATCTCTAGCTCCTTTCCCCACCCTGGGAGTAAGGAAGGTAAACTAGAGCTAAAGTTCCAACCCTTTAATCACATGGTTGGTTCTCCTCTAGGCTTAGAGGCTTTCTAGAAGTCACATCAGTAATATAAATTCAAGTGTAGTTGAAAAAGGCCTGCTATGAAAATACAAAAAACATCCTGGCAATTCCTAGCGGTACAGAGATTAGGATTCTGTGCTTTCAATACTGGGGCCTGGGTTCACTTACTGGTTGGGGAACTAAGATCCTATACACACCTGTGTGGTGTGGCCAAACAAAAAAAAAAAAGGAAAGAAAGAACAAAGAAAATACATCTTTAATGATTCTTATCATTTAAGAAAATCCAAGGGTATGGCAGAAACCAACACAACATTGTGAAGTAATTATTCTCCAATTAAAAATAGATTTAAATTATAAAAAATGATAATAAAGAAGAAAATCCAGTAGTTCAGGAGTTCTGTGGCAAGAATCAAACATATATTTCTTAACATAAACTATAAAATCACAGAACTGTTGCTTCAGCTTTTCTCTAATTGTTCATTTGGGCTTGCATTTTTAATACAATATTCAATTCTGTCCCTTTGCAGGTATCTTTCCTTAGGCACAGGCCTATTTTATGAAGGTTGAAGTGAAAGTGAAAGTAAAGTCACTCAGTGTGTCTGACTCTTTGTGACCCCATGGACTATATGTAGCCTACCAGGCTCCTCCGTCCATGGAATCTTCCAGGCAAGAATACTGGAGTGGGTTGCCATTTCTTTCTCCAAGAGATCATCCCGACCCAGAGATTGAACCCTGGTCTTTTGCATTATAGGCAGACGCTTTACTGTCTGAGCCACCAGGGAACAGATTTAACCTTTATGAAGGTTAAATTGGCTAAAATTAGGTAATATAATCAACAAAGCCTTTGAAATAAGCAATAAGTGAGACATGAAAATTTACCAAAGGCATATTAACTGCACAATAAATAAATACCAATGAATGGGAAACCAGAACACAATGGAATCCTCTGCCTTACCAAAGAAGAAAAAGCAATCAAGAGAAGCTGACTCAGAACTAGCAAAGATGTGAAAACTAGCAAAGAAGAATATTAAAAACAATTATAACCATATACCACGTGTTCAGAAAGTTAAGCAGACATGAGCAAGATTAAAAAAATCCAAAACAAACATCTAGAGATGAAAATGACAATGTCTGAGATTAAAAAGAGAATACACAGGATGAGATTAACAGATTAGACAATGCAGAAAAAAACACAATTGAATACATAAGAAAATCCCATAGCTAACCCCACATCATACTCATTGATAAAGAACTGAAAGCGTTCTCTCTCAGATCAGAGCAAGATAAGAATGTCTACTCTTACCACTTCTATTCTCAGGGTATTGGAAGTCCTAGCCAGAGCAATTAGGCAAGAAAAGGAAATAAAAGGTATCCAAACTGGGAAAGAAGAAGTAAAATTATCTCTGTTCACAGACCACATGTAGACAACATTCCTTATATTTAGAAAATCCTAATGACTCTATTTCATACACATACAAAAATACTGTTAGAACTACTAAGTGAATTCAGCAAAGTTATGGACTATAAAACCAACATGCAAAAATCTATTGCATTTCTATATCCTAGTAATAACAATCCAAAAATAAAATTTTAAAAATCACTTCATTTACAACAGCATCAAAAAAATATTTTAAAATACATGATGATGATACTACTATTCAGAAATAAATTTAACCAAGGAGCTTAAATATTTATACACTGAAAACTCCAAAACACTGATGAAAGAAATTAAAGACACAAGTAAGTGGAAAGACATGTTGTGTTCATGAATTGGAAGGCCTAATGTTGTTAAGATAAAAATATTACCCAAAGTAATCTATAGATCCAATGCAAGCCAATAAAAATTCCAACAGCAATTTTGTAGAATGGAAAAGCTGACATTTAAATTCATACAGAATTACAAGAGGCATTAAATAACAAAACAGTACTGAAAAAAATTGAGGACTCAAACTTTACAACTTCAAAACTGACTCAAAACTACAATAACTAAAATAAACAGTACCAGCATAAAGGACATTTAAACCAATGGAATAGAGAGACCAGAAATAAACCATCACATATACAGCCAACTGACTGTAAACAAGGACACCAAGAACATTCATTAAGGAAAGGATAGTTTTTTCTACAAATGGTGCTCAGAAAATTAGATGTTCACAAACAGAAGAATGAAGCTGGACCCTTATCTTACACCATATACAATTAGCACAAAATGTATCAAAGACCTAAATGTAAAACCTAGATCTTAAAAACTCTTAGAAAACATAGGAAAAAATTTTCCATGACATAGGATTTGGTGATAATTTTTTTGGCTATCATATCAGGAACACAGGCAACAAAAGAAAAGTAGATAAACTGGATTTCATCAAAATTAAAAACTTATGTGCATCAAAGGACAACATCAAGGGGGTATGAAAAAAATCTCACAAAATGGGAGCGGCCACAACTGGAGAGCCTGTGCTGCAACTAGAGAAGCCAGTGCACCACAACACTGAGCCTGCGTCCTCCAGAGCCCGTGCTCCACAACAAGAGAGGCCCACGCAACACAATGAAGATCCAGTGCAGCCAAAAATTTTAAAAGAGAGAGAGAAAAAAAAAATGAAAGCCACTTGTCTGATAAGGGATTAGTATTCTAATATGAAGAATGACTATTAATTCAACAACAGAAAACCTGATTAAAAAATAGGTAAAGAATCTGAACAGACAATCCTTCAAATAATAAACACAAACGGCCAACAAGCACATGAAAAGATGCTCAACTTCATTATACATTAAGGAAATGCAAATTAAAACCACACTGAGACACTATCATAATGGATTAAAACTATTATTAAAGAAAAAACAAAAAATAACAGGCATTGACAAGGACATAATTAGAATGCTTGTGCATTGCTGGTAGGAATGTAAAATGGTTCAGCCACTGTAAAAAATAGCTTGGTGGGTCCTCAGAAAGCTAAAAATAGAATTACCATATAACATAGCATTTCTACTCTTAGGTACAGACCCAAAGAACTGACAACCGGAACTCAAACAGATGCTTGTACAATGTTCACAGCAGTTGTTATTCACAAAAGGCAAAAAGTGGAAGCAATTCAAGTGTCCATGGAGAGATGAAAGGATAAACAAAATGTGGTATGTGCATACAATGGAACACTATTAGTCATAAAATGGAATGAAACTCTGATACACACAGCTATGAAATGGAATGAAATTCTGATGTATGCTACAATACAGATGAACCTTAAACACATGATGCTAAGTGAAATAAGCCAATTACAGAAGGGCAAATATTGTATGAGTCTACAAATATTATATGAGTCCAATACAAGGTTTCTGTAGACTAGGCAAGTTCATAGAGACAGAAGGTAGAAAAAGTTACCAGGGACTGAGGGGAAATGTGGAGTGGGAGTTACTGCTTAACTGGCGGAGCTTCTACTTGAGGTGATGAAAAAGTTCCACAATAGATAGTATTGATGGCTGTAAAACAACATGAACATACTTACTGCCCCTGAACCACACACTTAAAAATGGGCAAAAAAGTAAACTGAAATGTTACGCATATTTTACCACAATAAAAAAATAGATTAACTAGAGAATCCTAAACTATGAAAAATTGAATCTGTGGATAAAACCTTTCCATGCGAAAACCTCAAGCCCCAAATGAATTTCACAAACATTTAAATAATAATCCATTATAAACAAACTCTTCCAGAAAACTGAAGAGGACTGAGTATTTCCTTAGTTAATCTATGAATTCTAATACTTTATACCAAAACCAGACAAAGACACTAGAATTAAAGAAAACTAAAGATTAATATCCCTCATGAATATAAAGTCCTAAACAAAATTTTATAAGTAATTCAAACATGTATAAAAGAACAATACACCACAACAAAGAGATGTTATCTCAGAAATCAAAGATTCATTCAACACTGAAAAAAAAAATTGTGGATTTTACTGTACTAAACCAAAAAAGAAACTTCATATGATCATATCAACAAATGTGGAAAATACATTTAACAGAATGCAACACCATTCCTAATGAAAAGTCAAAGTGTTAGTCACTCAGTTGTGTCAGACTCTTAGCAACCCCATGGACTGAGGCTGCCAGGCTAGTCTGTCCATGGAATTCTCCAGGTCAAGAATACTGGAGTGGGTAGCCATTGCCTTTTCCCTGGGATCTTCCTGACCCAGGGATCAAACCTAGGTTTCCTGCATTGCAGGTGGATTCTTTACTGTCTAAGCCAACAGAGAAGCCCATTCCTAGTGAAACCACTCAGCAAACTAGAAATAGAAGGACATTTCCTCAACCTGATAACAATGCTACTACCAGAAAACTACTAGAGGTCATCAGTGAATTTAGTAAAGTTGCAGGATACATACATAGAAATTGCTAGCATTCCTATACACTAACAATGAAAGATAAGAAAGACAGACTGAAGAAACAATCCTGTTTATCATCAAAACAAAAAGAAAATAACCTAGGAATAAACCTCCCCAACAAAGGTCCATCTAGTCAAGGCTATGGTTTTTCCAGTAGTCATGGCTGAATGTGAGAGTTGGACTATAAAGTATAAAGCTGAGAGCTGAAGAATTGATGCTTTTGAACTGTGGTGTTGGAGAAGACTCTTTGAGAGTCCCTTGGACTGCAAGGAGATCCAACCAGTCCATCCTAAAGGAGATCAGTCCTTGGATCAGTTCATTGGAAGGACTGATGTTGAAGCTGAAACTCCAATACTTTGGGCCACCTGATGTGAAGAGCTGACTCATTGGGAAAGACCCTGATGTTGGGAAAGATTGAGGGCAGGAGGAGAAGGGGATGACAGAGGATGAGATGGTTGGATGGCATCACCAACTCAATGGACATGGGTTTGGGAAACTCCGGGAGCTAGTGATAGACATGGAGGCCTGGCGTGCTGCGATTCATGGGGTCGCAAAGAGCCAGAAATGACTGAGCGACTGAACTGAACTGAAACCTCCCCAAGGAGGCAAAAGACCTGCACACAGAAAACTGTAAGAAACTGGATGAAAGAGATCAAAGGTGACACAAGTGCAGAGACATACCATGTTCGTGGACTGGAAGAATCAATGTTGTGAAAATGACTACACCACCCAAAGCAATATACCAAATCCAGAAATACATCAAACAAATGAGTAAAGACTTAACTAGGAAAGCAAGGACATTTCAGTATAAAAAGGTCTGTCAACCATAAGTCAGAGCTGAAAAGCAGATGAAGAAAAAAAAAAACACACACACAACCTTTCCTAATAAAGCCTCTAAGTAGACAGGAAAAAAGAAACAATTTATATATGATGAACACCATTTGACATTATTCTAAATAACGAAATGTCAGAGCCATATTTATTGCTTTACTCCATTTAAAATGTAAATGAAATTATATGAAATAGAATAGTTCCTTTTTTCTTTAGATTATATCATATTTCCAAGTATTTTAACAAGTTTATGTTAGGGCATTAAACAAGATGTATTAGCTTCTTTCTACTTTCATTAAGTTATCTTTCTGCTATGTAAGTCCAAACGATAAAATAACATGTGGATAGAGATCTTATATCTGCCCTTAGAAGCCAAAATGTGAAAGTAAAGTCGCTCAGTAGTGTTGGACTCTTTGCGACCCCATGGACTCCTTCATCCATGGAATTTTCCAGGCAAGAATACCAGAGTAGGTTGCCATTTCCTTCTCCAGATCTTCCTGACCTAGGGATTGAACCTGGGTCTCCTGCATTGAAGGCAGACGCTTTACTGGGAAGCCAAAATGGGTATCTTTAAAAACCTAGTAAGGGGGTGATAAGAATCATTGACCTAAGTCAATCAACAACAGCCAAAATTCATCTAACTTTACTGAAATGCATCAACCCTCACAAAATACTTTAGCATTTGTAGCAATTTTAAGTCTTATAAATTAAGAAGTAGTTTGTGAACTTGTCTTAAGTAAAAAACCAGTTCTAAATTTTCTATTTGAAAGGTTTTACTTAAAGTACTTTTTGTATTCAAAGGTTTCTTTAGGAAGGGTAAATTAAAAAAAAAACACAAACAAAATACATGAAGAAAATTGTGACTATTTACTCAGACTAGATCTAACACCCATGCTTAAATTCAACCAACTGTATCTAATGCAGCTGACTAAGTACTTCAGATAAAGATATGATTAAGCATCATCTTATGGCCTGGCCACAGAAAAAAGAAAAATCTAATTTTTTCCCCCCCAAAACATTCCCATGTAACAAAAGCCTGGTCAAAATATTCTTAGAGTTTTGTCTCTGTCTGTGTTTATTTTTATGTCAGAAATGTTACCTTAGATTATATCATTAAATATTGGCTGTTTCATTATGTTTCTTCTTTAAGATGAAAACAGACTATATAACAATCTTCTTCTGTGATTTCCATATTTTCTCACTTGAATTTAACACTCTTATTCATTTGGGTAAATTCTACCCACTTGTCCATTTCTAGCTTATTGTTCTTTATCGTGTTTTCCACAGTCTCTATTGTCCCTTGTGAGCCTTCCAATTTCATCTTCAGCAATGGTTTTATTTTCTTATTTTTCTTTCCCCTCAGTCAGCTCACACTGCACTTTCTCATGTAGTCACACTCACTGTCTCTTCCCTGACCTCATACCACTGTTTGTGTTCTCACTGATAAATACTTCCATTAAGGGTCTTATATTCATGGCAAGATGTTGGGTCACTGTTTTCATCTTCTTTACAGCAATATTTTTTTCTGATGAATATTCTTCACCTGTCCTTTCTTTTTTCATTCCTTTCTCCTTTTTCGATTCTTGAATGGCAGTAGTGGCCTTGAGCTGGATTCTTTTTGCCAAGTCATCACTGACAGTGATGACGTTTTCCTGGACAAGCTGTCTACAGGAAGCTAATGCAGAAGGCCATAGTGGGATCAGTTCTGCACCAACAAAATTTTGTTTTGATTCAGGGTTTTACATGAGAATCAGTCAGCTATTTACTTCTCAGCATCCAGAGGAGATAGAAGGTTTTGACACTTGTCAAAGGCCTCTCCTCCCCTTGGAGGAGTATGACTCCCTGTTTGGTTTCACTTCCCAACTTCTCAAAATCAAACCAGAGGCAGGGAAACTCCTGCCATTGGCTTGAGAAGTCATCCTGCTTTTACAAACAAAGGCTAACATGTTTTGCACCTCAAGGTGGGCCTCTCAACTTCATGAAGCATCTCCTGCTGGCTCCAAGCTCTGCAGCCATGACATCATCCACTTTCTTCCAAAGGCGGCCTGCCTGGTCTCTGCTGCTTCAGGCAGCCATTCCCCTGTTTTGTGGCTTAGTAGACTATGTAGTTTGTACTTTAGTTTTTCCCTCTTTGTTGTTAATAGCCAACTGCCAGAAAGCAGAAGAATATACCAACTTAAGAGCATCATCTTCAAACCCCAAATCTGACAATTAACCTTAGTATTTTATACATGATAGAAACTTGAATGTCTCACTACATTACTGAAAGATAAAGGTGTGCTTTATTTACTATTTCACTGTGAGGTATAATACTAACTTTCCACAAAATACTGCTTTTCACATGGCCATTAACAACTGAGATAATTATTTTTATTTCAAAACCTCATGTGTATATTGATTATAACCTAGGGCAGAAAATTATCTGAAGCCAAAATGTAAAAGATTCTTTTCAAGACCCAGGGTCGACTGGGGGAACAAATTATGAGTGTTCTCTCAGTATGCTACAATCTTAGTATTTGTTTTTTAAGCAGAAACTTTTTAGTAATAAAGACAACAAATCATCTGACAATCTGCAAGACCCCAGTGACATTTGGGTTTTGAAATGAAGACAATTTATACTATGGGCTTCCCTGGCAGCAATAAAAATTCAGCCTGCTAATGCAGGAAAAGCAGATTCAATCCCTGGATCAGGAAGAATCTCTGGATAAAGAATGGCAACCCACTCCAGTATTCTTTCCTGGGAAATCCCAAGCAGAGGACAGGTTACCGTCCATGGGGTCTCAGAGTCAGACATGACTTAGAGCTTAAAGAACAAATTTATATTATATATAGGATCATTCCCTTAGTGATTAACCCTAGGCACATCTTTTTCCCTGCCAGTTACTATTCTTCTACTCTTTGCTTATCCAATACCAGGTATGTTCTGAGTAAAATCAAGTTTTACTAATAGCTCATTTTTTTAAAGAAGCAAATAATATACCAAAACCAAATTAAACAGATTTTGAACTAGTAGTGTTTTAAATGATTCCATTTTCATACATAACAGTAAATCTGTCAATGCGAATATGTCATACAAAAGCGAAGTAATGCCTGATATAAGTTATTAAGTTTAGAAGCACCATGAGATCATATTGATAGAAACGAAGAAGAGCCTTTCCTCTGTTGTTGTTTAGTCACTAAGTCCTGTCCGACTCTTTGTGACTTATGGACTCTAGCCCGTCAGGCTTCTATGTCCTCCACTGTCTCTCGGAGTTTGCTCAGACTCATGTCCAAAGCTCTTCTTTGCAAAATTCTAATTAAGAAATGTAAATGGAAAGATGGAATTCGAAAAACCACAGTTCAACAACCACCAGAGTTTGGGGATGACAGCGGACAGGAAGAGACATGGTGCACTTCATCTAAGTAACCGCGTCCAATCACCACCAACGGCACCAATACGCACCACACTCTGAGAAGCACTGCTGAGGAATTCCTGCCCCAAACACACAACCTGAGTCTAACCATGAGGACACATGGACAGCTGCAATGGAAGGATATTCTATAGAACAACTGGCCTGCACGTGCTCTTCAAAAATGCCAAGACCATGAAGAGACAGAGAAAGAATGAAGAACTGTTCAGATTAAAAGAGACTAACGAAAAATGACAACAAAATTCAGTGTAGGATGCTGGACTGGACTCTGGACCAGAAACAATTTTTTTCTTTGGTATATAAGATATTAGTGGGACAACTGATAAAAATCTATCTATATACAGGAGAACCGCATCCATGCTCATCAAGGAAATATACATTAAAGTACTTAAAGACACTGAAGATACTGAATGCAATTTTCTCTCGAACAATTCAAAAAAAGCAAGAATACTGTGTATGTGTATGTGGAGAGAATGCTAAAGCATAATGTGATAAATGTGAACATTTTGGGAATTTGATTAAGACACTTTCCCTAATAGTAATACAAGATCAGATCTTTACTACATTCTACTCATCATATCATGAAATTTTAGAGCTGGAAGAAAAACGCATTCTCTCGTCCAAATTATTCCCAACTTACAGATAAGGACAAAGAAGTTAATGACTTGCTCAACATGACAACGTTCAAAGCAGAGCCAAGGTGATCATACTGCTCTGACTCAGCTCTTTGTACTACTGCAAGTTGTCTCTTGTACCTTTACATTGTCATCTACTCCCTAAATATGTGAAACCAAATTATCTAGCTCTGTCTTCTCATATATTCTAATAAGCTGGTGTGGTAAACCACTTTCAGGCAATCTAAACTTCAATTTTTAAAAGGCATTTATGTGCACAATCTTTAATAACTAATATAAATAATTATGTTGCCAGAAACATGTTGGATACTATATGAAATGCTAAAAATACAAAATCAACACACTCTACTGTGAGTGACACTGCTAGGTCCATTATGACAGACACCAAGTCTGTATTATTGATCACCATAACCCACTTCTTAGGACAGTGCCTGGCATACAATAAACATTCAAATGACTGTATGCTGCTAAATAAAAGACATCCCACAGCACAAGAATGTGTATACAGATAATCATAACATCCTCAGTGTTAACAAAGAACCATAAGACAACAGCAACAGAAGTTACTTTGTAGATTAGATCTACAAAGACTTTGGAAACTAAATGACTACCAAAGGTAACACTTGAAAGACAAGTAAGATTTTGACAGACATGGAAGCAGTGGGATAGTGAGAGGATGGGTAGGGGGAGTTAGATAAAACAGCTTGAAGCCAAGAAAATATTTGGTATTTCTACTAAATTTTTAAACATGGGCTTACCTATTGTTGCTGCAAGTTCCGGATCAAAAGTATCATCTGTGAACCTCAAGAGCAGGCTAAAAGAGATGTCAAAAAGACAGATTAGTAATTTAACTTTTCTTTCTAAACATTTGATAAATCTTCCTGTTAGACACAATGTAAAAGAGCTAATGTAGTCAGCTTCCAGAAATATGGCCTCATTGCAGGTATATTCAGAGGAACTAAGTTATTGGAAAGGCAATTAAGAATCCCCAAAGCAGTTTACTAGAAAACTTATTTCCCATGCTCCATTTCCTAAGTGTGAAAAGAAGGTTTTGTTTTTTTCTTATATAACTGTACTGGTATGCCCTTCTGAGAAAATGGTATTAGCAAACATGTAATGCTTTAACTGACATGGACAAAAGGGGGAAGAGGAAGTCTCTTGGAATGCAACAAATTAATTTTTTAAGAAATCTAATGTGTCATCCACTCCAAATTCAGGTAAAAACAGAAAGGTGTGAAGTCCAGCATTTTGAAACAAGTAGTCTGACTATTACCTAAGTGGGAAGAAGAGATACAATAAAAAGTATGGGCTGAAGGTCACATGCTAGCCAGAGTAGGTTTCCTCTGGCAATGCTGGGTAAGGTGCATGAAATCAAGTCAGCAATATGCAGCTACCAAAGGCTGCCAAAGAAAGGAATGGCAGGAACTGCTCTATATTTTGAAAAGTTAATGCCAGCAAAAAAAAAAAAAAAAAGAAAAAACACTAAGAAAATCAACAGAAGACAACTGCCAAGATTATAGTAAGGGATAATGAAGGAATACACCTAGGAAATGGTAAAGAAAGCAAGAAATGCATGAAGTGAAAGGAAAAGATAATCACAAAAGTATTCCAAGATTTTACCTCCCAGAATTATTTTATTTAATATAAGGCAGAAATGTCAGTTATTAGAAGTTTTTCAAAAATAAAACCTGTTTTTGTTAAAGCCCTTTAGATTTATAAAATTAATAAATCTCCCCTCACTTTATCCCTAAGTAGGATGAGACCACTCTATTGACTTACTTGCATTAATAAAATCAAGACAATAACTATCTTATGTCTCAATTGCAGAGCACAAAAAAAGTATGACTATTTCTGTAGACTGTAACTATTGCTGTCAAACATTTTTTTTTGTCCACAGCATATACTGCAAAATATAATGGCCTCTTGGTACTTTCCAAACCCAGTGTCACTAATTCTATTTGAAGGACTAACTCTCCCTTTCCCAGTTTTGCTTTCTGATGATCACAAAACCAGCACGACAAAAGCAAAGTAAAACAAAAGAAATAAATTGGAGATTTTTCTACTTAACATTGAACTATAACTAATTTTATTTAACTCCAACATGAATTAGGTGACAGCACTAATAAGAATCTTAAAAGACTACTCATAAAAATTTTCTTCTCTCCCCAACATTAAACTTCAAATTAGGGAAGCCAAAAAATTTGTTACTCATAATTTAAGAATAGAAAAGTTGTATATTTGAACTCGTGTCACCAAAGAAAATACTACAAAAATGTAGACCCTTACTGAGCACTAGTAATAATACCATAACAATAACATAAATGATAAGAACAGTATGGGCTATTATTATTTATTGAACTTGGACGAGCCAGATACTGAGCCAGGGGGTTTTCTTATATAATTACTAATCCTTGAAACATCACTTGTCATTAACAGTATTTTGTCAGGAAAGGCAAGGATGTAAAACAACAAATTTTAACACAGACTCCAAGGATAAGGGAGCAGATCTTAGCCATGGGTACACTGTCAGATAAAAATGTATCCTAAATTCTATGTGTGCATTTTTCTAGGTAGGGAGTCTATTTCTCTATTAGATTTTGAAAGGAATTAACAACCAGAAAATGATTAAGCGACACTGTTCTAAAGGATGTATAGTTAAGCCTTCATTTTCAACGGTCAAGGAGTAAAATACTGAGCTGTAGATGGAAGAAGTAACCCCTGCCATTTCACTTGGAGGAGACCAAATGTATAATTAATCAGTGTGATTACAACTAAAGTGCATGTCTCAGTTTACAAATGACACTGGTCAAAAAGGACAGAGATGTAAGAGACACAGAAGGGATAGCAAAGTAAATAACAACAGGTCTCTATAATCCCTTCCAGTTCTGAAACACCTTGCTACTTCTCTACTTCACCGTGGGCTAGTCACGGAATCAAAGAATATTACACATTTAACACTAGATAGGTCTGAGAGATTTCTACTCCAACCTCACTTTTCAAACAAAGAGATGAGGCCTAGTGTCTGATGTCACACACAAGGTCACACAAGTGGCAGCACCAGTTTCATCATTCTGATCTCCTGGCTGCTCTCACACATGTTCATTAACTCTAAGTATAAAATAAACTGGAAAAATAACCCACTAGTCTGAATGAGTTAAGATCTCCTTTGTTGTGCTATGATTTCTCAAGAACACACGTTATACCTCACTTTCATTAACTCTAGATTTACAGAGAAATAGAAACTATTGGTTAGAACAATCCTGTAGGATTATATTGATGTCAAATGTTTTCGGACTAACACCTTAAAAAGCATGCTACACGCTAAATCGCTTCAGTCATGTCCAACTCTTTGCATTCCTATGGACTGTAGCCCTCCAGGTTCCTCTGTCCATGGAATTCTTCAGGCAAGAATACTGGAGTAGGTTGCCATTTCCTACTCCAGGGGATCTTCCTGACCCAAGGATGGAACCCAAGTCTCTCTTGTCTCCTGCTTTGGCAGGCAGGCTTCTTTACCGCTAGCACTACCTGGGAAGCCCCTTAAATAGCACAGGCTTCTAAAGAGTCATTTATTCTCATTTTATCTAGGAAGATAAGCGATCCAAGTTTTTTCCCAGAGCATATCATGTCCACCAGTAATGTATATCCAGTTGGAAAGATAAGGTAACTTTCTCCCTAAATGCAACCCTTTCTTGAAAGAGATAAAGGTGTTAAAATTTTACAGTGAGCTTTTGAGGTGAGAAAAAGTTTGGAGCAGATAACTCCAAATAAATTTGTTTGCCAGGAGGGAACCAAGGAAACCAATAAATCCACTTAACAAATTTTATTCCAGAGAAAGAATATCAACTTTCACTGTGACTTAGCAACTACAGAACAAAAACAACAGTAGGAGTGTTTACTTTGGGCTTCCTTGGTGGCTCTAATGATAAAGAATCTGCCTGCAATGCAGGAGACATGGGTTCAATCCCTGGGTTGGGAAGATCATCCGGAGAAGGGAACGGCTACCCACTCGTCTTCTGGCCTGGAGAATTCCATGGACTGTATAGTCCATGGGGTTGCAAACAGTGGGGCACGACAAAGCGAGCTTCACTCAGTCATCCATCCAATACATTTAGAATAGGCACCAACCAACCATGTTTTGGGCTGAACCACACAAAACAACATTCAACCAGTCTTGACTTCAAAATCAGCAAATTCATATGCCTTAACCTAAAGGAGGGTCACATCTCAAGAAGAAAAAAAAGGTCACGTGGCCAGGGAATTCCTAACACAATATTCACATATTACTTAACTTTTTAACCCTCACATATACTAGATAGTGATAATGAAAATGATATTACTCAGCCCTTTAAATAACACATACACAATCATACTATTTTTTTTTAGCCGGCAGTGTTTCATTTCTTTATTCCTTGTTATGTACAAATTCCTCACTCCAATCCTCAAGTACATCAAAAGAAGGAAATTATGAAGATATACTGTCATGCTTTAAAAGTACACAAAGCTGCAGAACACATTACAGAATAAGATTTCAAATGCTTAAATATCTTAAATAAGATCTCACGAAGTAATCAGAAAGATAAGCTTATAAGGAGGCATAGCTAAAATATGAAACTGTTTACAGCTCCTGGAATTTCGATCTTATTTAAAGATCAAAGGAGCCAGGGACACACCCTACTCATAATCGGATGACAAGGATAACTTCACCTGGAGAACTTTGCTCTAAAACCTGGATGAAACCACAGCTCTCTCCCAACACCCAACAGGCTCCACGTCTTCCCTAACACTTAACTTTAACCACTGTCAACATTATCCCCCGCCCCGCCCCCCGCAAAAACCGTCAGGAAAGAAAAGACACATACTAACGTATTTCGTTACGTCTATATGACGTGGCAGAGCAAGAAACAACAATTACACTGGATTCTCAAAAGTGGTCCATAGCTTAAGCTCCTGCATCTTAGACCAAAGTGAATTATTTAAGCAGTCAGAAGACTGACGAGTTCTTTCACAGCTGACTCATTAAAAAAAAAATAATAACAATAATAGTAATTGGCTACGGGGTGCACCGAAATAGGCCAGGAATGTGACCTATGGCGTCACGAAACTTCCTGTGCACAACTTCACGTATTTAGAGAAAGCCCGACAGAAATCCCACGATGGTTAAGTCACAAGCTCTCCGCTCGCGGGGTGACAGGCAGCTCGATCCCCGGGGCCGGGAGGCCTCTTCCCTCCGCCCCGACCCGCCCGCCACGCCCTAGGCGCCTCTGCGGCGGCGACCCGGCCGGCCCAGCGGCGCCGTCGGAATCGCTCTTGTCCCGGTGCGACAGGAAGGGACGCGATCCGGGGAACCAGGCCGGGCAGAGGCCGCGGGGCCGCGAGCCGAGTTCTCCCCGGCCAGGCCCGCCGCCGTTTACCGTTCCCGCCGAGGCCCCAGGAAACAAGCCGCAACCGAGGAGGAAAGAGCCCGACACCGCCATCACGGCTCGCAGACCCGTCTCACCTGGACTTGCCCACGCCGCTCTCGCCGATGATGAGGATCTTCAGGGTGGTTAGCACGTCCTCGTCCATCCTGACCCTGCTCCGCACCGCGAGCAGCTGGCCGCCCCTTCCGCTCCTCAGCCCTTCCCCCCGGGGCGAGCTGCCGCGCATGCGCCCCGCCCCGCCGGGGGCCACCTTCCTTTCACACCGGGTGTTTAGCTTTTGCAGGGGCCCGGGACGCCCCAGTTCCGCCTGGAGGTAGAGCTCTGCGACTGCGTGAAACCCGGAGGCCCGGGCGTCCTTCCGGGGAGGAACCTTCTTCCCTTGCGCAGGCGCAGAGGAAGAGAGCCCGGATTGGGATTCACGCCAATTCTCAAGAGTATTTCTCCTGCCTCACGTTAACGTAACCGTCTTGTCATGGTGCTGGGAAGAGGTGTGAGTTAGGGGCGTATAGTGTTCTTTTATTTCGGTAGCTGCTCAGAACAGCTGCATTGCAGTGGGAAGTCTTGTGCTTAAAGGCATGATTATCTTAATTTTAGTTCCCAACCACCGTGTATGCTGTGTGCTTAGTCGCTCAGTCGTGTCCGACTCTTTGCGACCCCACGGGCTGTAGCCCGCCAGGCTCCTCTGTCCGTGGGGATTCTCCAGGCAAGAGTACTGGAGTGGGTTACCACGGCCTTCTCCACCCAGGGATCGAACCCAGGTCTCCCACATTGCAGGCGGATTTTTTTTTTTTTTTTTTTTTTAACCGTCTAAACCACCAGGGAAGCCCAAGAATACTGGCGTGGATAGCTATCCCTTCTCCAGAGAATTCTTCCGACCTAGGAATCTAACCCAGGTCTCCTGCATTGCAGGCGGAGTCTTCACAGTCTGAGCCACCAAGGAAGCTCATAGTCATAGGGAACATTTTTAAGACTTGAAGTTTGGGATGACCTATGAGCAAGCCTAGTTTGGAGGAAGGGATGGTAATTATGAAACGACTTAGAAGTGTGACGGGAGGGCGCCCTAAATCTGTGCTGTCTGCAAACGTTCCCACAAGCAGCAGCAGGTTCAGAAGGGGTCAGGTCAGCAAGGGGAAAAAGTGGTCAAATTTGGACCATTGCCACTTCTGCCTCTTTTTCTGTTCCTGTCAGCACCAGGGAAGAGAAGACTTAGAAATGCTGCTTGCAGAATTCACATGCTCTGAACAGGTGGCAACCTGAGCACTGTGAGTCACGAGTCACGGCTTGTCCAGGGCTGCTCCTACCGAAGTGTGAGAGGCCTTTGTGGCTGCAGTTCAGATGCTACTGGTGAGAAAGAGTCCTACAGCATTCCTCCCCTCCCCTCGCCCTAAACTCCATTGGCCCCTGGCTAAGCAGGGGTTCTGAACAACACCCTACCTTCCGGGTATCTCCTACCTCCATTGTGCACAGGAACTTTGGTTTGCAGTGAAGGAGGAGATTGTTCTTTTGTTAGTTGTATTGATAAGGTCCTGGGGACTTGGGGGCTTCCTTGGCGGCTCAGTTGTGGAAGAATCTGCCTGCAGCGCAGAAGACTTGGGTTCGATCCCTGAGTTGGGAAGAACCCCTAGAGAGGGGAACAGCAACCCACTCCAGTATTCTGGCCTGGAGAATTCCATGGACAGAGGATCCTGGTGCCCCTTCAGTCCATGGAGTCGCAAAGAGTTGGACATGACTGATCAACTAACACTTGGGGACTTGGGAGAGATGGGTGAGAGGGAGAGTCTGAGGAGTGGGTAGCTGGCTTGCTCCTTTGGCCCCTTGGGTGAGATTTCAGCCCTTAGGACGAGAGCGGTCAGGATCAAGAGCTGGAAGAGCCAGATGAGGCTTTGTTGTTTGATGTAAACAGTGCTGTTTCAAGGCCCACAGGACAGTATAGCTGAGACTGGGGAAATGGTCTTGTGTTTTAATTCTACATTTGACCCTTGTTCTTGTTCAGTCAGTCATGTCTGACTCTTTGCAACTCAGTGGACTGCAACATGCCAGGCTTCCCTGTCCATCATCTCCCGGAGTTTGCGCAAACTCATGAATAGTCATTGAATAGTCATTGAAAACTCATTGAATAGTCGATGATGCTATCTAAGCATCTCATTCTCACTTGACCCTATATCTGTTACAACACACACAATAGCACTTCCTACCCAGGAATTCATTCTTCAACAAAAGATGTGCTCGTGTGCACCCTTGGACGTCACCCATGTTGCCGCCATAGCCCGCCACCCAGACGCAGCTGGGCCGATGAGACTGGAAAGGCCTAATGCAGGCTCCGTTGTAATGCCAGCAGGGTGACGGTATCCTGTGAGGTTGGGGTGCTATCCCACAGAATGCAGCCTACCGGTGATGCTTCTGCTTTCCTAACAGACTCATAGTCCACGGGGAGCATCTGACTTCCCAGGTCTGGGTTACCTGTTCCTCCTGTGTGGCTTCCCCCAGGGCCCCTGCTCTCTCTGGGCTCTGGTAAGCACTGTTTCCTGCCTCTTCCCCTTCAGGTCTAGAGTGGGGAAGACTTCCTACTCTCTTTATCTCTGAGTTTATCCTTTGCTGGTTGCCCTCCCTTGACCACAATGCTGTGAATAGCCCCCTTCATGATAGTGTCTTGAGACATCTGAACTGGATTATTTCTTGCTGGGACCCTGACTGATAACAGCCCGTCTCTTTACATCTTCACTGTGAACTGAACACCTAATATTAATCCCACTTTACAGTTAAAGAGACAGAGCTTCGCAGGATTGAAGTGGTTTCCCCTGGATCAGAAGGCTGGGGGCTAAGAACGGAATGCAGCTGTCCTAATAGGCACCAATACTCCTATTAGCATTGTCGCCGTGCACACTTTAGCTGAACTGGAAGAGTTTATTTCACCCGTTCCTGGTGATAGAAGGGGAGTCCTAGCTCCTCTGGTTGTTTTCTAGTTGCATCTTTTAACCATCAACAAGCCAGAAAGGAAGAGAATTTGACTTTGAAAAATACTGATTCAATGGATATGAGTTCTAGGCTATGCAGATTATGTTCATTTTTACCACTGACTAGAGCTTCTTAGCAGAGAAGGCGGTGGCACCCCACTCCAGTCCTCTTGCCTGGAAAATCCCATGGATGGAGGAGCCTGGTAGGCTGCGGTCCATGAGGTCTCTAAGAGTCCAACACTACTGAGCGACTTCACTTTCACTTTTCACTTTCACACATTGGAGAAGGAAATGGCAACCCACTCCAGTGTTCTTGCCTGGAGAATCCCAGGGATGGGGGAGCCTGGTGGGCTGCCATCTATGGGATCACACAGAGTCGGACACAACTGAAGTGACTTAGCACCAGCAGTAGCAGAGCTTCTTAGATATTTCATGTTGATAATATTTTCCATTCAAAATGCTGTGTGAGCTGTCTGATATTTGAACATGGGGCAGAATAGATGGACCACGATTCAAGGCAGGCCGTAGATTTTCTTGAAGCCATACTAAATGAATAGTTAAAATTCAGACTGAATAATAAGACGACGACCGTGGTGCCCATGGCTAATAACTCAGATTATGAAAAGCCAGCTAAAGATAAGCTAGCAAAATATTTCAACAGAGAATATAGTATTAGAGGTGAGTGTGTCTTTTTTAATGTAAACTTAATTGTGACTTTTTAATCAATGTAATATGAGAATCTAAAATAGAGATAAACTGGTATGGATATACCTGGACGCAAAATGACAGAGTGGCCAAACTCTTGTCCTGTGAAGATACTTGAATTCTAGTCCTGGCTTTGCTACATATTGACTCTGTAACTACTGACAA
Source organism: Muntiacus reevesi (assembly GCF_963930625.1). NCBI lineage: Eukaryota > Metazoa > Chordata > Mammalia > Artiodactyla > Cervidae > Muntiacus > Muntiacus reevesi. Next base: position 36,121,404 of record NC_089250.1, read on the forward strand.
GTCACTTAGTCTTTCTGACATGTTTCCTCATGTAAAAGTAAAGACTTGGGAAGGTGACGTAATAAGAAATACATGCTTGGTCTCCACCCACAGTTCCTGACACAGCGCTCTTAAACTGCTTGTAACTTCCTGAGTCATGAGACCAATATGAGCCTCTTACAGAGAGTCACCCAACCCTATGGGATTTCCTAGACAATAGGCACATCTTTTGTTCTAATGAGGCAATACTCTGCGGGCTCTTGCATGGCTTCAGGTTGGGACTGGTCACTAGAAAGAGTATTTATAGTTTCCGATTAAAAGATTCTCAGCATCAAGCCCAGAGGTTAATCAATAAAGGGACAGTGCACATAAACTCTGTATTAGAAGAGGAGAGTTATAGCACAGCCAAAGAAATAAAAGAGAAAGTGAAGGACAAAGGCATTGACAGGCCCCATGAATGGATGGGAGGGAGCAGGACACTGAAATGGTGACAACCAGAGTAGGTCAGAGAACTGGCATAGGCGAGGAAAAGGGACTGGTTAAGGAGGAATCAATCTTCACCAACACCAAGGGATTGTTTCCAGGGTCTTAAGATGGCTTACTGCCACAAGACTGTGCTTTTCAGAACTTAAGCCCAGCCTCAAAAGAACAAGTAGCATACAGTAAACTCTCTTAGGTCCCCTCCAACTCAGCATTTTATTAATCTTGGTAACTGAGTTGAAGAGCAAAACATAACAAGCACCTACACCTTGAAGAATCCATTGATCGCGTTAGGAATGTGTAAGCTGGAGTACAGGCTAAAGTGAAAGAAAGTGAAAGTTGCTCAGTTGTGTCCAACTTTTATAGTCCATGGAATTCTCCAGAATACTGGAGTGGGTAGCCTTTCCCTTCCCCAGGGGATCTTCCCAACCCAGGGATTGAACCCAGGTCTCCTGCATCGCAGGCGGATTCTTTATGAACTGAGTTAGCAGGGAAGCCCGTAGGGAGTACAGGCTAAGAGACTGTAATAAAGAGACCTCAGAATACAGTAGTTCACATAAGAAAGACGTTCATTTCTTTCCTACTTAATAGTTCAAAGAGACCTGGGTAATAGGGGCGTGGGGGTGAGGGCAGATGGCTGTATTCCAGATAGTGAGTCAGACCCAAGCTGTAGGGTTGATTGACCAATCTCAAGTTATGGTTTCCAATTCTGGATCCATTTCTGTTGCTATTGCTTCCCATCCAGGGAGAAGGGGAAGAAATGAAGTCCAGAGAAGGAACTTATCTTTAACTCAATAGTGCCAGAGTTGACTTATTTACTTCATAGCTCTTTGACCTGAGGTCTTCCCCAAGCCATATGCTGTGTGTGTCATATATGCTCAGCCGTGTCCGACTCTGTGACTCTACTAACTAGCCCGCAGGCTCCTCCTCTGTCCATGGGATTCTCTAGGCATGAATACTGGAGCGGATTGCCATTTCCTACTCCTCGGGATCTTCCCAACCCAGGAATCGAACCTGGGTCTCTTGCATCTCCTGCACCAACAGGTGGATTCTTTACCACTGCACCACCTGGGAACTATTTACTTTTCAGAGTCCTCAAATAGCTCCAAATATACATTCCAGGTTTTACAACTTCATTCAGTGTCAGGAAGCATTTAACAGGAGGCTTCCTGTGTGCTGTTTTGGATCTGTCAGGAATCCTCTGGTCCTTATTAATTCCTGAATATTCATGAAGAGAAGAGGCACGCCTTTCCCCGGACTAAGGAATCCAGGCTTTTCTCATTACGGTGATAAGTACCCTCTTCCTTTTTATGAACCATATGGTAAAAAGTGATTGTTTGCAACTCTCTCTCTTTGATAGGAATTGCCTTATGTTTTGTAAGTCTGGAATTTTAATCTTTATCTTTGCTGAGAATAACTACCTTGTAAGACAGTATATGTGCCCACACCATGTTGATTAAAACACCTTTGCTCCATCGGAGCTTTGGTCCCTGTGTCTTTCTCTCTCTCTCTCTCTCTCTCTTACTTTCTTATCATCAACTCCAGACCACCAGGTTTCAGTCCATTAAAGCACGAGCAATTCAGTGGGAGGGAAAGGGTAGAATACACTTATTCCCTCTTACCTGAAACTGGATCCCTTGACCTTTGGGTCCCTTGACCTTTGGTGCCTTTGGGATTTCTGGCTGTCTATTGTATTCACAGGACTAGCACTATTGAGTAAGAGGAAGGTCACCCTTGTCAAAAGCTCAAACTTCTCTTTCATGAATCTATTGAAAACATATTGATTGAGTTTATAATATGCAATTCACATCTTTGATACACATGGGGGACATTGTCCAAACTCGTCTCATGAGAATAAAACTTCTCAGTCCAGAAGGAGCATCCATTTAGGCTGCCAGCCCAGCACATCAAAACCTCTTGCCCTTTGCTCTCACTTGAGCGTGCTTATGTTAGGTGTAGCTACGGTTCCAGTACACCAGAGTCATTGACACACACAGAACACAGCAGGACTAGGCCCTAACCTGTTTCTCTTTGACCCAGAGGTCCTGAGGGCTCAGGCCTTCCCTACTGTCAATGCTAGGGTGTTAGCGTCTTCTGGATATCTAGCCAGCTGGCTGGACCTGCTTCCGGCTTCATCCCTGCCAGCCCCATTTCCAGGGGACTGGGTCTTGTTGTTCTTTCTCTCTAGTTCTGAGATAATTCTGAGAACAACCTGACTCTCTATCTGTACTCCCACTGTCCTCGTGCTAAAGCAAGCCTGTGTCCTTGTCCTTTAGATCAGGTTCTCCTTGTTGATAAACTGGACAGAATATGTTCCCTTTTGTTAGTTTTGGTCTTTTATTGCTATAAAAATTCTCCCACCTTCTATTTATGATACTTTTTATATCTGCTTAATGCACTGACTAGCATTTCAGAAAAAAATAATAATGATAATAATGTGGGTCATTTTTTTCTAGTTCCTAATTTTGATAGGGGGCTTTTCTGGTGGCTCAGTGGTAAAGAATCCGCCTGCCAATGCAGGAGACTCAGGTTCGACCCCTGGGTCAGAAAGATCCCCTGGAGAAGTAATTGGCAATGCACTCCAGTATTCTTGCTTGAGAAATTACATGGACAGAGGAGCGTGGCAGCCTACAGTCCATGTGGTCACAAACAGCTGGACACAACTTTGCAACTAAACAACAACAGTTTTAATAGGACCATCTATAGAGTTTTACCTACTGTTTATTATTCATCATAGCTTATCAATGTGATGTAATAGTGGATTTTGTTATATTATTCTATGCCATGGTAAATGTTGACTGGTTTTGGTAAATTATTCCTCTATATATTTCTGTTCAATTATATTTTCTGGCACATATAAATATATCCCTAAGTGAGACTGATTTATCTTTTCCTGTGAGTCAGTCTCACTTAGAGGTGAAGGAGCACAACAAATTGTCCTAAGATAATCATAGATATATTAATAGCACACATACAGGCAATTCTTGATGGCAGTTTTATCATGGTAGACATATGCTGTTTCTTACTACCCCTAAACTATTTCCCCTTCTTGTTAGCGCTCTCCTAATTTCCTCCAGAAAGTTGTTGTTTAGTTGCATAAGTCATGTCTGTTTCTTTTGCAAGCCCATGGACTATAACCTGCCAGGATCCTCTGTCCATGAGATTTCCCAGGCCAAGAATACTGGAGTGGGCTTCCATTTCCTTCTCCAGGAGATCTTTACAATCCAGGGATTCAACCTGCGTTTCCTGCATTGGCAGGTGGATTCTTTACCACTGAGCCACCTGGGAAGCCCAAACTCTAATGAAGTGCCTCCCTTAATGTCATTTGGGAAAAACTGACCTCCATATCACCAGTTCTAGGAAGAGGCACACAACCAAAGCTGAGCTAATCAGCTCACTCCCGTAGTCAAAGTGTGTTAGTTCATGGCTGGACATGTTTCAGTGGGATGAAATTCTAGGACTCTTACTGAAATTTTCAGAAGAGAAAAATCCATTTTACAAGAGATGCTGAAAGGTTAGGACATGGGGGTGCAGCTACTGGGAGCTTGAATAAGGAATAAGGAATTTGAATAAAAAATAGAACTTGGAAGAGGAAAGCAGAACCAAGATATGGAAACAAAAAGCTCCTGATCAAGCTGATTGAGCCAGTGAAAGTCGCTCAGTGGTGTCTGTGTCCGACCCTTTACGACCCCATGGACTATACAGTCTGTGGCAGAATACTAGAGAAGGTAGCCTTTCCCTTCTCCAGGGAATCTTCCCAACCCAGGGATCCAGCCCAGGTCTCCGGCATTGCAGGTGGACTCTTTACCATCTGAGCCACCAGAGAAGCCCAGGAATACTGGAGTGGGCAGCCTATCTCTTTTCCAGTGGATCTTCCTGACCCAGGAATCGACCAAGGGTTGATTGCAGGCGGATTCTTTACCAACTGAGCTGTCAGGGAAGCCATGTAAGCCAGTAGCTCCTCCTTTTAAAGAAAATCATGAAATACTTTAAACATATAGATATGAGTAGAGAATTGTATGATGAAAGCCAGCTTAATCAAATCTATTAAGCATCTATACTTTAGATGTCTTAAAAATAAAGGATTAAAGACAGATTTGAGACACTCTGATCCCACTTCTCAGCCCAGAGACAGTTTCTGTCATAAATTCAGGCTTCATCATGCCCATACATGACATTATATTTTTTTTTTACTACCTATCTATCCTTAAGCTTCTTTTTTTTAATGCATTTTTTAACTTTATAATTTTATCAAATTGTATAGACCATTCTTCACCTTGACCCTGTCAAGTTATATTTATGTTCAGTGTTATGTTTTGGAGATTTAACTACGTGGTAAGATGAGCTGTAGTTCACTTCAAGTACTGTAGTCATCGTTCTCGCTCTGGTGTTGCTGGTATTTTGCTAATGTGTCTTTTTTCTCTCAAGTCAGGGTGAGTTTGAGTTTCCCTTACTTGTCAACCAGAAAGTCCTTAATTGATCCATTCAGGAAACAAGTGGCTGTCTTTTGTCTCTGATTTTACTGTCAACAAGTATCAGTCACTCACCAGCTTCATTTTGGTAGTGGCCAGTGGTGATGAGAGGGGGAGAGTGAAGTGAGGAGACTGGGTTTGCTGAAGGTGGCTGGCTGGAAAGAGCTCATCCCAGAAGTTCAGCTCAGGGAGTCCAGAGAGAGGTGTGAGCACTGACAGGGTCATGGAGGCCATCACTCGCAGAAAACAATCAGTCCTTGTTTTGTTTGATGTCATCATGTGCCTGCTTTCTCTGGAGGCTTTCTCTACCATAGGACGTGTTGGGTCCAGAAGATGTTCTTGGAACTGTATCCTGCCTCCACCGCTTGAGTGATGCAGTAACTGAAGGATGGGCAGTGGTGGGAAAGCATCTCAGAGGTGATTTGTCACCTGGCCTGGGGCTCATATACAGGTAAGAACTTAGCCCCAAATATCTCTGACTCCTGTTATATCTTTCTTCACAAGTTTCAAAGAAAGGAATTGGAAATCCCACCTTTTCTTTCTGTTCTTGTCTCTACATGCTGCTTTTCTTTTTCCCCTCATTTCAGTTGCTCTTCATGTTCCTTTTAACCTAATATTTTCCTCTGTTGAACGCTAGGAGAATACACTGAGTGATCTGCTCAGAATGATCATAGAGATGTTTTTGCTGGAAGTAAATGTATACCACTTGATAAATTTATCTTTAAGCGCCAGCGTCGAAACTGGGCCCAAGGCAAACAGGTTCATCCTTCCATAGTAAAACCCCTAGGGAGTCACCAACACTGGGGGCAGTCCTGCCTGATGGAACTTGCTGAAATACTACTACTGGTATATTGTTAATATGGTTCTATCTAGGAAGACCTTAGTTGTGAACTGAATGGGACCAGATAGAGGCACATGTTGGCGCTGCAGAAGACGGAGCACCCCCGGGCAGTGCATCCTGCTGAGTAGACCTTCATCATGGGGATCCCAGGTGGCCTGACCATTCCCGTCCAATGCTCAGTGGAAGAAAATTGGGAGATAATGGAGGTATTTTGCCAATTTCTGATAACTTAAGTATTAAACCCTTGCTTTAAAAAAAAAAAATGCCCTACCCTATGTTTGAAAGGTGGCTAGGGAATCAAGTTTAGTCTGCATGTTTGGTCACCCTCAGAACATTAGTATGGTTTCTGAGATGCCTAAAACTGAAATGGAAGAGAGCTCCAACTTCTCCAGTAGAGAAGCTGCAATGCTTTTCAACCCTCCAGAAACCTGGAACTATCGATGCTGGATCCTATCCCTCAAGAGATGCTGATGTCATTGGTTTGAGGCGGCCATGATTTTTGTTTTGGGGGTTGGGAAAAGTGAAAGTCACTCAGTCGTGTCCAACTCTTTGTGACCCCATGGACTATACAGCCCATGGAATTCTCCAGGCCAGAATACTGGAATTTGTAGCCTTTCCCTTCTCCAGGGCATCTTCTCAACCCAGGAAGTGAACCCAGGTCTCCTGCATTGCAAGTGGATTCTTTACCAGCTGGGCCACAAAGGAAGCTGGGGGAGGGTAGTAATTCTTCAGATAATTCTCACAGGCTTCCAAGGATGAGATTCACCTGGGGGAGAGAATTCTACAAGTTCAGGGTCTCATGTGCATTGAAACAGTGTAAAGTTGGTGGTGTTGGTGATTCTGGGAGCAACAGTTTCACATGGAATTAGCGTGAGCTCTGCTGGAAGAGCTGTAATCACTTATCAGAAGAGATAACACTCATAGAACTCAAAGACACTGGGGAGTTCTTGGGTGACTAGGAGAGAACCCCACCAAGGGAAGACTGAGGCTCTAGGAGACCCCAGGAAGAGGACCTAGGAAGTCTTTCTGTCCTCTTGAACCCCTAACCACGGTATTAACACTGTGGTTAATACAGTGTTAATGTAGTGACATGAGTCACTACATGCTCAGTAACTTGTGTACAAATAATGTGAACCATTGTGCTTCATATGGTAAACTTCTGATCAAATGCAACACAGCAGTAAAACCCAGTTACTCCTGCAGTGTTCTTGGTTAGAAAGCACATGCTGGCATATACAAACCCTGTCATTTAGAAAAATTGGTAGAGGGAACAAAGAGGTTCTGGAAAGCTTGAGATGTTCTGTTTCTTGTTCTACATGTTGATTACACAAGTGTGTTCAGCTTATAAAAATTAATTGGGATGTATATGTATATATATGTACACTGTTCAGTTTGTGTTTTATGCTTCAAAATGAAGTATTTAAAAAAAATTAAAACCAACTAACCACTGCTTCCTTTCATTATGTGCATGGGGGTGGCTAGACAATTCTTATTGATGGGAAAACAAATGTCTGTGTTGAACTCTTCCACTCACAGAACTTGGGAGGAGGAATATGGGGATGGTCTGGGGACACAGGACACATAGACAGTGCAAGGACTGCCAGTCCTTCAGAGCTACACAGGGTGAGCTCCTGAGGAGACTGGTTTCCATTTGTCAGAGTGACAGATGCATCTCTGAATATGCAGGAAAGTGAAAAAGTGAAAGTATTAGTCACTCAATCTTGTACAAGTCTTTGTAACCCCTATGGACTGTAGCCCGCCAGTCTTCTCTGTTCCTGGGACTCTCCAGGCAAGAATACTGGGGTAGGTAGCCATCCCCTTCTCCAGGGGATCTACCCGACCCAGAGATCGGACATGGATATCCTGCACTGCAGGCGGATTCTTTACCACCTGAGCCACCAAGAAGATGGACCCCAACCTGAGGAGGGAGTGAAAAGCTAATTGCTCTGCAAAAGAAGGAAATCTAATTTAGGAGAGAGCCAAAGGTGAAAGGATCTGGAGAATTGGAGAATAAGAGGGGATACCCAAGGGATAGGACTGATTAACCTGTGTGATAGAAGATTGAAGCCTGGGGAAAGGATGACCAGAAGAATGGGATGAACTCTGAGATGCAGCAGCCAAAGGAATTTTGAGAAAAGAGGCGTCTAGTATTTAATACTCAATTGTTCATGCGGCTACAATGAAAACCCCTTCCATTGTTGCAAATCCCCAGTAACATCTGCTACCCTAGTTACACTTGCCCTCTAGTGTTACAAATCAGCCAGATGGAAGGGTAATGTAACTCACTGATCCAGGGGGAGTGTGGGATGATTTGGTTAACTTGCCTGTCTTAGGACACTGAATTGAATTTTATTTTAATGATGCTACATACCTGCAACTTGGTGATTTGAGGCCAGACTCTTACGCTGTAGAAGTGTGACATCACCATAAAAAAATGAAGTGGGCCCTTAAGGTGACAGTTAATTCTAACACATGGATTATAACTGCTATTTTCACCCTCAAGTATAAGAGATCAGTGCCTCACTGGCAGCTGTTATGTAGGATAAGTAAAAGTTGAAGTCAAGATGCTAAGTTAGAGTTCTAGGGAAAGATTAGCATCTGTAAGCTTGTTTCCTCATCTACAAATGTAGGGAAATAACTCCTGTAGAAATTATCCAAGATCTAAGTAAAAGAATGTATTTGAAGCAATGGCGAATTGCACATGTATTTGTAGCAAAATGTATTTGTAGCAAATGGCACATAGTAAATACCCAGTAAACATCACCTCCTTTCCTTCTTTCACCTCATAATATTGTATGTAGAAGTATTTTTTACAAGTATTTTGTAACTTGTAAAGTCATAAAGGTGGCTCAGACAGTAAAGAATCTGCCTGCCCTGCAAAAGACCTGGGTTTGATCCCTGGGTCGGGAAGATCCCCTGAAAGAGGAAATGGCTACCCATTCCAGTATTCTTGCCTGGAGAATTTCATGGACAGCGGAGCCTGGTGGGCTGCAGTCCATGGGGTGACAAAGAGTCAGACATGACTGAGCGAATACAGAGAGAGAAAGTCATAAACATTGTTGGTTAAATTAGTGAGAACTAACATTTGCTGATTATTTGTAAAGTATATTACTTTAGGAGAGAAAACTTCCAAAAGTAGAAAGAGTATTTTTATGAGGAAGTGAAATGAATGGTCCAGTGGTTTTCTACCAGGATTGATTTTGCTTCCCAATGGACTTTGCAATGTCTGGAGGCATTTCTGGTTGTCACAAGTAGGAGATGCTTTTGGCATCTAGTGAGCAGAGACTAGGGATGCTGCTGAACAGCCTACAATACACAGGACACAGTCCTACAATAAAGAATTATTCAGCTCAAAATGTGGACAGCACCACCGTTGAGAAATCTTGTTTTGACAGTAAGGCAGGTTAGTCTGGTTAATCTTGATTTCAACTTTGTTGATGCCCAAGTACCTATTAACATTCCTGAACCTTAATGTATTCCTTCCTAGGCCTGTGAACTGTCATAATGAATGGGAAAATTCCTTTCTAAATTGACCCCTATAATTATATATTTAGGCATATAAATTCTTCACCTGTAATAGCAATACAAAGCTTGTGTTCTGCCCGGAAAAGTCTAGAAAACACTGCCAGTAGACACCCTTCCACAACCCACTAGAGGATCTATTTTATTTTGTAACATGTCACCATTTCATAGGCCTGAACAGTGCTGCCTATCTCAGACAATACTCAGTAGACCAAATTCCACCATCCCCTACTCATTTCATGATTCAACTATGAGGATGGAGCTCTTTCTGGTAGAGTAGGTGATGGCTTCTCTACCAGGGTGAAGAACCATCCTTGATAACAAAAACCCCAGGTCTTCATTTTAGAGATCAGAATGAGACTTCTCCAAGCTAGGAAAAAAAAAATTCTTCAGAAATATGTCTACTATTAGAGAGTAATTGTCAGGAACGTTCTTTCTGGTTGTGACTCTAACAGAGTATAGCTGGTAACCGGTGGTGACGAAGCCATTCAGTAGCGTAGCATTAGTTGCTCAGTCGTTTCCGACTCTCTGTGACCCCCACGGACTGTAACCTGCCAGGCTCCTCTGTCCGTGGTATTCTCCAGGCAAGAATAATGGAGTGGGTTGCCATTCCCTTCTCCAGGGGATCTTCTCAACCCAGGGATCAAACCTGGGTCTCCTGCATTGCAGGCAGATTCTTTGCTGTCTGAGCTACAGGGAACCAAGCCATCAGGCCTGCTCTGTTCAGCTTCTTCACCTCCAATTGTCCAGACTGATGGGGACAGATTAAATGGACAAAAGGAGTGATTAAATAGTTAATCCCATTAAGGAATCACAAGGAGAGAGAAAAGTTTGGGAGAATCTGTATAATGATCACTCGAGAAAGCAGGTTTGCTTTGCGACAAAATCACACAGCAGAAGCAGGAGACATGCCCCCGAACAATGAAACAATGATGGAATGAGACTTACATCTAGCCCATTGAAGTCTGCATGCTAATGATCCTTGGGAAGAGGCTTCTTCTGCCTGTATTAAGAGCAGAAACATAGGGCAAAGGTGACATTATACCTGAACCCTGAGATAATTTATCATGTTTTAGTATATGTTACCGCTCTTTTGCTCATTTCCATAGCTCTGTAACAGTCCTGGTTGGGCCAAGCAGGGTCAAAAACTCCCTTGCCCAATGTGTAGGAGGAGGTAATGATGAAAGACTCCAAGAATGATGAAAGACTCTCACCCTCCCCACTTTTCCTTGATTATAAAACTATAGTCCACTCAGCTCTTGGTGCGGTACCCTGCTGCCTGCCCTCTTGTATCTCTCACAAGCATCCTATACTGTTAAGGGCACTTCTTACCTGTCACTTTGCCTCTCAGTGAATTCTTTCTTTGCAGAAACATAAAGAATCTGAGCTTCAGTAAGTCCTGAGACCAGGTATGCAGTTTCAATCAGAAGACTGTGGGTTTAAGTACCCTCTTAAGCCCAGGGGTTGTGGGTTCAAGTCCCGTCTGAGGTGCAACAGGTTTGAATCCCATCCAAAGAGTGTGGCTTCAAGACCACCGCTGCTGCTGTCCTATGACTGGCTCCAGTGACAGAGCTTGGAGCTCCATTAGCAAGACCAGAGCTGGGTCAGGGCAGAGAATGCTGAGAAAGTGGGGTGGAAAAGGCAGCCTGGAGTTGTCCTGGAGGAATAATGATCCTCTCCTTAACTTTGTATTTTCATGGCACATTATTTATTGGATCCTTTTAACAACCCAATGATGTAGGCAAGATAAGCAATTTTATCCCTAGCTTACAGATCAAAGCAGCAGACCTATAAAGTTTGAGTGTCTTCTTCTAAATTGTGTGGCTATTAAGTGCTTAGGATCCAGATAGAAGTTCTTGGAGTTCTGTACACAAACATGTAAAGTTTACCTTATGGTCCTTTCCTTCCAGTTCTCTTGATTTGAGTTCCTTGTCTCAGTGGCGAAGAACTGGAGGTGCCAGACTGGAATAGTAGGGATGCAGAAAAGGGGAAAAAAATCCTTCACCAGAACAGACAGACCTTAACTCACTGGTGTTCTCCAAACCGAAAAAGGAGCAGTCTTATAAAAATCTTCAAAAAAATTATTTGTTTCCTAAAAAGTCATTTTCATACTGTAATCAATCATCCTGGAAAGATTTTTTTCAATTAGCCTTTAAGTAAAATAATGTATAATTTTGTTTTTGCCTAATTTTACTCTAATTTAAACCATATTACTGTGATTCAATTTATTTTTTCCAGGATGATTATTTGAAGACAGCTTGTTCTAAGTTAGCAATATCATGGCCTGAATGCATAAACTTACCCTTCATTAACTCTCTTAGCTATTCATTCTCCCCTGAAAGGATTTGTATGTAGTTCCCTTAATTTCCTCTTCCTCAAATGTTCAGTGTGATTATTTTCAACAGAACATACAGATCTTTTTTACTTTCTTAGAATGTGGAGTCGTCCTTGTTCCAGTTACAGGAAGTCATTTTGATGTGGGTTTTATTGTGTTCATGTGTTCGAAGGTAGTTTTAATTTTATTTTTTTTTTGTTTTCATGGTAGTTAAAAGTTTCACAGTGAACTCTTAGTGCTATTTAAAGTTACAGTTTTTTAAAAAAATATATAGTTACAAAATTACAGTTTATCTTTATAACTGTGAAGAACAAAACCAAGAATGTAGTATTCCCATAGGAGTGGAGAGGTGTTGAAATAAAAATATGCACCGTCTAACTTCTAGAAATGGGCTTCCCTGGTGGCTCAGTGGTAAAGAATCTGCCTGCCAATGCAGGTGACACAAGAGACACAGGTTCTCTCCCTTGGTTGGGAAGAGCCCCTGAACACAGAAATGGTAACCCAGTCCAGTATTCTTACCTGAAAAATTCCATGGAGCAAGGAGCCTGTTGGCTATAGTCCATAGGGTGGCAAGGAATTGGACATGACTTAGCAACTAAACAACAACAATTTCTAGAAACACAACTCAAGAGTTATCCTGTTACTCCTTTTAGCTTCAAAGACATAGGATTCATTCACTACCTCCTGTAGTAAGAGAGCTTCAGCTGAAGAAAAAATAAAACTATTTTGTTCTGATTTCATCTGCTTTGTCCATGGAAAAAATGTCACCTGCCATATCAGTAAACAAAGGATATTAAAGCCATCAAGTCATCATAATACAGCCAAGGACAATGAACCCTGAGGGAACTCAATTGGAAGATGGATGCCTGCCATCTAGTGGTCAACTGCTGCAGCCGCCGCCCCCCCCCCTCCCCGCCCAACAATGTATCCTAAGGAGACTCAGGATGAGAAAGCATAGGATATTGACCCCATTAGCTAAGGTGCAGATCAAAGCAATGATTTCAGTGAGCCCAGACTCTTGAATCTTCCCATACAAAAAAAAAAAGTTAAATTATTTACCTTGAGATATCTGTTTTTTTTTTTTTTAGTTACCGGTAATCTCTTGAAGTTCCAACTACCTGGTCTTTGTTACAAAAACTGCTATCTATCCTGGCTGTCTCCTCACCTCCTCAGAGTGTTTTCTGAGTAATGTGAGAGTTCTGTCTCCCAGGCTTGAAGTCCTCAGAGTGTCTGCTGAATAAAACATAACTCTCAATTTTTAGGTTGTGCTTTTTTTTTTTCTTTTAGTCAACAACTTCTAAGAGAAAACAGGGAGGCAGATATTTGAGAAGCCACTATGAACTTAGAAAAATTCAGCACAGATTAAACATAGGGGCGAAAATATCACTGAATGAAACTGATTTGCTGAAGTTCACACGCTCTTTAGCATTTCAACCCTTGTCTATGTTTGAACTACACACTGCTTTTCTTATAACTCAATGTTTCTTTGTTATTGTGTTGTCTCTAAGTTATGCCTGACTCTTTACAACCCCAAGGTCTGTAGTCCACCAGGCTCCTCTGTCCATGCGATTTTTCAGGCAAGCATACTGAAGTGGGTTGCCATTTTCTTCTTCATTTCCTTCCTGACCCAGGGGTCGAAGCCACATCTTCCTCTTGGTGGGTGGGTGGATTCTTTACCACTGGGCTACCTGGGAAGGCTGAATATTTCTTTTCTCATCTTCAGTCCATTTTCTAAGATAGTAACAACTTTTATTATTGCTGGAAATGCCTGCTTCAGTGAACAGTGAGTTTCTTGGGGCCACACAAACCAAACCAAGAGTCAATCAATCAATCTCTCTCTCTCACACACACATACACATATTTTTATTGTGAAATATTACCTATGTCTAAAATGTACATGTATAGTTTAACTAATAGTTTAAAACTATGTGCCAGTACAACCACCACCCAGGTCAAAAAACAGAAATTTTCTAACACAGAAGTGACTCATCTGTGTTGTCTTTCCTACTCCCAGCTCCCCTCCCATCCATGAGAGGATACCACTTATCTAGACTTTTATGCTAACCATTTCCTGCTTTACAATATATTATCATCATACATGCATGTATCCATAGATAGTATTTAGTTTTGCTTGTTTTCAAATTTCTTAAGTGGGATGATAAATTTTCTCTTGCTCTTAATTTTTAAAATAAGATGTATCTATTTTGTGTACAGCTGTAATTTATCCAATTTCATTGCTATAAAAATTGTACTTTATAAAAATCCCACAATATCTTTATCCTGTCTGCCAGTGATGACAGTTTGAATTGTTTCCAGTTTGGGGTAATTTTATAAAAAACACTACTGTGAACCTTCTTGTGTATGTATCAGGGTATAGCTAGGAGTGAAATTTCCGTGTCATACCTGGTAAGCATATCCTGAACATAAACATGTAGTGTGAAACTACCTCCCCAAGTTGTTTTGTCACGAAGTCACATCTGACTCTTGAGCGACCCCATGGACTGGAGTCCTCCAGTCTCCTCTGTCCATGGAATTCTCCAGGTAAGAATACTGGAGTGGGTAGCTATTTTCTCCTCCAGCGGATCTTTCCAAACCAGTAACTGAACCCAAGTCTCCTGCATCTCCTGTATTGGCAGGCAGATTCTTTACCACTGTGCCACCTAGGAAGCCCATTTAAATCAGTAAATGTCTCTGAAATTTTTAATTTTTTTTTCCTCTAAAGGTTTTGTATATCCCTAGTCTGATATATTCATAAATAATTGACTTTTTTGGATGCTATTGTAAATCATAATTTTAAGAATTTGCTGCTTTACAGAAATACAGTTGAAATTTGTGTACTGATTTTATATGGAGCTACCTTGCTAAACTCTCTTACTGACTCTAATATTTTGTGAAATACATTGTTTCATCTACAAACACAACCATGCCATACCTGAATTATGCCAGTTTTATTTCTTGCTTTCCAATAATCAAACTTTTGTGCCTTCCTCTTGCTTTACTGCTCTGCCTAGGAGCACTACTAAAATGCTGAATTGAAGTAGTAGTAATGAACATTCTTGTCTTTTCTTGAACTCAAAGGGGAGCTTCCAATGACTCATCATTATATCTGAAATTTATGGAGGGTTTCTGGGTTGTTTACAAATAATTTTTCTTCTATTCACAATTTCTGGGAATTTTTAACCATAAATGGAAATGAATTTTATCAAATACATTTTTCTGGATCTGTTGAATAATTATGGGATTTATTTCATTTGTTAATTAATTACATTTATTGTTTTTCTAAAGTTAATCTGCATCTTTGGGCTTCCCTGGTGGTTCAGTGGGAAAGAATCCATCTGCCAATGCAGAAGACATGGGTTTGATTCCTAGTCTGGGAAGATTCCACATGCTGCAGAGCAACTGAGCCCATGTGCCACAACTATTGAGCCTGTGCTCTAGAGCCCGGGAACCACAACTCCTAAGCCCACGAGCCACAGCTAGTGAAACCCCTGCATCCTAGAGCGCGTGCTCTGCAACAAGAGAAGCCACAGCGATGAGAAGCCCGTGCACTGCAAGAAGAGTAGCCTCTGCTCGCCGCAACTAGCGAAAGCCTGCATGCAGCAATGAAGACCCAGCACAGCCAAAAATGAATACAAAACTAATTTTTAAGATATCTTCATGTTTTATATAAACCCTTCTTGGTGATGATGGATGATCCTTCTTACATGTTATTCACTTTGATTTGCACGTGAGTTTCCTTTCCTGTGTTGCCCGTGTCAGACTTTAGTATCAAAGTTAAGCTACTTTCACAAAGTCTTCCCTCTTCTTACTCCTATTATCTCTTACTATCTGGAAGAGTCTGTGCAGTATTTGCTTGAAGGCGACTTTAGTTGCATCTCATTATATTAATGCACCACATGGGTTGTCATGACAGCTTGGAATCCCGAGGAGCCTTATCCACAGATCAAGTCTTCACAGTCCTGTCAACTCTATCCCATGGGCTTTCACTGAATACACACTGGTGCTGAGCCAAGGCCTGGGAGCAGGCAAGGAGAGCTGAGAGAAACTTCTGGAGGTTTCATTCAGTGCAAGGCACTGGCTGGCAGCTTCCTACGGCTAAGGGATGACAGAGTGCTGACACCAGTTCCTTACTGAGAGCACTGCATAGGCTTCTAAAGCCTGAGGGTAGGCTGCAGAGAGACCTCCTGAGTCCCTGATTGAGAATCATAGATGAAAAGCAAAGAGGACTTCCCATGGGCCCCCAAAGCTAGCAGTTAGCCTATAGAGCAGAGAGAGATCTCCCATGATTTAGCAAGCTGGGTAACTTGGCTACAGAACAACAGAACTGTAGGGTCCCATGCCCTGCTGAAGGGGAAGTGCTAGCTCTTCTCTCTAAACATTTGAAGCTAGTAACCTGAATCTAGCAAACCTGAAACAAAGTCCATACTCAGCTCAACTACAGATTAGATGGTAGCTCAGATGGTAAGGAATCTGCCTACAATGCAGGAGACCCGGGTTCGATCCCTGAGTTGGGAAGATCCCCTGGAGAAGGGAATGGCAGCCCACTCCAGTATTCTTGCCTGGAGAATTCCATGGACAGAAAAGCCTGGCAGCTTATAGTCCATGGGGTCACAAAGAGTCAGACACAATGAAGCAACTAACTCACACACAGATTAGATGAACTCAGGCCCCTAACCAGACGGCCTTATTGAATAATTGAAATACACTTCTCTGGAAATAAATATTATTAACTTCCATATCCATGTCTTGTCTAATATCAAAAGTTAAGACACATTCAAAGAAGCAAGAACATATGAGTTAGGGTTGAAAAAAGAAATGGTCTAAAAAAGCAAACCCAGAGATGGCCCAGATGTTGGGCTTATCAGGCAGGGACTTTCTTTAACTATAATAAATAATAAATGTTAAGGGCTCTGGTGGGTAGAAAACGAACACTGCACAAGTAGATGGGAAAAATCCATAGAGAACTGAAAGTTATAGAAATGTTAGAAAATATATAACAGATATGAGAATCATTCAATGAATTTAGCCGGCTGGACATAGCAGAGAAAAGAAAATAGTGAACCTTTAGACAAGTCAATTGAAATGATCTAAAATTAAATTAAATAGAGGGAGGGAAAGAGGTTAAAAAGCAACAGAAACTGAGTTCTGCAAGATAATAACAACAGTAGCCGAACACTGTACATGTAATAAAAATCCAAGGAGAAGAGAGTGGAGCACAGGAAAAATTTGAAGAAATAATGATTGAGAAATTTCTTCAGTTGATTAGTGACACCAGCCCACAGATTCAAGAATCTCAGTGGACTCCAAGCAGAATAAACACAAAGAAAACAGCTGGGGTGGGACTGTTGAACAGTCATGTCCAACTCTTTGTGGCCTCATGGACTGTAGCTCACCAGGCTCCACTGTCCATGGAATTTTTCAGGCAAGAATACTGGAGAAGGTTGCCATTTCCTACTCCAGGGGATCTTCCCGACCCAGGGATTGACCCGCATCTCTTGCATCTCTTGCAGGCAGATTATTTACCGCTAATGCCACCTGGGAAGCCCTGACATACCACGGTCAAACTGTACTAAAATGCAAAGACAAAGAACAGATCTTAAGAGCACCCAGATGGTGAAAAATCTTCACTTTCAGGGAAACGATAGTAAGGATGATGGCTAAATTCTCTCAGAAATCATGAAGACCAGAGAACACTAGAACCATATCTTCAAAGTCCTAAAAGGAGAATTAGGGGGGTAAAAAGCTGGCAAGCTAAACTATTATATTCATTGAAAACCTCCTTTAAAAATGAAAGTAAAAACATTACAGAGTACCACTGGAAGAACTCTTTCCCAACAGACAGTCACTGCAAAAAAAGCTAACAGGTTTTAGGTTGAAGGGAAATGATACCAAGTGGAATCAAGACTCTTAAGACAAAATGAAGGGATCAAAAGGATAATAAATACGTAATTTTAAACTTGCTTGGCATAAAAATTTGACTTCAAAACCCAAGTCATGGTCACCAATCCTTTGCCCTAAGGGAACCGGAGCCGTTTCCTCTCAGAGTGCAGGCTCTCCAGCTGCAACAAAGAGCTGGCCCTTGTCTCCAGCTCTCTGGTGACCTTGGGAAGGTGGCATAGTGGTAAAGAATCTGCTTGCAAAGCAGGAAACGTGGGTTCAATTCCTGGGTTAGGAAGATCCTCTGGAATTGAAAATGGCAACATACTCCAGTATCCTTGCCTGGAAAATTCCATGGACAGAGGAGCCTGGCTGGCTACATTCCATGGGGGTCACAAAGAGCCAGGGCTTTGTCGACTGAGCACAGCCCCTAGAGATGTTATCCTTGGGGCTCTTTCTCTCTTTCCTCTTGACTATATTCTTTAAAAAATCATTTTATATTGAAACAGATTACTACCTGCCTGCACTGTGGCAGAAGTTTTACCTTCTGGGTAGATCTGGAAAGAAAGGAGCAGTTGGTGGGGCTGGGAGTGGGTCAGTGGGAAAGCTCTGTCCAGCTCACAACAGAGCTCATATGCAGAAGTCAGTGGCTGAAGGCTTCTTTGGTGTTTTAGTCCAAGAGAGTTCCTTGTTCTGGGTATGCAGCTGAGGTGAATCGATGCCTCTTGCTTCACTGCTGTTAGCCCTGCTGCTTTAGTTTAGAATTCACAGCACACGGAGCCCCAGGGTGTGTCCCTCAGCCCACCGCCAGGGACTCAATACTGCACTTGACTTTCAGTGCTGCAAGCAGCATTTTCTTTCCTCCTGAGTTTCCAGCACTGTTTCCAGTTGCTGGTCTTTTGTGTATCTTCTCAGGTATTTTAATGAAAAAGTTAGAGAGGTTACATCAGGTAAGTCTAGTTTGGCTTTTTTTTTTTTTTTTTTTTTACAACTTTTTATTACTTAAATTCATATATATAGGAAAGTTGAAAGAATTTTACAGGAAATTTCCATACTCCTTCCACCTAGATTCAATACCTAAGATATTGATTTTGCTTATTAATGATAAATTTTAAGACCCACAAAAAATAGTTTAAGCAGATTGTTATTATGCACATTCTCAGGACCTATGAGCATTAAATATGCTTTATAATGTTAATAATAAAAATATTTAACCAGAGAAAAACTGAAGTATAAATAATTTTTCTATAAATGATATGTCATTACATTAATAAGTGGATAACGGAAGCATTTTAACAATTCATGTTTTATAAAATTTTAATGAGACTTACTTGAATAATTTTTTACAATGATCCACCTCATTCTATAGATTAAAATTGGTTGAATGATGGGAAAGGAGAAATAAATGACCCAGATATCAATTTGGGCCTATGTTGTCCCAAATAAAAATTTGCCTAAACTATAAATCAATTTGGGTTTTCCTGGTGGCTCAGAGAGTAAAGAATCTGCCTGCAATGTGGGAGACTTGGTTTCAATCCCTGGGTTGGGGCAATCCCCTGGAGAGGGCATGGCCACCCATTCTAGGATTCTTGCCTGGAGAATCTCCATGGACAGAGGAGCCTGGTGGGCTATAGTCCATGGTGTTGCAAAGCATTGGACATGACTGAGTGACTAAGCACAGCAGATAAACCAATTTAGAATTCAAGACATCTCCTTTTATAGCTAATTTCTTTTCAAGGACATTGTACAGTCATATGGGCTTCCCTGGTGGCTCAGACGGTAAAGAGTCTGTCTGCCTGCAGTAGTTTCTCGCAAGAGGATGAGAACAAGAATTAGAAGATTCTTGACTTTGTAATTCATCACCTTCCAACACCCTCATAGTCTGGGAGAAACCGACATCAGCCACTGGGCTGATTTCTTGAGAAGCTGAAGGATGATGGCCTCAAAGTCCTTTACAAGGAGCACTTCAACTCCAACTTCCTTTAAAAGGCTATGTTTTTATACCAAAACTTAGTTGTAATATTCCTTCGCTTTACATTTTTCTCCTCACAATAAGGCATTTTAAACAGCCCAGCCAAGGGACCCTAAAGCAGTCTTAGTCTTATATAACAATTCCCTGCATATTATTATTATTTTTTAAATTGCTTTTCCCTGGCACACGTTACAAAGAAGTTTTCCTACAGATCAAAACCAAAGGCTTGGACCGAGCCCATGTTTGTTTCAACTTGAATCACCACTCACCTGGGTCTGAGTCAGGCTGGCAGTCCAAAGGGAAAATACTGCCTAAGTGTATTACTGCCTCTGGATCTGTCCCCCTGCTCAGGAGCACAGAAGCATATCAACTGGGAGAGGCCCAAGGCAAATTTGCCTGGAGATGAATTCTGAGAGGCAACAGGGTTGAGAGTAGCCCAGCCATTTGGCGGGGGGTAAGCTGCAATGACTTCTGAGAGGAACCATTTGAGAAGGAGCAAGATTGCTCATGATTCCTAAGTCAGGGCTTGCTGAAGCATTTTTTTTTTTTTTAAGCTAGAAATGCTTTCAAGGCAAGCCTTTTCGTTTTGGAGAAGTTTAAGACCGGAAAACCAATCACCTTTGGTTATTAAAACTTCAAAATGTATATACCATTTTAAAACAAAGACTCACGTTCAAGAATTCACTTAAAAAGCAACTAGAATTGATCTGTTCTTTGCTTCTAGAGGTCCTTTTCGATTCTAGATTTTACATCTTCTAAAAGTAGAATCCTTTTCCAGTATAACTTTCAGGAAAAGGAAAGGTGGTTTTTATTCGCTAATTGTGGCTCTTTCCTTTTTCCCATTGACCAGATTCTGCCAGGTGAGTAAACTGCCAGTTGGCTGAGTCCAACTGTCAAGTATCTTTAACGCTCTAAGCCTCTAGGACATTGCTCATCAAGGACAGGCATTAATTCCTCTCTGTCAAAGAGTCTAGCAACATGCTAGGTCTCCTGAGAAGCTGGTGAGGAGCAGGTACTCTATGCCTTATTTGGGGCTCGTCAAGAACCTGGAAACCTGGGAGACCAGACCGGCTGCTCTAGGAGGTCTCGTGGCTGTGACTAGAGAGCGTCATTTCCAGCTGCCCCACTGAGTGGCTGGGTAGACTGGGACACGTTACTTCATCTCTAAGGCCTATTTCCTCATCCTTAAAATGGGGCTAGTGGTAACAACCACATCAGTGTGCTGTTTTGTTTTTTATAATTTATTTTTATCTTTGGCTGTGCTGGGTCTTCATTGCTGTGCAGGCTTTCCTTTAGTTGCAACAAGCAGGGGCTGCTCTTTAGTTGCAGCGCTGAGGCTTTCCATTGCAGTGGCTTCTCTTACAGAGCACGGGCTCCATAAGAGCCTGGGGAGGGTGGGCTGCAGTAGCTGCAGCTCCCGGGCTCTAGAGCCCAGGCTCATAGTTGTGGTGCATGGGTTTAGGTGCTCTTCCTCATGTGGGATCTTCCCGGATCAGAGACTGAGCCTGTGTCTCCTGTATTGGCAGGCAGATTCTTTACTACTGAGCCACCAGGGAAGCCCCAGTGAGCTGTTTTTCAGATTAATTAAAACAGGAAGAGCACAAAGTAAATGTTAAACCTATGTCAGCCATTACTATCAGACGTCTGAATGTGTGTTTGACGCATGTAACTGTACTACGACCAAATGCCATTTGTGCCAGTAGAACTGCATTGTCAGCTCTAGTCAGATATATCTAGTCAGATATAAACTTCTTTCACGATTGTGAGAAGGTCACCAAGAGGAAACAGTGAACTGACCGCTGAGGCAGAGAGAGAGCCGGAATCTCTGGGGCATTTGCCCCCACCCTCCCTTGCAGCTCTCGCCACCAGTGAGAGTTACCTTGTTTGGACCAAGAGAAAGCACTCCTGGGAGCCTCTTAGAGCTGGGGTCCCCAGCCTCTGGGATTTAATGCCTGATGATGTCAGGTGGAGCTGATGCAATACAAATAGAAAGAAAGTGCACAATAAATGTAGTGCACTTCAATCATCCAGAAACCATCTACCCCTCCATCCATAGAAAAACTGTCTTCCACAAAACTGGTCCCTGGTGCCAAAAAGTCTGGGGACCATTGCTATATGGAGCAGGCTTTGTGTGTGTGTGTGTGTGTTTAAAGTTCTTCAGCAAAAACCCAGTAGAAAGAAACATTATGGACGCAAAAACATCATCAAGACCTCACAAATGCTCGAGTACTTTTGCTGCCTGTATTTACAGACAGACCCTTGAAAGGACCCAAAAGGTGGCCCAAATAGTCACTATGTGACAATGCTTTTCATTTCACTAGTGTCCATATGGCTACAGTTTAGTTTCACATAAGTTCACATTAAATAAAATTACAAAATGCAATTTCTCCCCCCAAGGGATGATTTTACTGATTTTGCATCCATTTTCCCAAGTATATTTTCAAAGTAGAGGTGTGTATACCTGGTAATAGTAAATAAAATTAATAGATATTAGGAAATGGGCATCACTGAAAGATATTCAGATTCTTTCATACCTTCTACTTTCATACCTTCTACTTCTACTAAATGAATTACAAAGTGTAATTCATTTTGGCTTCTATTGCCAGAGAAACACAGGCGAACTCTTCTTTTCATTTCCATTTGAGAACCAAAAATATGGTCTCTTTTTCTGTGCCCAATAGCAGAGAGTTGTTTAACTTGTCCCTTGTTAATGACTATTTCTATTAAACAATTTAATCCCATTTTACAGGTGAAGACTAGAGAGAAGTATAGGGAAATGAAGTAATTCACCTAATCTCATGCATGTAGTAAGTGGAAAATGTAGTATTCTGATCCAGAGCCTACCTCCTTTACTACTTCCATTGTCTTCCTGCCAACAAGGGGAACTATAGTAATACTTATCTACTGTATTAAGTAAGGTGTTGGAGGCTTCCCTGGTGAAGAATCTGCCTGCAATGCAGGAGACCTGGATTCAATCCCTGGGTGGGAAAGATCACCTGGAGAAGGGAATGGCTCCGCACTCCAGTATCGTTGCCTGGAGAATCCCACGGGCAGAGGAGACTTGCGGGCTACAGTCCATGGGGTCGCCGAGAGTTGGACACGACTGAGGGACCGACACATTCACTCCACTTTTCTGAGGAAGGCTACAGAGTGTACACACTGTGGGCTTTAGCCGTGTTTGCAACATGCTATTTCCTCAACTTAGGTCATGGATTCACAGGGATTTATTTTTATGTTTCCTAATTTACATCAATGTCACTTATGAGCTTTTATAAAAGCATCATTTTGGTGTAAAATAAAAGGTGTGGACCAGATAACTGCCTACCTCCTTACTAGCTCTAAAATTATTTAGCTCTGATATTAAAAACATCAATGGTAATTTATACTGTTTTTAAAATCCTCAAAATATGACAAAGATTAAAAATGGAGGTCTTAGCTAACTTAGTACCAATGATAGAATCAGACCAACTGGTTCAGAATCTGCTTTATTGGCTAGTTATCAAGTTTGTATTGGTGAAAAATTGTTACTAGCTCTACTGCACAATTTAATCTACTGCACAATTAAAACTGGTAAAAAAAATCCCAGTACTGGTGTAAAGATGTGTGGGTAAAATCTAAAGACTAATTCTCTAGGCTGCTTTAAAATTTGACTTGTTCCTACACGGCTGGGGAAAGGAGAGATTGGAATGGTGATAAAAATGTGGAGAGCAAATCTTGAATGTGGTCACACACTGACCGGTAAGGCAATTGTTCCTCTGGAATCCACTTTTCTCAGAACTACTCTTTCTCCAGTAATTCATGATTATGGTGGGAGATGAATGATCCCATTTCCTGGATACCACTGATTGGAGCCAAGAGGGCTCCCTGGAGACAAGATGCTGTAACTCCAGTAATTCATTTCCTGGCCTGAGTCGATCTGTCTATAAGCAGGCACGAGATTCAGGCTAAGCCAATCAGTGTCCTTTACCTAGAATTTTAGGACCAGAATTGGAATACTGTCAGAATCGGAATTCAAACTCAGATCTGGTAGTATATTTTTGGAGAAAAATTCATTTGTATTCAAAAAGAAGGAATGCAAGACAGACAAAGAAAAAGAAAAAGGACAAGCGACTGGGAATCTTGATGGCATTCAAGACTTGGTTCCAGAAGTTCTCAAGGCCCAGCTATACCCAAGACCTTCCAAAGATAAGTTGTTTTGTAAGAATCCACAGTATACATTTAACAAAGTACCTTTTTAAAGTACTTTTTAAAAAGAGGTTCTTTCTTTTAACCTAAGAGAGTTCTAATTTTCTTACATTAATTAATCAGCAGGTGGTACTGCAAAGGTATAAGAAGACACTTATCCAGATTATAAGGACTTTCTCTGTTAGTCACTGAGAGTTGACGTTATAGGTTCACAGCAACTATTTCTACTGAACAGCCAAAAGAAAATACAAATAGCAAACCAAAAAGTGTACCCCTGTGTGTGTGTGCGTGTGTGTGTGTACGTGTGTGTGTGTGCGTGCATGCATGCTTGCAGTCAGTTGCATCCAACCTGACTCTGTGACCTCATGGTCTGTAGTCCATCAGGTTCCTCTGTCTATGGGATTCTCCAGGCAAGAATATTTGCGTGGGTTGTCATTTCCTCCTGCAGGGGATCTTCCCATCTCAGGGATCGAACTCTGGCATCTCCTGGATCAGTAGGCAGATTCTTTATCCCTGAGCCATCTGGAAAGCTGTTAGTCAGGTCGAAAAACAGACAAAAGAAAAATCACCAGAGTTGCAGAACTTCTTTTGCAAAAAAGAGGAAAAAAAAATTGAGAGGCAAAGTAGGAATAACAGCTCCCAATAAACATGAATAAACTATTTAAATTCTGTGCAAATGCATCATTTTGGTGTAAAATAAAAGGTGTGGACCAGATAACTGCCTACCTCCTTACTAGCTCTAAAATTATTTAGCTCTGATATTAAAAACATCAATGGTAATTTATACTGTTTTTAAAATCCTCAAAATATGACAAAGATTAAAAATGGAGATCTTAGCTAACTTAGTACCAATGATAGAATCAGACCAACTGGTTCAGAATCTGCTTTATTGGCTAGTTATCAAGTTTGTATTGGTGAAAAATTGTTACTAGCTCTCAGAGGTGATTTGTAAGTATCAGATATAGCCCAGGCTCTGTAGATGCTAAAACTACATAGAAATGTTGTATAAGGACACAAGAAGGCAAAATCCAATCCCTATCATTTTATTTCTTCATGGTTTTTAATTTGAAATTACTACTCAAGATCCAGCTCATATTTATTTTCCTTTTAAAGTCTAGTTTGTTTTTCCTTTCACACCAGTGGTCCACTTTGTCATGAATATTTTCTCTACTGTAATTTAGTATACTAAGTATATATAGAGAGTAATAACTACAAAATATTTTTGACAAGTATGGAAAAATAGTAGTTAATGTTTTCCATCTGCTTGCTGTATGCTGTGTCATGAAAAGAACCACTGGTCCTATAGAATCAGGAAACACCTATGCAAGTACATGACAGAAATACAAATGCTTAATGAATTAATTTTGATCACTTACACACTTTTGTAAATGTTACCGCATGTTGTTTAAATTATCCATTATCAAAACTAGTGCCCAAATGCTGTCACTTCCCAGAGCTTCACTCTGGAAGGTTTTAAAACTTGTAATTATTTAAATTTATTTGTGGAAAATGAACTGTCATTTCTTTCTAGATATTTGATGTCTAAAGCTGAAGCTCAAGTTCTGAAATCTTCCTTCTAAGAACTTTTGTGGCACTGTCACAAAGTGTTTTGTTTAGTAGATTTAAGTTCTCAAAAAAAAAGTCAAAACCAAGAACTCTATCTAACGACCTCAAATTCAAACTACAGATTGCAAAAGGGAATGCAGAATGTGTCACAGTTTTGAACTGCAGGCTTGGAAGGCATTGCAGATTGTCCATGTTCTAGGAAGTCAGGTGGTGCTAGTGGTGAAGAATCCAGCTATCAATGCAGGAGATGCAATAGATGTGGGTTTGATTCTTAGGTCAGAGAGATCCCCTGGAGAAGGAAATAGCAACCCATTCCAGTATTCTTGCCTGGGAAATGTATGGACAGAGGAGCCTCGTGGACTACAGTTCATGGGGTTGCAAAGAGTCAGACATACCTGAGTGTGCACACACAGTAAGTCACGAGAGCTTGGTTCCATGTAGGGATCCATCTGTCTTCACCTCACCCCATGCTTCTGAGGGATTGTGCTGGAGGAAGAGAGCTCCGTCAGGACAACACGGAGGAGCCTAGGAACTCTTTCTAGACAAGTCTGTTTTACCAACTTGGCACAGAGATCAGAAAGGCTTCCCATAGCCAAAGTAATTGTTCTAAATATTGCAAATACTGGCATAGGAATTTGTTGTTTCTTGAATAATGATTGAGTTCTTATAAGAGCAGCACTATCTCAAACTCCTTAAAGGCAGGTGTTCTAATTATGCCCATTTATATGCCCAAGGTGACAGACCTAAGATGCTGCCCAGCAGAGGGTGAACACAGGTGCCTGACTATGGAACTGGTGTTCTGACCACTGAATAAGGTAAAGGGCTAGATATTGGTACAAATGATGCAAACAGAACTTCTTGTCTTAGGTGACGTTATCAGGGATTTCCTGAGCAGTTTTCCCAGGCTGAGTTTTTTAGTCTTATATTAATGTTTACAGAATGTGGTTTATCCCAATTCATATTGCACATGCAAACTTCACACAGTGAAAATTCAAAGAGAAAAAATAGGCATGAAATCACACAGCTTGCCCATCTGCAGTACTGGCAGAGTAGGTATCAAGTACTTTGCACTGCACTCCCTTCTCCAAATAATTAAGCCAATGTAAAGTCCACAGGGGCCAGGAGCTCTTGGAAACAGGAGAAAACTTGAATACACACACACACACCTGTACATTTTGCCTGAGGAGAGGTAACATATCAGATATTCACATCCCAAAACATGAAGAACTACTGCACTAAAATCTTTTAAATTGTAGAACTGTGATTCCCCCCATAACTTTTTTTATATAGGAAGAATGTTAATCCACAAAAGAAAACCTGCCCTGTTTGTTATATTTCTCATGGTAAGGTAATAAATTAGTATTATGATTTATTAAAAAGCAAAGTAAGAGAAAAACTAAAAGTGCACTAAGGTTTACAATGCATATATAATACAAGCATGTTAAAAGAAGCAACATTAAACTGGAATAAAGTGAATCATTTCATCTTTAATATAGGTCTTCGAGTCTCTGAGAAATCTTTATTTTACTCAGTCCTGAAGGGAAAGGAACAAATGGCTCCTTTCTATTTGAAACACCTTACAAAGTCACTGCTCTGAGGTTACATCTTAGAGATAATCCGTCTTTAGGTTTCATGTTGGAATTCAAATGCACTGTTACAACAGGATGTAAAAACTTCAATTGTAGGTGGGTAATATGGTTTTTCCAGTGGTCATGTATGGATGTGAGAGTTGGACTACAAAGAAAGCTGAGCGCCAAAGAATTGATGCTTTTGAACTGTGGTGTTGGAGAAGACTCTTGAGAGTCCCTTTGACTGCAAGGAGATCCAACCAGTCCATCCTAAAGGAGATCAATCCTAGGTGTTCATTGGAAGGACTGATGCTGAAGCTGAAACTCCAGTACTTTGGCCACCTGATGCAAAGAGCTGACTCATTTGAAAAGACCTTGATGCTGGGAAAGATTGAGGGCAGGAGGAAAGGGGGATGATAGAGGATGAGATGGTTGGATGACATCACCAGCTCAATGGACATGGGTTTGGGTGGACTCCGGGTGTTGGCGATGGACAGGGAGGCCTGGCGTGCTGTGGTTCATGGGGTCGCAAAGAGTTGGACACGACTGAGCGACTGAACTGAACTGAACTGAATATGGTGCAATCACTGAACGTCTTTGATAAAAAGCACCTATTGTGCTGAGAAATGGCACATTTTAGTGATTCAACAATTGACTTGAATCCTCAATACCGTGGTACGAAATGGAGCATGGAGTGTGAGAAAGAAGGGTTTGCTGATGTAGATATTATCAGCTTGAAATGACTGAAGATTTTCCACATAAGCATATTTCCCCTTAGGGAAAAACACATTACAGCACAGAAATATAAAAACCTTACCCAGTGCTAATCTCTCTTTTGTGTAGCAAATGAGTACACATCATCTTTAGTGTCTGCAAGGAAATTGCATTGGAACCATACAACCTCCTCTTATTGAGTTTTGTATTATAGAAGGTAAAAAAGTTTAATCCCTTTTGAGAGTTAATAAATATAAGGATTTCTCCTTTCAGGGTGTAGGAAACAAAACAAAGAATTTATATTCTTGTTATATATTATCAGTATATGATAATATACTGATTGGAAGTGTTTGGATCTAGGTTTGTCAATACAAGTTGACAAGCTAACTTATTCAGCAAGCTATAATTCAACAAGTAAGTTGAATAATATTCACGTGGTATCCAAAAACTGTTGAGCTTGTTTCTACAAGTGTGCTTTATTAATCTTGATAATGAATGGAAGATACTAAGAAAGGAATTGTCTGGCAGTTTATACAAGGAAAGTTTTTTCCCAAGTGGACAATAATAGTTGATCTCTGTGCTTCTTTTTTGAGGAAATTTAACTCTAGAAGTTCCTGGTCCTATGGGGCTCAGGAAACACACTGGCAGTGGTCAGACTGTTTGCTGATTAAAGTGAGGTGTGCTCGGGGACAGAGTCTGCATTGCTGAAGCCATACTGGCCACTTTAATAAACAAATCCCAACATTTTGGTGACTTACAATAATAAAGGTGGAATTCTCATTTGTGTAACAGTCACTGTTGATGCTCCTGGTCAGTGAGTGGCTATCTTGACCCCAGTAATTCAGGGACCCAGGTTCCTGCCAATTTCTGGTGTCATAATCCAAATAACCTCTTCTGTTACCTGTGTCTAGATCGCAGATGGGACAGAGAGCTTCTTAAAGGTCTTGGCCTACAGGTGACATACACCACTTCTGTGTACATTTTGTAGTGACTACTGGTCATGTGGCCATACACATAAGTCAAAGGAATTAGAAAATGTAGTCCTTGATTGAGCAGCCATGTTTCAGTTAAATTTCATATTATGGAAAGGTAGCAAACTTTCGCTTGAAGCAAGCATTCAATGTCATTGACTCTTAACTGCTTTACATTATATTAAAATAAATTTCCAGATGGATCACTTTTAAATGCAAATTTTTCCCTCTTCAGCAAGTGGTGCTGGAAAAGCTGGACAGCTGCATGTAAATCAATGGAGTTAAAACACACCCTCTAACCATACACAAAAATAAACTCAAAATAGCTTAAAGAGCTAAGTATAACATGACACCATAAAACAATTTAAATGTAACCATGACACCATAGAACATAGACAAAACATTCTCTGACATAAATCACACTGCTGTTTTCTTAGGTCAGTCTCTCAAGGCAATCAAAATAAAAACAAAAATAAACAGATGGGACCTAATTAAACTTACATGCTTCTGCATAGCAAAGGAAACCGTAAACAAAATTAAAACACAACCTACAAAATATAACAAAATATTTGCAAAAGATGTGACTGTCAAAAGACTTATTTCAAAAAGCACAAATAGCTCATATAATAACAAAGAAACAACCCAATCAAAAAATGAGCAGAAGACCTAAATAGACATTTCTAAAAAAAAAAAAAAAAAAGACACACAGATGGCCAATAGGCACATGCAAAGATGTTTAACATTACTAATTATTTGTTTACTTGCTAAGTCCTGTCCTACTCTTTCCTATCCCATGGACTGCAGCCTGCCAGGCCTCCCTGTCCTTCACTATCTCCCGGAGTTTGTTCAAATTCATGTCCATTGAATCAGTGATGTTATCTAACCGTCTCATCCCCTGTCACCCCCTTCTCTTCTCACCTTCAATCTTTCCCAGCATCAGGATCTTTCCCAATCAGGAGGCCAAAGCATTGGCTCTTCAGCTTCAGCATCAGTCCTTCCAATGAATATTCAGGGTTGATTTCCTTTAGGATTGATTGGTATGATCTCCTTGCAGTCCAAGGGACTCTCAAGAGTCTTCTTTCAGCAGCACAATTCTAAAGCACCAATTAACCAGCACTTAGCCTTCTTTATTGTCCAACTCTCACATCTGTACATGACTACATGGACTTCTGTCAGCAAAATCATGCCTCTGCTTTTTAATACACTGTCTAGGTTTGTCATAGGTTTCCTTCCAAGGAGCAAGTGTCTATAATTTCATGGCTACAGTCACCGTCCTCAGTGATTTTAGAGTCCAAGAAAATAAAATCTGTCACTGTTTTCACTTTTTCCCATTCTATTTGTCATAAAGTGATAGGAGCAGATGCCACTATCTTTGTTTTTTGAATGTTGAGTTTTAAGCTAGCTTTTTCATTCTCCTCTTTCATCCTCATCAAGAGACACTAGTTTCTTCTAACTTTCTGCCATTAGAGTGGTATCATTTTCTACATTCACCCTTATGGCAGAAAGTGAAGCGGAACTAAAGAGACTTTTGATGAAAGTGAAAGAGGAGAGTGAAAAAGCTGGCTTAAAACTCAACATTCAAAAACTAACATCATGGCATCCAGTCTCTTCACTTCATAGCAAATAAATAGGGAAACAATGGAAACAGTGACAGACTTTATTTCCTTGGGCTCCAAAATCACTGCAGATGGTGACTGCAACCATGAAATTAAAAGATGTTTGCTCTTTGGAAGAAATGCTATGACCAACCTAGACAGCATATTAAAAAGCAGAGATTTTACTTTTCTGACAAAGGATCATCTAATCAAAGCTATATTTTTTCCAGTAGTCAAGGTGCATCCAGTCTCTTCACTTCATAGCAAATAAATAGGGAAACAATGGAAACAGTGACAGACTTTATTTCCTTGGGCTCCAAAATCACTGCAGGTGGTGACTGCAACCATGAAATTAAAAGATGCTTGCTCTTTGGAAGAAATGCTATGACCAACCTAGACAGCATATTAAAAAGCAGAGACTTTACTTTTCTGACAAAGGATCATCTAATCAAAGCTATATTTTTTCCAGTAGTCAAGTATGAATGTGAGAGTTGGACTGTAAAGAAAGCTGAGCACTGAAGAATTGATGCTTTTGAACTGTGGTGTTGGAGAAGACTCTTGAGAGTCCCTTGGACTGCAAGGAAATTAAATCAGTCAATCCTAAAGGAAATCAGTCCTGAATATTCATTGGAAGGACTGATGCTGAAGCTGAAACTCCAATACTTTGGCCAGTTGATGCAAAGCATAGGCTCATTAGAGAAGACTGATGCTGGGAAAGACTGAAGGCAGGAGAAGGGGACGACAGAGGATGAGATGGTTGGAAGGCATCACTGACTCCATGGACAAGAGTTTGAGCAAGCTGTGGGAGATGGTGAAGGACAGGGAAGCCTGGAGTGCTGTAGTTGAATATAGTCACAAAGAGTTGGATACAACTGAGTGACTGCTGCTGCTGCTGCTAAATCGCTTCGGTCATATCCAACTCTGTGCGACCCCATAGACGGCAGCCCACCAGGCTCCCCCATCCCTGGGATTCTCCAGGCAAGAACACTGGGGTGGGTTGCCATTGCCTTCTCCAATGCATGAAAGTGAAAAATGAAAGTGAAGTCACTCAGTCATGTCTGACTCTTTGCGACCCCAAAGACTGCAGCCTAACAGGCTCCTCCATCCATGGGATTTTCCAGGCAAGAGTACTGGAGTGGGTTGCCATTGCCCTTCTCTGAACTGAGCGACTGAACCTCAACAAATCTGCATATCTGAGGTTGTTGACATTTCTCCTGGATTCTGGCTTGTGATTCATCCAGCCTGGCATTTCAGTTGACATACTCCGCACATAAATTAAATAAGCAAGGTGACAATATATAGCCTTGTGGTACTCCTTTCCCAATTTTCAACCAGTCTGTTGTTGCATGTCTGATTCTAACTGTTGCTTCTTGACCCACATACAAATTTCTTGGAGACAGAGAATTTATAATAATTATATGATAATTATAATAATTTGCTAATTATTAGAGAAATGCAAATCAAACTATAATGAGGTATCACCTCACACTGCTCAGAATGGTCATCATCAAAAAATCTACAAACAATACATGCTGGAGAGGATGTGGAGAACAGGGAACCCTCCTGCATGGTTGGTGAGAATGTAAATTGGTATAGTCACCATGTAGAACAGTATGAAGATTCACTACTGGGTATACACCCTGAGAAAAACCACAATTCCAAGACACATGTGCCCCAGTGCTCACTGTAGCACTATTTACAATAGCCAGGACATGGAAGTAACCTTGATATCCACGGACAGATGAATGGATAAAGAAGCTGTGTTATGTATATACAATGGAATATGATTCAGCCATAAAAAGGGATGGATTTGAGTCAGTTGTGAGGTAGATGAACCTAGAACCTGTTATACAGAGCTAAGTAAGTGCAAAAGAGAAAAATACTGTATATTAACATGTATATATGGAATCTATAAAAATTGCACTGATAATCCTATTTGCAGGGAAGGAATGGAGATGCAGGCATAGAGGACTTATGAACACAGCAGGGGAAGAAGAGGTTGGAATAAATTGAGAAAATAATGTTGACCTATATGCACTACCATGTATGAAACAGATAGCTAGTGGGAAGCTGCTATATAACACAGGGAAACTAGCTTGGCACTTTGTGACAATCTAGAAGCATAGGATGGGGTGAGGTGGGAGAGAGGCTCAAGAGGCAGAGGAGATATATATGTATAGCTAGTCCCATCACTTCATGGGAAACAGATGGGGAAACAGTGGAAACAGTGTCAGATTTAATTTTTCTGGGCTCTAAAATCACTGCAGATGGTGATTGCAGCCATGAAATTAAAAGATGCTTACTCCTTGGAAGGAAAGTTATGACCAACCTAGGTAGCATATTAAAAAGCAGAGACATTACTTTGCCAACAAAGGTCCATCTAGTCAAGGCTATGGTTTTTCTAGTGGTCATGTATGGGATGTGAGAGTTGGACTGCGAAGAAAGCTGAGTGCCGAAGAATTGATGCCTTTGAACTGTGGTGTTGGAGAAGACTCTTGAGAGTCCTTTGGACCGCAAGGAGATCCAACCAGCCCATCCTAGAGGAGATCAGTCCTGGGTGTCCATTGGAAGGACTGATGCTGAAGCTGAAACTCCAATCCTTTGGCCACCTCATGCGAAGAGTTGACTCATTGGAAAAGACCCTGATGCTTGGAGGGATTGGGGGCAGGAAGAGAAGGGGACGATAGAGGATGAGATGGCTGGATGGCATCACCAACTTGATGGGCATGAGTTTGAGTAAACTCCAGGAGTTGGTGATGGACAGGGAGGCCTGGCATGCTGCGATTCATGGGGTTGCGAAGAGTCAGACACGACTGAATGACTGAACTGACTGACTGAACTGATATATATACGAAATATATATAGTTATACCTGATTCACATTGCTATATGGCAGAAACTGTTGTGGAATCTGGAGTTCCAAAACACACCTTCGAGGACTCTCAAGTCAGTGCAGTACAGTTTATTACACCAGCGAGTCCAAGGGGAATCAGTTCCCAACAAGGAACCCTGATGCTTCTGAGGCCCAGTTTTATACCCCCTGCTATGTGATTGGTTACATGTTAGCAACCTCTTTGTTGTATATGACTGAGTTTTACAAGTAGGTGCTAGGAGAACAATTAAGGTGAAAGGGGGGGAACACTGATTATGCATCAAGGGGGGATGTCTCCATGGTTAATGTAACAGGGGCAGCCTGTCCTCAACTATAATCTCCGTTTGCCATCTGTAGGGAGGGAACTCTCCAGGAGACCTGGTTTTCATTAGCAATGGTTTCCTCACTCTTGGGCAGGGTTCAGGTCCAGTTTACATCCTGTCTTTAAGATGGATGACAGGCTTCAAGATGGAGTCTCTCGTGCTTTCCTCACATTGGCCCCAGCAGAAGTAACACAACATTATAAAGCAATTATCCTCCAAGTAAACAAATAAATAGAGACCTCCTGAAAGGTTGTTGCTGAGCTTTGAAAGAGGCTGGGATTCTTGGCCTCCAGAGGAGACGAATTCAATCCGGGGCCAGTGACGAGGCTTGACTGTTCAGAGCTTTTGTGTGATAAAGTTTAATTGAAGTATAAAAAAGATAGACAAAGGTTCTGACATACAAATCAGAAGGAGGCAGAAAGTGTGCCCCCCTGCTAGTCTTCAGCAGTATGTTATATTCCTATCAGCAGGCTGTTAATTAGAGAAAGGAAATGTCTCAAAACTCAGAGTGATATCACGCTCCTCATCCACAACATACATTTTGAGATAACATTGGCACAAGGTGAGTTGTCTCAGGCCATAAAATGATTGACATGAATCTTGAAGAAAGGCAGGTTTCCAAGCAAAGACATTGTCTCATTAACATAACTTAAGAGAACATTTGCAAGAGTAAAACATACTGGTTTGTCAAGTGGGTTCTGAGTCTTAGGTAGAACCAACTTGAAAAAAAGAGTGTTCAGTTCAGTTCAGTCGCTCGGTTGTGTCTGACTCTTTGCGGTCCCATGGACTGCAGCATGCCAGGCCTGGACCAAACACCAACTCCCGGAGTTTACTCAAACTCATATCCATTGAGTCAGTGATTCCTTCCAACCATCTCATCCTCTGTTGTCCCCTTCTCCTCCCATGCCCAATCTTTCCAAGCATCAGGGTCTTTTCCAATGAGTCAGTTCTTTGCATCAGGTGGCCAAAGTATTGCAGCTTCAGCTTCAGCATTAGTCCTTCCAATGAACAGCCAGGACTGATCTCTAGGATGGGCTGATTGGATCTCTTTGCAGTCCAAAAGACTTTCAAGAGTTCTCCAACACCACAGTTCAAAAGCATCAATTCTTTGGTGCTCAGCTTTCTTTATAGTCCAACTCTCACATCCATACATGACTACTGGAAAAATCATAGCTTTAACTATACAGACCTTTGATAGCAAAGTAATGTCTCTGTTTTTTAACATGCTGTCTTGGTTGGTCATAACTTTCCTTCCAAGGAGCAAGAGTCTTTTAATTTCGTGGCTCCAGTCACCACCTGCAGTGATTTTGGAGCCCCCCAAAATAAAGTCTGTCACTGTTTCCATTGTTTCCCCATCTATTTGCCATGAACTGATGGGACCGCATGCCATGAGATTAGTTTTCTGAATGTTGAGCTTTAAGCCAACTTTTTCACTCTCCTCTTTCACTTTCATCAAGAGGCTCTTTAGTTCTTCTTTGCTTTCTGACATAAGGGTGGTGTCATCTGCATATCTGAGGTTATTGGTATTTCTCCCAGTTATCTTGATTCCAGCTTGTGCTTCATCCAGTCTGGCATTTCTCATGATGTACTCTGCATATAAGTTAAATAAGCAGGGTGACAATATACAGCCTTGACATACTCCTTTTCCTACTTGGAACCAGTCTGTTGTTCCATGTCCAGTTCTAACTGTTGCTTCTTGACTTGCATACAGATTTCTCAGGAGGCAAGTCAGGTGGTCTGGTATTCCCATCTCTTTAAGAATTTTTCACAGTTGGTTGTGATCCACACAGTCAAAGCCTTTGGCATAGTCAATAAAGCAGAAGTAGATGCTTTTCTGGAACTCTCTTGCTTTCTCAATGATCCAACGGATATTGGCAATTTGATCTTTGGTTCCTCTGCCTTTTCTAAATCCAGCTTGAACATCTGGAAGGTCATGGTTCACATTCTGTTGAAGGCTGACTTGGAGAATTTTGAGCATTACTTTGCTAGAGTGTGAGATGTGTCCAATTGTGTGGTAGTTTGAGCATTGTTTGGCATTGCCTTTCTTTGGGGTTGGAATGAAAACTGCCCTTTTCCAGTCCTGTGGCTCCTGCTCAGTGTTTCAGATTTGCTGGCATATTGAGTGTAGCGCTTTCACAGCATCATCTTTTAGGATCTGAAATAGCTCAACTGGAATTCCATCACCTCCATTAGTTTTGTTCATAGTGATGTTTCCTAAGACCCACTTGACTTCGCATTCCAGGATGTCTGGCTCTAGGTGAGTGATCACACTATCCTGATTATCAGGGTCATGAAGATCTCTGTCTTGAAGAAAGACAGAGTCTAGGGTAAATACAGAGTTCATTAACATAGCTTAAGAAAAACATTTCTGTAAGAAAAACGCATTGCTTAGCTCAAGGTGTGAGAAAAGTTAAGTTCAGGTGGAACCAGGTGTAGTCATGGCAACACAGACTCTTAAAAGAAATCTCCTTTTAAATTTGTATAGAGAAGGAAAAAAATCTGACACTTGCAGTTTGCTTCCTCCTGCCACTTAAGAGAGAGAAACAAATGTCTAACACTTGCAGCCTACCTTCTCCCTTTGAAGACCCCTAGCCTTCCTGCCTGTTACCCTCTCACTCCCATCTTTTGTTTGAGCAAAGGTGGGCTCAGGTTACACTGAAGTCTCTCTGTTACTGAAGTAGCCTGAATAAAATGTTTGGCCACCTTAAAAAATAAAAAGTATACTTATATGTATAGCTGAATCACTTTGCTGTACACCGGAAATTAACACAACTATAAATCAACTATACTTCAACAATTTAAAAAAGGAATGTATGGAAATTTTAGAGTAGATTATAATTTCTGCAAGGGAAAGTGAAAGTCGCTCAGTGGTGACCGACTCTTTTTCACCCTATGGACTATATAGTTCATGAATTCTCCAGGACAGAATACTGGAGTGGGTAGCCTTTCTCTTCTCTAGGGGATCTTCCCAACCCAGGGATCAAACCCAGGTCTCCCACATTGCAGGCAGATTCTTTACCAGCTGAGCCGCAAGGGAAGCCTTAGTACAAGGGAAACGACTGTCTATTATGCAACAAAATCCAGAACTCATTTAAAAAATTAAGTTAATTCAACTACAAACATAAGGCAGGGCAACCAGCAAAATGGGGATGGGAGAACAGGGTAGGGGGATATTCATCGCTCAAAATACAGGATCAAGTGATTATTTCCTTAGTACATGAATAGTTTCTATAGTGAAGAAGAAAATTTGAATCGTCCCAAAGGGAAACCAGGAAAAGGTATACATGACAATTTACCCAAAGAGGAAATATGGTGAGTCTAAGTAACAAAAAAGTAAAATTAAAATAAGATACCTATGACACAAATCACTTTAATGACATTCTGGGATAGGCTGTGACAAAAAAGAACTTCATGAGGGTGCAAAATGATACTTTTATGAATGAGTGAGTGAAGTCACTCAGTGGTGTCTGACTCTTTGTGACCCTGTGGACTATAGCCTGCCAGGCTCCTCTGTCCATTGGATTTTCTCGGCAAGGATACTGGAGTGGGTTAGCATTCCTTTCTCCAGGAGATCTTCCCCACCCAGGGATCAACCCCACATCTCCTGTGTCTCCTGCATTGTAAGCAGATTTTTTACCCACTGAGCCATTGGGAAAGTCCAACTTCTATGGATTTTATCAACAACTCTGAAATTTAAAATGGGATATCCTTTGGTCCAGTAAATCCCCTTCTACAAAATCATCTCACAAATACAGTTCTTGTGCTGTAAGAAAAAGATTTGTTCACTTAGCACTGTTCATATCAGCAAAACATTCTAAACAACCTACAGATCTATCAATAGTGTTATGGTTAATTTATGTTCCAGTCATACAATGGAAAATTATAAAGCAATTCAAAAGAATAAGATAAATCTACATACAGTTACATGTTGAGATCCTTTGATGTATTTGGTGAAAAATGTAATCTGCATACACAGATTTTTTTTTTCTTTTTTGCTCAATCACGTCTGACTCTTTGCCACCCCATGGACTATACAGTCTATGTAATTCTCCAGGCTAGAATACTGGAGTGGGTAGCCTTTCCATTCTCCAGGGGATCTTCCCAACCGAGGGATTAAACCCAGGTTTCTCATACACAGATAGTGCAATAATATTTATGAAAAAGATATACTTGCATATATCTGGATATGCTTGCAAATGCAAAGAAAATAGTTTGTAAGGATAAGCTCCCACTTTTTAACACTTCTGTTAAGAAGAGGAATGTGATAGAAGGAAGTTTTAAGACTGGGTTTTGCGTTCTTCCTTTCCCACTTTTTATTTTATGCATTTACTTCTAACTTTTTACACGGAGAACGTTATGTCTGTAAAGAATAAAAATAAACTGTGCTGTAACAGGTTCACCAAAGCCTTACCTGAGAACCATGCTTCTGGATGATCCTCTCAAAGGTAAAATCTGCCACTTAGAACACAGGGAAAATCTATGCCGTTTGTGTGCAGGTGTGTGTGTGACAGTGTGTGTGTATACCTGAACAAGCCAAATTCTCCCAGTCAATCGTGAGTCGTGTAAGCACTCATTTCAATCGCCTTTAAGAAGTGCCTCTTGTATTAACTAAATCCTGAGAGGATGGGTGCCAGGGACAAATTGGGGGCTAGTTAGATTATGGCATTTGGTCCCATCACATCATGGCAAATAGATGGGGAAACAATGAAAACAGTGACAGACTTTATTTTGGGGGGTTCCAAAATCACTGCAGATGGTGACTTCAGCTGTGAAATTAAAAGACACTTGCTCCTTGGAAGAAAAGCTATGACCAACCTAGACAGCATATTAAAAAGCAGAGATATTACTTTGCTATCAAAGGTCTGTCTATTCAAAGCTATGGTTTTTCCAGTAGTCATGTATGGATTTGAGAGTTGGACTATAAAGAAAGCTGAGCACTGAAGAATTGATGCTTTTAAACTGTGGTGTTGAATAAGACTCTTGGACTGCAAGGAGATCCAACTAGTCCATCCTAAAGGAAATCAGTACTGAATATTCTTTGGAAGGACTGATGCTGAAGCTGAAACTCATTCCTTTGGCCACCTGATGTGAAGAACTGACTCCTTGAAAAAGACCCTGATGCTGGGAAAGATTGAGGGCAGGAGGAGAAGGGGACGACAGAGGATGAGATGGTTGGAAGGCATCACCGACTCCATGGACATGAGTTTGAGCAAGCTCCAGAAGTTGGTGAAGGACAGGGAGGCCTGGAGTGCTGCAGTCCATGGGGTCGTAAAGAGTAGGACACGACTGAGCGACTGACCTGAACTGAACTGAGACTACCACGTGACCGCCAACGACGTTCTAGCATTTGCGCAGGAGCAGCCCAGGTTCAAACAGACTTGCTTAGAACTTCTCCAGGACACCGTTGGGTGGGTGGAGAGGGGCGCTGGGTCCAACAGCTCCTTTCTGATCGGTTGTGCTGTTTGAGAACGCGGTCTTTCCTTCCTGGAAATGAGCCTTAATCCCCCGAAGGTTGCACCAGAGCTGGAGCGGGAGGCGGGGCAAGAGCCTGGGTCCGAGTCCCAGGGGCCCGGGTCGGAGCTGGGGCCTGACCCGGAGAGAGAGAGCTGGCTGCCCACAGGGCCTGGACTAGAGCCGGAGCCGCCCTCGGCCTCCAGTCAAGACCGGGAACCGAGCTTGGGTGGGCGGCGGGGCAGAACGCAGAGCCCCCTCCCGAGTCGCAGCCGAGGCTCCACCACCTCCTGCCAGCATCGTGGTCTGAGAACCAACTGGCCCAGCGGCCCCGCTGCCACACCAACTGCCTGGAGGCGCCGCTGTCCCGGGCCTTCCGGCGTCTGGGCTGGAAGGTGGGCTTGCAACCCTGGTCTGCTGCTGCCCATGGTGTTAACGGCCATTCTCGGCACTGGCCTGATTTACCAGCCCCAGGATGAAGAAGACGACCTCGAGGAGCAGTAACGCCGGTAGGGAGACCCACCAAGGGTGAGTGACGCTTTGTGCAGGAACATTTCACCGCCAACAACTCTCTCATTTTCTCCGTCTCTAGGAAGAGCACCGAGGTCAAATATGCCTCCATCCTAGTGGTCTCCAACACTGAGACACTGCTGGAGCCGGAAATCTTAGAAGAAGTTTGCAAGATGGATGGCCCGGTGCAGGTTTTGATTGTGACACAGGGCAACAGAACCCAGATCCCCTACAGCAAGGTCTGTGCTTCGAACCAGGGCCCCTGTGTCCCCCCAGTCCACTCTTGTTCGCCTGGGAAAGGAACAAGGGCCTCAACCTGGAAACCATCACCTTCCCCATCTACAGCCAAGCTGGTCAGTTCGTCTACCTGGCCAACATCCTGGGAGGAACTGCCCTAGGCGAGAGTATGGGGCTGAGCCCCAAAGCCATGCGGCTGCAGTACCACCTA
This sequence comes from Muntiacus reevesi, assembly GCF_963930625.1. Classification (NCBI taxonomy): domain Eukaryota; kingdom Metazoa; phylum Chordata; class Mammalia; order Artiodactyla; family Cervidae; genus Muntiacus; species Muntiacus reevesi. Next base: position 36,161,084 of record NC_089250.1, read on the forward strand.
AAGACAGGTGAAGGAGAGGAAAATGAAGGTAGCAAGTCGTGCATGATCCATTTCCTGAGAAGCTTGACAGCCTTGAAAAGAGTCTGGCATTAAAGAAGATCAAGGTACCTAGCGGCTGGGGTTTATAGGGAGGCCAGGAGAAGGTGGGAGAGGTAGGAGGACTTGTTCCAAGCACCGTAGCAGCAGCACTCCCGGATTATCAGATAGAGTCCTAGACTAGAAACCAGTTGTATTCTGCTCTATTTGATCCTTAATCAGACTTTCTTAAAATAGCACACTGAGGAAAGCCAGGAAAGAATCTAAAAAAGAGTGGATATGTGTATAACTGATTTACTTTGCTATACATGAAACTAACACAACATTGTAAAGCAGCTCTACTACAATGATTTTTTTAAAAAATAAAGTAAAAAGAGATAAGTCCTTAAAAAAAGAAAAAAGAAGAATGCCACAAATCTTAAATCCTTGGTAACATTCTGGTTAAAAACACAAACTGTACATTCTCAGGGTAGGTCTGTTCAGTACAAATGTTGATCTTCAGGTTTAATTTGGTTTTCTGGTCAAATTACTCTTAAATTCTTACTTCCAGTTTAAGCCTTTGCTGTTTCTGGGAGCCCCCTAAACTTTGTTTGGAGTTCATTAGAATAAAAAGACAAAACCTTAAACAAAAGTTCCATGATGTTTTTAAGAAAGAAAGACGAGCATTTTACAAATAAATTATAGCATAGTGCCAGGCACATATTAGCTGTTGAGTAATTTGTGGGCTGGCAAACCTGGTCCTCTGAATAAAACTGGTGAAAATGAGAAGACACCTTCTGGAAAAAGCCTTTTAATACTCAGTTTCTGAAATGCTGTTTGTGCAGTTAAAAGAGTAAAAGATAACAACCTAATAGAAGTTTAGAAAAAGTCATAATGTCTATAGTAATTAATGCTTTCACAGTTTGTATAAGATTCAGATTTTGTATTTTCAGGAGTTTTAAACTTTAGATTTTTGAAAGAAACTTTGAAAAGCATGCCAGGGATTTGTGGGAAGAAGCAAATCTTTATTACCTTCTATATTCTAAAGTCATAATCCATATATTTTGATATTTTGCTGAATTTTAATATTTAAATCAATAAACTATAGTGTTGTAATATCATATGTAACTCACACACAATATCAGAATTGAAGGTTATTTACCTGAATATATTTTTGTGGCAGGTCCTCTACTTTACATCACTTTCTAGACAGCTGGAATTTGAGGCAACTTCTATGACAGTGGTCCCATTGTGTCACTTGGCATACCTTCTAACCATATTAGTTGCAATTGTATCATGTTAAAGGTGAGACAATTTTATTAAAAATATTTTTAAATTAAAAAATAAATTAAATTAATAATTTAATTTAAATAATAATTTAAATTTAAAAATATTTACTAAAAATGTTTTATTGTGTATTACATATAATATCTAGATATGTTGGGGTAGTATGTAATTTTCTTGGTTCTGTCTCTCTGCAGCAAAGATTTGAAACACAGCGGACCAGTGTTACAGCTCGCTTACAGCTCAGAATTTTATTCAGCAAGCAAAGGAAAGTACACCCTGGAGGCATGAGGGCAGGCTGACCCCAAAGGGGAGGCTTCAATCCATCTTGGCTTCTCATTTTTATGTGTCTCCACCCCCTGAGTCTGCCCTATGTAAATTGAGCTAGCCAGGAGGGCAGTTTGTTTCACCTGAGAGTCGTCCTCAGGTTTTCTTTTGTTCCATTTTCGCGGTGCTTTTTCCTTTCTTGTCTTTTAGCCACTGCCATTTGGGACTCCTTTTTCCTATTCTAACTATGTAACATTCCCCCCTCAAGAGATGGGAGGCCCATTTCCTTGGGAATAGAGGTGTGAAGCTCTCTCTGGCTACTTCCTGCTGAGGTGGGACGGTGAGAAGAAAAGGGCCTCCCCTTCTTGCTAGTCTGAAGCCTCAGAGTCCTTATAGTGGTGTCCATCTAAGAGTGAGTGATATTTTCCGTGGTTGGGTGTAGTTTTATATATCCTTATTGAACTGGCACTGCGTGTTGCAGCTTGTTGGCCTGGGCAGAGACAAAATGGGTTAAACAATCGATTGTACATGGAGCAATCATAAGCAGCATCAATGTGGTGATAACAAGGATTAGTAGGGGCATTAGCCAACTCCAAATTCCCCATCGCCAGGAGAAGAGCCCCCAAAGAGAGATTGTAGCTACCCTGAGAACTCTGCAGCTCGTTCTTTGAGATCCTGTAGGATCTGAATGTTTTTCCTGAGGACTGTGAGACTTTCTTCAACTTAGCTGGAGGTATTTACCCAGAAACAACACATCTCATTCAAGATGGTTCAAGTCCCTCCTTGTTCAGGGATCAGGAGATCTCTCTCTTATCTATTTTGGAGTACAACCCCTTCCAAGCAGTGTTAGCTCTTTAGATCTATCCTGAGAAATCTTATCCCCAGAAACTTAATTTGGGGGATATTCATTACAATGGTACTCATTTGTAGTCCCGAACAGGTATCTGAGATCTCCCAGGGGCTCACAGGTGTATTGAGTGTCCCCTTCTCTTTCATTCCATGGCTTGACTCATGAGTAGTGAATCCAGGAGTCGTGCCTTGGTACCTTGACTGCTGTGAGGGTAGAAAGTATTACAGGGTAGGGGCCCTTCCATGTGGGCTGGAGTTGAGCCTTTGGGGACCCATCTTTCCAGACTAAATAGGACTTGAGTCCCTGGAGCATACAGTGGTGGCTCTTTAGGATATTTTGGGTCCTGATTGACACCCTACAAGTGTATATCTTGGAATTGCCCAAAGGCCATGGTATAAGACCAGAGGGTCTGAGCTTCTGGATCTAGAAAGAGGTCATTGACATAAACAAAACTTCTCCCATATAGCCTCTCATAAGGACTAAGACCAACCTTTTCCTTAGGGGCGATATTGGTGCAGAGGAGAGCTATTGGTAAAGCCTCCTTCTATCCCAGGAAGGTCTCCTGGGGTTATCCTTTTTCGCTGATTTTAAGAATTGGTTGACTCTTCCTATTTTTCCTGAAGACTGAGGGCTCCAGGCACAATGGAGATAGTAAGTAATGCCCAGTTCTTTAGAGACCCCTTGGGTGACCTTAGAAGAAAATGATTTCCCATTGTCAATTTGTAATGATCTGGACAGGCCAAATCTCAGAATGACTTCATGGAACAGTTTTTTTTTTTTTTTTTTTTTTAACCACCTCCTCAGCCTTCTCAGTCTGGGTGGTAAAGCCTTCAGTTCATCCTGTGAATGTGTCTATCATGACTAGTAGGTATTTATACCCTTGAGAAACTGGCATCTGGGTGAATTCCATCTGCCAGTCCTCCTGGGTAGGTCCCACACCGTTGGATGGGCTGGGTCAGTTGGGGTCTTTGAGCTCCTTGGGGGTCTTTTAATTGGCAAATGGGACAAGAGGAGACCACTTGCCTTATAATCATTTGGAGGTCTGTTCCTGTGAAGGACCTTTCTAGTAATCTCCGGAGGGCCTTCTTCCCTAAATGAGTGGTGGCATGTAAGGAGTTAACCAACTTCCACTGGAGTTTCCCAGGCAGAAAAAGGAGTCCCTCCTTTTGGAACCACCCCATATGATCTTTTTGAAAGCACTTACTCTTAGTCTTAAGAGTCTCACCTTCAGTATATGAAGGAGTTTCTGGCAAAGTAGTCTGCGGAACTAGGGTGGCAACCCCTATCAGGTCATTGTTCTGTAATGCTGCTCTCTTAGCTGCTTGGTTCCCTCGTGCCACTTCTGTGCTCCCTTTTTGGTGTCCTTTACAATGGGAGACTGAAACCTCAGAGGGCAGGTGGATGCCTCCAAAAGCCTAAGGATTTGATAACCATACTTGGTTGGGGACCCTTGGGTGGTCAAGTGGCCTCTTTCTTTCCAAATAGGAGCATGTGCATGTAGCACCAGAAAGGCATACTTGGAGTCAGTGTAAATGGCTACTCTTTTTCCTTTTCCCAGCTTTAAAACTCGAGTCAAGGCTATGAGCTCAGCCAATTGGGCTGAAGTACCTGGTGGCAAAGGTTTAACCTCTGTGGTCTCAAAATTGGAGCTTACTGCATATCCAGCTCTTCTTTTTCCACCCAAGACAAAGCTGCTTCCATCAGTGTACTAGATTTCCTCAGGATTGGTCAGAGGATCTTCTGATAATCCTTCTTGGGGTTTTGTCCAGTGGTCCAAGGTGTCTAGGCAAGAGTGAAAGGGGAGAGAGCCCTCGGTGGTAGGCAGGAGGGTGGCAGGGTTAAGAACCTCACAGGGGGATATAGTCAGGCCTGGATTTTCCATCAGCACCACTTGATATCTGAGGATCCTTTGATTAGACATCCATCAGTGGCCTCTCCAATTCAGGAGTTGTTTCACCTGGTGACTGGTAAAAATAGTTTGCCCCCAGGAGAGAGTCTTAAAGCATCTTGTATCAGGACTGCAATAGCTGCAAGATTTCGAAGGTAGAGAAAGATCTCTTACCAATAATGGAGTAGGATACTCAGGGACCACCAGAAACTGGTGGGAAAATATTTGTCCATCCCAGCAACAAAGAAGTGCTCAGGTGAATCTTTTTATAGTTGTTTTTCTTATAGCACCAAAATGGTACAGGTTTGGGAGGAGAAGGCTCCGGAGTGGGAGGTCAGGAGAGAGTAGGTAGCCCCTGTATCAACCAAGAAATTCTCGGACCTACCTGCCACATCCTGTTGCACCGTTGGCTCCAGCCCCATGATGGTTATCTGTGACAGGCGGGCTGGCTGAAGCAAGCTGCTTCAGTCCTCTTGAACCATCATGAGGGAAGGCTTGGTGCTTTCCCTTGAGGCTCTTGGGTCCTGAGGGCAGAGTGCTGCCCAATGTCCCAACTAATGGCATTTGTAGCAAGCTGTTTTAGGAGACTTGTCACGGTTTGGACACTCTTTGGCCCAATATCCCGCTTGTCTACAGATTAGCCACCACCATTTTGGACTCCTTTTTCCCATTCTAACTACCTAACATATAATATTTCTAACATGAAATATACCATTTCAAAAGCCATTTTTAAGTAGACAAATCAGTGGCATTAACTACGTTCACAGTGTTGTGCAACCATCACAACTATTTAGGAATATTTTCCATCACCCCAAACAAACTCAGTAACCATTAAGAAATATTTCCCCATTGTCTTCCCCAAGTCTCAGTGAATTTTTAATCTAGTTTCCATGAATTTTCCTATTCTAGAGATTTCATATAAGTGGAATCACACAGTATTTGTCCTTTTGTGATTGACTTATTTCATTTATCATGATGTTTTCAAGGATTATCCATGTTGTAGCATGAGTTCCTTTACACGGCTGAGTAATATTCCATTTTATGCATATACCACATTGTTTATCTACCTATCTCTTGATGGGCACTTGAAATATTTCTACCTTTTGACACCCATGATCACAGAAGCAATAGCAAAAGTTGCCCACAAAGAACAGAGGGGATGAGGAATTAACAATAAAGAAACAATGAATATAACTGCTGATGCAACAGTCACATTTTGAACAGTGTTTTCTAATATTGCAGAATACTGATCAAAATATATGAATGCCTGGTTGTATGCTATCAGGGGAACTTCACACTTCTTGGCCATGTCTCAGAACTGGTGTAACATCAGTTTCTTACTGAAGAAGAAATACCCATGGTTTGAATGAAGGCCTGGGAACAAATGATTTTCTGTGATGATGTAATATGTTATACACAAAAAGTGGAAATTCCATTTAAAAAGTGGGTTTATTGCTTAGAAAACTGTCTTATCACTTATATCTTGATGGCAGTTTTCCATATATTTTATATATTCTCATAACAAAAACTCTAAGGTTTTTATCGACATACTCATTGTTTGCAAAATCTGCCAAATGACATTTTCCCAATTTTTGCCTCATTTCTTTATCCCAGTAGTCAAGAGTCTCAGTAAAGATAACCATAACCCTGGGACCATAAGTTGACAAATGTTCTTCTTCTACATTACAATATGGTGTGATATAGGAGTCATCACTTGCCAAATTTTGGAGGCCTAAAGCTTCCTGCACTTGGAAATATCCATATATACTACTTATGATGTACAAAATGTGTAGGAGCACTACAAAAACCTCGGACTCAGTGCTTGTGAGAAAAGGACTAAAATATTCTCTAAAGATAGATTCATTGGATTCCATATGTAAAGTAGATAGTCAATGGTAATTTGCTGTATGGCTCAGGCATTTCCCACCACAAGCTCCTCCCTCACATTCTTTCCGTCTATCTGTCTCTGCAGTCAACAGCTGCCCTCGCCCTGGGATTGCTCCATAGTCCCTAAACTCCAGCTCCCAGCTGCTGTACCTTCCAGGGACCTGCGTCCCTGCCCAGGGTTTGCATGGCTGCCACAAGGACTGTCTGATTCTCATTCCATTTAGGCTGCAACAGACCAGCTGTTTCACTCTCAGCCTTAAATGTTTCTCCTCTGACTCAGGCAATTGCCCTGATGTGGGGATCAGACCCCCGCTTCAATTCTCCCACCAGCCAAGGGCAGGTCCAGTCCTCTTAACACTCCTGTTTCCCCCCTAGTTCCTTCATCCTACCAAGTTTTGCGTGGTTCTCTATATTCTTTTCCACTGGTCAGGTAATCCTGTCTGCTCTCAGCTGGTGTTCTGCATGCACTTCTGTGTCCGAAGGTGTATCCCTGATGTATCTGTGCAGAGAGGTGTACTCCACGTCCACCCACTCCTCTGCCATCTTGTTCTCTCCCCTCTCAGGATATTTTAAATAACATTTTTTAATGGCACTTCCAAGTCAAGGAAATGTGCCTTTGCTTTTATCTATTGACTATTCTTAATAGTGCGTTTTCATCATATTGTATTGGGCCAATCGGGAATTCTGCAGTTGGTCTTTGACTTGTTAGTGGCTTTTCAAACTGACTTTCAAAAAAATGTTAAGAATACTGGGATAAAATTAGACCATGAGCAGCTCCAAATACCATCACAAGAAACAATCTGAAAAAAGGTCCTGAAGATGTATGCTTTAGCTGCAGATAGGACACACATTCCTATTATTGTTGAAACTGCACTTTGTAACACAATGTAGCCTAGCAGATACAATGCCTCAATGGGTTTTCAGTTTACTGAGGGCTCTGAACTGGAAACAAATGCATAAGATATGTGAGCAGAAAAGTCAAAAGAAAACCCTATATATGGCAAGATTAAGCATGGCTATGATATCAAGATTGTCATTCCAGAAGGCCATAAAAGCCATGATCCCACAGTTACAGAAGCAATAGCAAAAGTTGCCCACAAAGAACAGAGGAGATGAGGAATTAACAATAAGGAAACAATGAATATAACTGTTGATGCAATAGTCACATTTTAAACAGTGTTTTCTAATATTGCAGAATACTGATCAAAATATATGAATGTCTGGTTATATACCATTAGGGGAACTTCATACTTCTTGGCCATGTCTCAGAACTGGTGTAACATCAGTTTCTTACTGAAGAAGAAATACCCATGGTTTGAATGAAGGCCTGGTAACAAATGATTTCCTGTGATGATGTAATATTGATGTTATACACAAAAAGTGGAAATTCCCTTTAAAAAGTGGGTTTATTGCTTAGAAAACTGTCTTATCATTTATATCTTGATGGCGGTTTTCCATATATTTTATATATTCTCATAACTGCCAGGAGCCATTATGGGAGGTCCCACCCGTGACGAGGTCATGAAGAAAATACCGGGCAGGCAAGGCCGTCCGGGCCCCCATCCATGATGAGTTCACGAGGAAAAAACCTGACAGGCAAGGCCGTCTAGGATAAGGGACCCTCCAGGTTGGCCTCGGCCTCTACCCCACCCTGTATCCTCCCCCCATTTTCTGCTGTGTTCTTGTCTGCCCTGTTGCAGATTCTTGTGTTGCCTGCCGAGAGTTCTCCTGCTCCTCTTTCACCGAATGAGGACCAACTTAAAACCCTAATTAATAAATCTCCTGGACGCTGCTACCCTATGAAGGGGCCAGGAATGAAGGAAATGCTTCAATTCAAACCCTTTTGCTGGCATTCTGGTTTGTTTGATAAATGTGTGCTCCCATTGCAAAAAATGCTCATGATTGTTCTAAATATCCTAAGCACAGTATGCTAACAAAAGACGCCATTAAGCATAGGTCCCTCTGCAGGGTGAGAAACGCTCCACAAATAAAATAGCCACAAATGTGCCTAATAAGAAATACTTTAGATAGAGCTTAGTTGGTGACTTCTTGCAGGTAATTAACTTTTAGACTAAGAGCCTGTTTTGTGCCATATCTGCTGTTTTTGCAATCCTTTGCATTTCTGTTCTATAAAAATGTAATCCTATCTAGTTCCCATGGAGATGACACCTAATAGAAAGAAAATAGATTAACCACAAAAAAGACAGGGTCGGCTACTGAAGTTGCTTAAAGTTATACCAGGTGCAAGCCATAAATTGTCAACAGGCCTGTAAGCCAAAAGATATTATACATAGGGATTAACCATAAAAAGGGTCCTAATAGGTACAGAGCCCTTTGGGGGCTGAGGAAGCCCTATTAGAGAATACAAAAAATATTGTTTTAAAAGTGGTTATTAGATCAACGTTTGATTGATGTTAATGTGCTGAGGTTGTGCAGTGGAAACTATTGTTAATATAGTTGGAGATCTAGAAAAATAAGAGTTTAGCCCTAGTGTAAAAACAATAAGATAATTGTTAATTTTAACCAGGAGTGCTAAACAGGGGCTCCCTCACCAGAGCCGGAGAGTCTTTGTGTGCTAAACTTTTTAGATAAATTTAGCTGAGAACTTCTGCGAAAAGACTGACTTTTATGTTAACAGGATTGTATTTCTATTATGTTGCAACCTGTTGTATCACGAGACTGCCACTTTTCTGTTTTCTGCTAAGCTCAAGGCCAGAAGATAATGTACAAAAAATCTATGGGAAAAGACTCTCATAAACAAAAATATACAGTGAACACCTGGTTTCGTGAAGGACAAGCTGATGTAATGTTAAACTAAGTCTGCATGCTTATCTGCCCCTTAGAAATGTACCAACTTAGGGTAGAAAGGCTACGGTGAAAAATAAAGCAACTGCCAGACTCTGCCGCATATCCTGGTCTGGTCTCTCTCTCTCATTAGCCGATGCCGTTCATCCAGAGGGTTCCCCCGGATCCTGCTGGGGCTGGACCCTGGCACATAGCGAAAACTCTGTAAGGTTTTTATCTACCTACTCACTGTTTTCAAAATCTGCCAGATGACATTTTTTCCAATTTTTGCCTTGTTTCTTCATCCCAGTAGTCAAGAGTCTCAGTAACGATAACCATAACCCTGGGACCATAAGTTGACAAATGTTCTTCTTCTACATTACAATATGGTGTGATATGGGAGATGTCACTTGCCAAATTTTGGAGGTCTAAACCTTCCTGCACTTGGAAACACCCATATATACTATTTATGATGTACAAAATGTATAGAAGTACTACAAAAAACTTGGACTCAGTGCTTGTGAGAAAAGGACCAAAATATTCTCTAAAGAGTAGATTCACTGGATTCCATATGTAAAATAGATAGTCAACGGGAATTTGCCCTGTGGCTCAGGAAGCTCAAACAGGGGCTCTGTATCAAACTAGAAGGGTGGGATGTAGAGGGAGATGGGAGAGAGGTTCCAAAGGGAGCGGATATATGTATACCTATGGCTGATTCATGTTGAGGTTTGACAGAAAACAACAAAATTCTGTAAAGCAATTACCCTTCAATTAAAAGATAAATTAAAAAAAAAGAGTAGACTCATTGGATGGATATCAGCTTTATGTTCACCTTGGAGAAAATTACATGGGAAGCCGAAAGACTTTTTTAATGAACATTTTGGTCAGAAGTTTCCTACTTCTTCAGCCAGTATGGACAGACTACTTCTCTTTTATCATCCATGGCCATAAATGCTCCAAAACAGGCCGACGTTATGAAAATAATAAAAGAGCAGGGTTGTTCCTATTAAATGCAAAAGTATTGTACAGACCTGAAAGAGGTCATAGTTCCTGTATAGAAGGCCAGGACATTGGTGATGGTGGTGATTGCCATGGACACTGCCACTTTTGAATAGACATTGGACATCTACTCACTTATGCTATCTGTGTCATTGACCCCAACACCTATTAGAAAAAGAAACAGAGTCTTCGTACTTTTTTAACATCCATTAAAAATTAACAAGATCAACTCAAACCGTTTTCTTTGCCTGTCTCTCAAGGTCTCACTGATCTTGCAGTGTGCGTGTGTGAATGAATGACATGTCCTGAGTAAAGCAAGTGATGAGTTCTGCTCTAGAGTTTTGCAGTGCCTTGAAATGACTGAAGGCAGACCCCAAAATGGGAGCCTTGTTGGGGTTTATATACCGACCTCCCAATGCCAAGAGACACCCAACATCCCTGCGAGGGCAGCGGCCAGAAATGGGTGAAGCGTGTAGACTGAAATTTCTTATCTCGGTCACCTTTTCCTGGTCTCTTTGACCATTCCATAATTGCATGGGGAATTAGAACTACTAACCTAATCTGTCGGATCATAGACTTTCAAGGGACTTGTGATCCATGACGTTACTCTGTACTTTTACTTAGACCTCAAACTATATGAATGGAAGTGCCTAGCCTTGCTAGGAGATGAAAGTTACAAGAGCATGTTTGGGAGCGAGGCAGAGCTCTAGTTCCAGGAATGTCTCTCAGGCTAGAGGCCATTATCTTGACTGCCTGCCTCAGGGGCCAGGGTCCTAAAAGTTAGTCTTTGTCATGGCTGTGCCTCTGATCTATATGGATAGCAGCATTGCTGGTGACCATGAGGTTTTTGAAGACACAGATCTGGTATTGCAGGGTCTGGTCAGATTGGAAGTAGGGTGGGCTTCTTCCTTCGGTAGGGCTAGCTCTTAGCAGACCAGAGAAATCTCTCCAATGGCTTGTCGCTCAACTCCCTAGATATTCCTTTTGTGAAATCACTGGGAATGAACTGGAAGGACTGGCCCTAGTAGCTTGAGGACAAAAATCATTTTTTTCTCGCTGGCCCACCCTCCTCTCCCTCTTTTCCTATCACGTATGCTGCTGTGGCAACACTCAGAAGAGACATCTTGGGTTTTTTGTTCATCTCTTTATAACTCAACACTTCTACTCTCAGAGGACTATGCTTGGGAATGTGTGCAGGCACATGGAACATAGATGCTTCCCCTAGTAGGCCTGGCTTGGGAAACATTCTGGGAAAGCTACTCTGCTCCACCCAGGGTGGCATCAGAGGAGGAGCAAAAATCAGTCAAAGGTCTTAATGGTAAGGAACTGGACATCAGTCTGAGATGCCATCAGGTCTACCCTTGGTGCAACTCCATCCCACCTCGGTGGTAGAACTGGGAAGTAGGGGTAAGGCACTTGTGTCAGTAAGGGACATACTAAGTCTGAGCGTGGAAGGAAAGCTTCAGTGGAAAGTCTGTCTACACCCCCACCTAGAGCAGGGAGGGATGCCTCTGGTGGAAAGAAGCCATGGGTGTGGATGCCACATTTTTCTCTTTTACAGATGGGAGCTAGAAGTTCCAGAACCACTTCTTTAAAATGTGTTTTAAAACACTGGGACAAGTTTGATCCCCAGAGTTTAAAAAAAGACACGCCTGATCTTTTTCTGTGATAACGAATGGCTCTGGTATCCTTTGGATGATGGGGAACACCGGCCAGTTGAATGGTCTCAATTATAATACTGTTTTACAATTAGATCATTTCCGTGGAAAACAAGAGAAATGGGTAGAAGTGCCATATGTGTTGCTCTGTATCTCTCTGCGAGACATGCCAGACTTATATCCAAAGGACGCAGATTTGGGTTTGAAACCTTTAGCTGCCTCCTGTTCTCTTACTTTGCCCCTGTATCTGGGGCTCCCGACTAAACAGGCTGAGTCATGGTACCCTTCTAGAAGAGGTTGCCTCAGTCTCAGTAGAAATTCAAACAGTCCCAATTCATAGAAGCCTTTACAGGACTAACTTTATGATCTTAATTGGAGAGATATAATGTATGTCTTGGGACAAATGCTGACTCCTGACCTGAGAACTCAAGTTTTGGGAGAAGCTACTACTTTTGGAGATGAATGACTTGAGCATGAGACAAAGGGAAAGAGGGAACATAAAATAGCCCTCCTCCCTACTGAGAGCCAAGCAGTTTCCATGACAGAGCCAGACTGGGACTAAAAGGTGGGATCAGAACCACTTTGCCAGGTTTATTCTTGAAGGACTCAAGAGAAAGCACACTAAGACTTCAAACTGTGCTAAGTTGGCTGATATAGAACAGGGAGAGGAGAAAACTCCTGATAAATTCCTAGATAGACTACAAGAGGCTCTCTGCTGATCCCAAAAGTACAGAGAAAGGAATGATCTTAAAGATAGATTTCTTAGTCAGCTCCAGATATCTGCCATAAGTTATGAAAACAGGCATTTGGACCAAATCAGTCTTCAAAAAACTGTTAACAGCTGGTTCAGATGGTATATTATGGTAAAGAATACGAGGAGGAAAAGAGAAAAAAAAGCCTGGCAAAAGACTGAAACCCCAACAATGGCTGTTAGATCCTCTCTGAAACAGCCTGAGGAGAAGTGCCCAGAGTAACCCAGGTGAAAAGGGGTGGACTTATTATTATGGTGGAAAGGAGAGGCATCTCAAGGGGGATTGCCCTCAGGCATCTAATCTGCACCCAGCTCCATGTCTGATCTGTAAAATGACTATACCTGAGGAGAGACTGCCCTCTGAGACATAGTACCCAGGGCTTGGACTCTCAAGGCAATTGGAACTGAAAGTGCCTGGGAGTCCCCACACAAGCTCCCATGCTAATTATACCTGTGAAACCCTGGGTATTAATAACTGTGGGGGGCCAATCAGTTGACTTTCTTTTGGACACTGGGACAACTTTCTCTGCGCTCACTGAAGCCCCTGGCCTGCTTTCTTCTTGATCCACTACTGTAATGGGACTGTCAGGATGAGCCAAAAGTTATTATTTCAGTCATCCTTTAAGCTGCAACTGGAAATCTATGCTGTTTTCTCACGAGTTTCTGATCAGGCTGGAGTCTCTCTCACCCCTTCTAGGGAGGGTATACTGAACATGGTCCAGGCTTCTGTTTTCACAAATATGGAGCCTGCTCTTTTAATTGAACAAAAGGTAAATGCTAGAGTGTGAGTTGGTGGAAAAACTGTGGGTTGAGCAAAAAATGCTGTTCCTGTTATTATCAAGCTCAAAGACCTTCATTTATTTTCACATCAAAAGCAGTATCCACTAAAGCTTGAGGTTAAGGAATGGGCAAAACTGGGAATACGTGTAACTCTATGGCTGATTCATATCAATGTATGACAAAACCCACTGAAATGTTGTGAAGTAATTAGCCTCCAACTAATAAAAAAAAAAAAAAAGAATGGGCAAAATCTTACTGTCCTGACTTCTCATGATGTAAGTGGGATCTTAAACTCTAAAGTTCAGAGCAACAATGCTCCATCTTAAAGCTACTGTAACTCAAGGAGTGTCAAAAGTTCTAGAAATAAAATATCACTTACACTGTGGGAAAGGTTGAAAAGGCTAATGCTGTTATTAAAAGACATCCGTGTAAGCTAACTCAGGAAACACAAGACAGTTGGTTTAAAGTTTTACCCATGGCTTTAATGAGGGCTTGAACTGCCCATGACAAGAAGGGACTGTGTCTATGATAGACTGCTTTTGTGCACAGATATTGTAATAGAGCCTAAAACCTTAGATTTAACTATGTGACTCAGCCTTCAGCTTTTCAACCTCCTCCTCAGGGAAAGGCTTTGTGTGGTGGGTGTCTCTGCTTCAAGGAAAGGACTTTCTTCAACTCTGCGAATACCTTCACTGACAACAATCGTATATGATGCCTCGTCTTGATCTGATGACATCTAACAATCCTAAGATGGACTGATGTAACTAGGGACCTAATGTAACTTTTAATTTTGATTATGTTTTAACTTAGTTTAATGGCTATTTTGCTTCACATCTGTAACTGTAAAACTGTAAAACTGTAAACTGTAAAACTGTTTGTCTCTGACCATCTGAAAGCTTTTAGGTTATGAAAGGTTGTCCAGGCTCCTACAGGTGCCACAGCCTCCTCCAACTATTACTTGGGGCCCCTGGGTCAGAGACCCTCAGTATGAGGGTTAGGAGAATATGTTGCCTCAACAACTTAGGGACAATGCCCCTCAATAGCAGAAAGTAATTATGGAATGAAAACGGCAGCACTTTACCTTGGCAACATGATTCTCTTAAAAGAAAAGGGGGAATGAGAGGGTCAATTCCTAGGTACGTTGATAAGAAGTCCAGGGTCCCTGAGGAGGAGGAAGGGGTTTGGAGCCCTCAAGAAGGAGAAAGCGGTCTGGGGCTCCCAAGGAGAAAAGGACAAAGTTCTTTTCTACATTGCTTGGTCTTAGTGAATATAATAATGTGTCTTGCTTGAGGATATGTTTCTCCTTAACAAGAGCCTTCTGACTAATCCTGTCATCTTGAAATGCATATTATGGGAGTGGGTCTGGTAAGATCTTTCTATTGTTCATTCTAATCTTGTTAATTTAAGATGTATGTTTTGGGAGTGGATTTGGAAAAAGTATATAAGGCCTTGATAAGACTAGCTAGAGGGGGCACTCTGCTTCCCCCTTCTGATGTCTATGTCAGAAGCTTTCTCTATCCCTTTTTATACTTTGATAAAACTCTGCTACACAAAAGCTCTTGAATGATCAAGCCCAATCCCTGGTCCAGAAGAAGCTGAATCTTCTTCTGCAGAGATCACAAATCCAACATCATTCACTGTAAGCTATCATAGGATTAGCCTGTTTTTGTTTTTTCCTATTCTAAATCACACTGAAATGAACATACTTATTCTATTTTGTGAGCCTTTCCAATAAATAGGACAAATTCCCCGAATTGTAGTTGGCAGGTCAAAGGTACTCCATTTTAAATTTTTAAGTGTTTTGATTTGTTGCAAGGTTATATTTTAAAAGTGTACCAATTTACAAATTTTCCTTAGCAGAATATGTGTTCATTTGCATATAACCTTCCCCAAACCTTCAGTCTTGCTATAATATTCATTAATCTAATAAGAAGACAAGGTGTCTCACTTTTGATTTAACTTGCATCCCTTCATTAATCGAAAGGTCAAATATTTCTTTCTTATATTTTCAATGATTAGTATTTTGGATTCTGTGTGTGTGTGTGTGTGTGTGTGTGTGTGTGTGTGTGTGTGTGTGTGTGTGAAATGCCTGTTCATGTCCCTAGTCTGTGTTTTTCCAAGTGGGATACTAGATTTTTCCAACTCTTAAAGGAACATAATTCCATTTGATTTTCTTTTTCTCCTGATTCTTCATTTTGGATCTGTAGAGTCACCCATATATACTTATTTTGCTTACTGTAACACAATACCCTTCCTTTACCCACCCCACACCTCCACATACACAGTGTGCAGCCTCACCCTTTGTTTTACTCACCTAGAATAACAATGGTGAATTTCCAACTATGATCACAAATGGTACCCCAATATACAACATCAGGCCAAAGCTGCTCACCACTGACAAGGCAGCAGAAATGACTCCAAAGGCTGTGACCCACATTTTGTTTTGCATACAGTCACACCTGTAAATTTTGAGGGAAATGTCATGGAGCTTGTGGTGGTAGCTTCCATATTGAAATTCTAGGAATTCATAACATTCTTGACTCGGACACCTCTTCAGAGGCCTCTTATGCAATAATTCCCATACCTGTCTGCTGTAGAACTTTAATTTCCAGGCACTAGCCCAGACCAACTGAACAGAAGAAGGAGGGGGAGGAGGGGACAGAAAAGTTGGGAATCTGTGCTGTTACCAAATTACACTGGTTGATTCTTATGCAGGCAGCCAAGCATGAATCCACCGACTGAACTTTCAGAACCACAAAGATATACTAAAGCATTGCAAATAGCTAATTCCAATTTGATCTTCAAAGGAGCATGAATGGAAGCAATCAGTATGAAAGGGCCCACGTCTAGGTGTCTTCTTACCTACTTATGAGTCCACTTAGTCATAAACACAATCCTAAATATTTCCTGTATGTCAAAGTTTGCTTGTATATATTGTGGCTGACAAAAAGAATGAAATTCTCCTTCTGGAAGATTTTCGTGTTTCTCCTCTGCTAGAGATGTGTGCTCTATAAAAGAGGCTCTGTGTGTGTGTGTGTGTGTGTGTGTGTGTGTGTGTGTGTGTGTGTGTGTGTGTGTGCTCAGTCAATTCAGTCATGTCCGACTGTGATGCTATAGACTGTAGACCACTAGGCTTCTCTGTCCATGGGAGTCTCCAGGCACAAATAGTGGAGTAGGTTGCCATGCCCTTCCCTAGTGGATCTTCCCCACCCAGGGATCTAACCCATGTCTCCTGCGATGCATTGCAGGTGGATTCTTTACTGTTGAGCCACCAGGGAAGCCAAGAAAGGTGGCTAATAACTACAAAAAGGAAAAAAGTAACACGTGCTCCATTTAACATAACACGTCTTATGCCTGTTTCTTGGTTGGATCGAAAAAAAAAAGGGGGGGGGGAATATATACACAGCATTTTAAAAAGACTGGATTTAATACTTTAACTCCCCCAAAACCACAACTTTACATCTTAAAATATTGACGACAATCTTTAGGTTTCTGTTTTACTGCATTGCTAACTGCTTCAAAACAAACGATGGATAACTGCCTCTAGAAACTTTTAGTAGGAGAGGGAAACTCAATTTGATTTGAAGACTAGCAATGTCAATTGTGGAAAAGGAGCTACTGATTCCCAAAGACCAAGAATATAACTAAAGACCTTGTACATGCAGGCCACATTAAAATAACTAAACTTTCTTCTTATTAAAACAGCTATGTGAGTCTGTATTTCACTTTTTCAAACTGCTGGTGCTATTAGTTAAACTCAGGGCCCCAAATCAGCTCACACACACATACACACACACCAAAACAAAAGGATTTTTTTTTTATTACAACCAATACTTTCTGTGGACTTCCCTATAGCTCAGATGGTAAAGAATCTGCCTGTAATGCAGGAGACCTGGGTTTGATCCCTGGGTCAGGAAGATTCCCTGAAGAAGGAAATGACAATCCACTCCAGTATTCTTGCCTGGAGAATCCTATGGACAGAGAGGACTGGCGGGTACAGACCATAGGATCACAAAAAGTCAAACATGATTAAATGACCAACACACACAAACACACAATACTTTCTTTTTTTTTTTATTTTTTTATTTTTTTTATTTTTCAGTGGGTTTTGTCATACATTGATATGAATCAGCCATAGAGTTACACGAATTCCCCATACAATACTTTCTTAAAGCAACAATATTCATTTACAGGAGTTTAAGATAAAAGTAACAGATAAACCTTAAAATCAGAAAGATTAACAGGATAGAAGCTATATATGACATGTTTAGCCCTATTCCCTCTTTCAGGTTTCTGGATTGGTGGCATACATTTTTCAAAGGATGGGGAGAGTGAAGTATATTATTGACTAGAGTGATTTGACTTTGACTAGTCACTGTGTTGATTCTCCCTAAATGACCTTTATTTTAATAGTCAATAGGCAATGGAAGGAAAGATATGACTGTAGAACAGTAGTCAATACACTTGCAGATTTTCTAGTCCCCAAGAAGAACTTTTGTTAAGAAGTTTATCAGAATGACTTTGGAAAGTTTTAGAACTTTAGATTCTTGCAGTCCTGGAACACATCTCTGCAGACTCTGATCTACAGTTTGTAGAGAAGTTGCAGAATCCATGTGTCTAAAAATGTCTTCATGTGATTTCAGTGCTAGGCTGACTTGGGCATCACTGGCAGCAAAAAGACCAATTAAAACAGCTCACTATTAAAAACAGAAACTACACATTAAAGAAAGTGTGAATCAGGAGTTCCCTGGTGGTCCAATGCTTTGGACAGCTCAGTGCTTTCACTTCTGGGGCCTGGGTTTGCCCACAAAAAAGGCATAAATGGATGAAATGAAGGATAATAAGCTATTATTTATACAGAATATTAAATACCCAAACAATAGAAGTAAGTCCTTCCTTGTCAGCAATTATTTTAAATCTAAACAGATTAAACTTTCCAATCAAAAGGATATATTGTCAGAATGGATAAAACAGCATGATTCAACTATATGCTATTTACAAGAGATTCCCTTTAGATCCAAAGACATAAATAGATTGAAAGTTAAGAGGACTGAAAAAGACACTCCATATGAATAGTAACCAAAAGATACTAGGAGTGCCTGTATTGATAACAGACAACATAGACCATTTCAAAAACTGTTAAAAGTTTTGAGACATTAAGGGCATTACATATTTGTAAAAGGGTCAATTAATCAAGAAGATATAACAACTATAAACATAAATGGACTTCTTAACAGAGACCCAATATATATGAAGCAAATATTAACAGTATTATAGAGAGAAATATATAGCTCTACAGTAATAGTTGGGAAATTCAATATATCACTTTCAATAATGGATAAAACATCTAGGCAGATAATCTATAAGGAAAAGGAAAACATACAAAATACTATAAAACTTATGAGATGTAGTGACACCAGTGCCCAGAGGTAAATTTATACTACATTACAAAAAACAGAAAAGATCTCAAACCACCTTGTGGATTTAGACACCTTGTGGAATCAGAAAAAGAAGAGAAGACCAAACACAAAGCTAATGGAAGGAATAAAATAAGAACAGTGATAAATAAAATTGAGAATAGAAAAACAATAGAGAAAACCAACAAGGCCAAAAGTTGGTTATCTAAAAAATCAACAAAATTGAAAGACATTTATCTAGAGTGATAAAGGGGAAAAAGATACAAATAACTAAATCAGACATGAAAATGAGGACTTCCCCACTGAATTTACAGAAATAGAAAGGATTTAAGAGATTACCATAAGCAACCTATGCCAACAAACTGGATAACATAGATAAAATACACAAATTCCTAGAAATACACAAAGACATACACTGACTCAAGATGAAACTCTCAATAGAACATGTAACAACTAAAAGGATTGATCCATAGTCAAAAACCTTCCCCCACCTTCAAAACAAAGTCCAGGATTGATGGCTTCACTAGTGAATTTTATCAAATATGTAAAGAAGAATTAACACCAATTCTTTTCAAACCCTTCCAAAAAACTGAAAGGAAGGCAACACTTCCTAACTCTTTTGATGAGGCCATGATTACACTGACATCAATGCCAGACTAAGGCATCACAAGGAAGCTACAGACAATACTTCTTATTAATATAGATACAAAAATCCTCAACAAAATTCTAGCAAACACAATCCAGTAAGCATATTAAAAGGAGTATACATCACGACCATGTGGGATTTACCCCAGGAATGGAAGAGTGCTTCAACATGAGAGCATTAATCAATGTAATACAGCATACTAACAGAAGAAAGGATAAAAACCATATGAATCTCTCAATAGGTACAGAAAAGGCACTTGACAAAACTCAATGTCTTTCATGATAAAAATTCTCAAAAACAACAAATGGAAGGAAAGTTCCTCAAAATTATAAAGGCAATTATGAAAACTGCACAGCTAATGTTATACTCAATGGTGAAATAAAAGAAAGCTTTCTCTCTAAGATCAGAAACAAGATAAGGATGCCCACTTTCATCAGTGATATTATTCAAAGATGTGATGTCCTTGTGTAGAGTCTTCTCTTGTGTTGTTGGAAAAGGGTGTTTGCTATGACCACTGTGTTCTCTGGGCAATTAGCCTTTGCCAATAGAGTTTTTGCTGTATACAGTCAGCAAAAACAAGACTGGGAGCTGACTGTGGTTCAGATCATGAGCTGCTTATTGCAAATTTAGACTTAAATTGAAGAAAGTAGGGAAAACCACTAGACCATTCAGGTATGACCTAAATTAAATCCCTTATGATTATAAGTGGAAGTGAGAAATAGATTCAAGGGAATAGATCTGATAGAGTGCCTGAAGAACTATGGACAGAGGTTTGTGACACTGTACAGGAGAAAGGGATCAAGATCATCCCCAAGAAAAAGAAATGCAGAAAAGCAAAATGACTGCCTGAGGAGGCCTTACAAATAGCTGTGAAAAGAAGAGAAGTGAAAAGAAAAAGAGAGAGAAAAAAAACACCCATTTGAATGCAGAGTTCCAAAAATAGCAAGCAGAGATAAGAAAGCTTTCCTCAGAGATCAATGCAAAGAAATAGAGGAAAACAATAGAATGGGAAAGATTAGAGATCTCTTCGAGAAAATTAGAAATAGCAAGGGAACATTTCATGCAAAGATGGGCACAATAAAGGATGGAAGTGGTATAGACCTAACAGAAGGAGAAGATATTAAGAAGAGGTGGTAAGAATATACAAAAGAACTACACAAAAAAGGTCCTCATAACCCAGATAATCATGATGGTGTGATCACTCACCTAGAGCCAGGCATCCTGGAATGTGAAGTCAAGTAGGCCTTAGGAAGCATCACTACAAACAAAGCTAACGGAGTTGATGGAATTCCAGTTGAGCTCTTTCAAATCCTAAAAGATGATGCTGTGAAAGCCCTACACTCAATGTGCCAGCAAATTTGGAAAATTCAGGACTGGAAAAGGTCAGTTTTCTTTCCAATCCCAAAGAAAGGCAATGCCAAAGAGTGTTCAAACTACCACACAATTGCACTCATCTCACACGGTAGCAAAGTAACGCTCAAATTTTTCCAAACCAGCCTTCAACAGAATGTGAACTGTGAACTTCCATATATTCAAGCTGGATTTAGAGAAGGCAAAGGAGCCAGAGATCAAATTGCCAACATCCACTGGATCATCAAAAAAGCAAGTGAGTTCCAGAAAAACATTGATTTCTGCTTTACTGACTGCCAAAGCCTTTGACTATGTGGATCGCCACAAACTGTGGAAAATTCTTAAAGAGATGGGAAACCAGACCACCTGACCTGCCTTTTGAGAAATCTGTATGCAGGTCATGAAACAACAGTTAGAACTGGACATGGAATAGCAGACTGGTTCCAAATAGGGAAAAGAGTACATCAAGGCTGTATATTGTCACTTTGCTTATTTAACTTATACGCAGAGTACATCATGAGAAACGCTGGGGTGGAAGAAGCACAAGCTGAAATCAAGATTGCTGGGAGAAATATCAATAACCTCAGATATGCAGATGACACACCCTTATGGCAGAAAATGAAGAAAATCTAAAGAGCCTCTTGATGAAAGTGAAAGAGGAGAGTGAAAAAGTTGGCGTAAAGCTCAACATTCAGAAAATTAAGATCATGGCATCTGGTCCTGTCACTTCGTGGCAAATAGATGGGCAAACAGTGGAAACAGTGGCAGACTTTATTTTTTGGGGCTCCCAAATCATTGCAGATGGTGACTGCAGCCATGAAATTAAAAGATGCTTGCTCCTTGGGAGAAATGTTATGACCAATCTAGACAGCATATTAAAAAGCAGAGATGTTACTTTGCCAACAAAGGTCTGTCTAGTCAAGGCTATGGTTTTCCCAGTAGTCATGTATGGACGTGCGAGTTGGACTATAAAGAAAGCTGGGTGCCGAAGATTTGATGCTTTTGAATTGTGGTGTTGGAGAAGACTCTTGAGAGTCCCTTGGACTGCAAGGAGAGCCAATCAGTTCATCCTACAGAGAATCAGTCCTGAATATTCATTGGAAGGACTGATATTGAAGCTGAAACTCCAATACTTTGGCCACCTGATGCGAGGAACTGACTCATTTGAAACGTCTCTGGTGCTGGGAAAGATTGAAGACAGGAGAAGGGGATGACAGAGGGTGAGGTGGTTGGATGGCATCACCGACTCAATGGACATGAGTTTGATTAAACTCTGGAAGTTGATGATTTACATGGAGGCCTGGCCTTGCTGCAGTCCAAGTGATTGCAAAGAGTCTGACATGATTGCCCGACTGAATTGATTAAATAAAAAAGCACAATTTCATTGGTAAAACCAGTTTTTATCAGAGTTACTAAGTTAAGATGCACATATTTCCTAAAATAGATTTCAATCCTCACCATCATTATTCTCATTTTACATTTATTGTTGTTACAGTTATTGTACACACTATGAAAACTTTTTCATGAAAATGAACAAGAAAATGAAACAAACTCTATCATAGCAATGTCCGTAGCAAAATCACTAACATGATTTTTAGTGATCTAATTTCTGAGGTTCAGTTAGGTTGTCCATCAGTTTTCATGAAAGCAAAGTATTAGAAAACATCTGAGTTGTAAAAAGATTTAATACTAAATGAACAGACTCATTCACTTTCTCAAAAACAGCACTCTGTCTGGCACCTGAGAAATCTGTGGGCCCTGGAGAAACTCATCACAGTAAACAGAGGGAGAGAGGCAGGTCTCACCTTTATGGAGAGGTCTTTGTAGAAAGCGAGACCCTCCACCCTACTGGGACTGCTCATCACCTCTCACCCCTTGGCAGAGCAACCTCTGAAAAGTGGGCACAGGCAGACTGGGGATCTTTGATTTTTTTTTTTTAATTCATGTGCTGATGTAACCTTAGCAGGCATTCACATACCACTAAGCTTGTAGGGGCCCAATTGTGAAGGCTACCCACTTGAAAAGCATTTGGGAAAAGCTTCTTTTATTTCCCCTTCTTAGAGATTTGCAATCAAGCCAGAATATTAAAATCTAAAGAGAGCTGTTTCGCTTTCTTTATCACAGAATTTCTGAAACCAGTTTGCTCCCCCACCCCAATCTTTTCTCCCAGGGAACACAGTTGTACAGAAAGAGACTTTAAGTCACCCGCTCTGGTCCCCAGAGCTCCAAACTGAGCCTCCTATGAGTTCATATGTGGCCTGACCTGTTCATGACAACTACAGGCCTCTCTAGTCTCCGGGGGGCCTGAGATTGGCTGGTTTTCATGGACCGTTACCTCCTAGGGCAGTGTTACTCTCTGCCCCAGGCTTCCTACTCACATTGTCCATTTTTAGATGGATGTTCTGGTACAACAGGAAGGTGTCTGTGCTACTGATGTGGGGGCAACACCCACTGCAGCCGTGAACTTGAAGCCTTATGATCAGCTCTCAAGTAACCACCAGTGGGTGGTCAGCTTGGTGCCTCCCTGGCTGTCTTTCTGGGCCTGATGGTCCATGACAGTGTGGGCCAAGTCAAGAGAGGACTATGATTAGAGGCAGAGTACAATTAAAACCCAAACATATATGAGTGGTATGTGTGTGAGAGAAAAAGACTGTGTCTCATCAAATGACTGCTTTTTATTACATCCAGAGTCACGTGGATTGTAGTCATCTGATTTGAATTGTCCATCTTTTCATTGCCAGGCACAAATTGTTGGCTTCATTATTATGATGAAGATGAGAATACACAGTTCAAGTACCACCTCTAGGGAGAGAAGTCCCCAAAGCTGTTCACTACATGGAAAGAGGGACAGGTCCCCTGACTTGGGTCACATTTTGGAACATCGCAGGCATATGATCTAAGACACCACCACTGACAACACAAAAGAACAAGTCCCTGCTAGCCTTTCCTCCAGGAAGACTCCAGGATGACTCCAGGATTTCAAGTTAGAAATCAGTCAATATGCTATGCACCAGTGCTGAACATTTTGGTTAGCATGGAGATCCAGTCAGACTCTCCACTCTTGACTGCAGCTTAGAACTCAAACAAATCAGCCGTATCTGCTGGGAAAGAAGGTTGGAGAGCAGGAACCGTGAAGTGTGTCTGCCTGTACCTTCATTCCGCACACCGCCTTCACTCTATACAGGACAAGAGTGCTGGTGAGAGCCAGAGGCCAAGCACATGGATGACTGGTCCAGCCACAACTGGAATTGGCCTGGCCCTTGGGAAGCCTGTGCTCTCACCTATGAAGTTGCAAAATAACCAATGCATTTTTATAAGCCTCTGCAAACTGAGGAGAACAGAAATCAAAACAGCTGGAAGAAACAAGATAAGGCAACAAAACTAGTTTTTGATCTTAAAACCACTGGAGGTCTCCTGGGAAATTATCCTCCCAAACTCCCATTTATGGGAAGACAAGGAGAGCAGAAATCAAATGGTTTGCTTGCAGGTGAAGGGGGAGAGCTCTCAGCACTTCAGGTCATGAGACCAAATGTTAAGGTACAGGGAATCATGCCAGTGAAGTGCCAGGAAATAAACACCACACAGCGAGGCCATGAGCAGGATACTCTACATGCTCGGTGAAAACTCCCGGACAAATACGGCTTAAATATTTTTTCTTTAATGCTTTGTAGGAGGGCTGGGGAAGAAGAGCAGGGTGAGGAAAACAAAGTAACTGGATTAAAATTTCTTTCATGTAATGAGATAGGCAAAATATAGCTAAAAATAATACATCTAAGCATAAGTCTTGAGGAATACAGCTCTTTTTATTAAATAAGAAGTAACTTTTAATTAGACTAATGCTCCTCCTTTGGTTTCAAACAGTCCTGATACTCTTCTTAAGATGCTAATTGTCTACACCCTTCATGTGCCTTATGACCATAATTTTAACTTTTTAAAGCAGCTGGATGATGTAAATATGGATCTGTGAAAAGTAGGATATATATACAATACTATATACATGTATGTTTATATACACAATAAATATGTCATGTCAAGCTTTCCTATCATTTACCAACTTATTAAATTTTTTATAAAAATGGTATAATTGGCACCAGAACACTGAAAAAAAAGGAGGTATGTTGCTGAATCAGAAACTTCTGGCTTCTTATCCTTTATAACTCCTCTGAAGGTAGTTGGCAAGATTCTTCTTTTAATCCCTGGCCATGCTTTGCCACTCTGCTATCTTTTTTTTTAGATGAATTATAGACTTTATTATTATTATTATTAGATTTTATATTATTTTATTTTTTTCTATTTATTTTTATTAGTTTGAGGCTAATTACTTTACAATATTGTAGTGGTTTTTGCCATACATTGACATGAATCAGCCATGGATTTACATGTGTTCCCCATCCCGATCCCCGCTCCCACCTCCCTCTCCATCCCATCCCTCTGGGTCTTCCCAGTGCACCAGCCCTGAGCACTTGTCTCATGCATCCAACCTGTGCTGGTGATCTGTTTCACCCTTGATAGTATATTTGTTTCAATGCTGTTGTCTCTGAACATCCCACCCTCTCCTTCTCCCACAGAGTCCAAAAGTCTATTCTGTACATCTGTGTCTCTTTTTCTGTTTTGCATATAGGGTTATCATTACCATCTTTTAAAATTCCATATATGTGCATTAGTATACTGTATTGGTCTTTATCTTTCTGGCTTACTTCACTCTGTATAATGGGCTCCAGTTTCATCCATCTCATTAGAACGTATTCAAATGAATTCTTTTTAATGGCTGAGTAATATTCCATGGTGTATATGTACCACAGCTTCCTTATCCATTCGTCTGCTGATGGGCATCTAGGTTGCTTCCATGTCCTGGCTATTATAAACAGTGCTGTGATGAACATTGGGGTACACATGTCTCTTTCAGATCTGGTTTCCTCAGTGTGTATGCCCAGCAGTGGGATTGCTGGGTCATATGGCAGTTCTATTTCCAGTTTTTTAAGAAATCTCCACACTGTTCTCCATAGTGGCTATACTAGTTTGCATCCCCACCAACAGTGTAAGAGGGTTCCCTTTTCTCCACACCCTCTCCAGCATTTATTGCTTGTAGACTTTTGGATAGTAGCCATTCTGACTGGTGTGTAATGGTACCTCATTGAGGTTTTGATTTGCATTTCCCTGATAATGAGTGATGTTGAGCATCTTTTTATGTGTTTGTTACCCATCTCTATGTCTTCTTTGGAGAAATGTCTGTTTAGATCTTTGGTCCATTTTTTGATTGGGTCATTTATTTTTCTGGAATTGAGCTTCAGGAGTTGCTTGTATATTTTTGAGATTAATCCTTTGTCTATTTCTTCACACTCTGCTATCTTTAGTGTAGGTTTATGGATGTTCATAATGTCCTTGCTTAACAACTGTCATAGGAAGCAAATTCTGTTCATTCATCTTAAATATCTGGTTCACTCCCCATCAATCAGGGCCCAAGCCATGTCCCAGCCCTTCCCAGAGTTGTCCTTCTCTCCTGACCACACTAGTGCACATCCATGCAACTTCCTCCTAAATTCCTGCAACACTCTCTTTGGTATCACTGAAAATTCAAAACTTACCACTTGACATTGTCATTTATATAGAGAGATACATATAATATATAAAATGCAGTATGTAAGATATATGTAAAATATAATACAGAAAAATTGTATTGAGTTCCTTGAAATAAAGAATTCCATTGAATTGGTTTCAGATGACTTGGTGTATTTTTTCTTGTCCTCTACTTGTATGATATTCATCTGAAATTCAATTATTATTAGAACTGCAAGAAATAGAGGAATAAGATCTTACCTCCTAGAGGTCCCATGTCAGTACATGTTCCCTGGTCTCATGCTCCCTTGAGTTCTCCTCTCTCTTTCATCTCCAACTTTTTATTCTTTTTATAGGGTTTTGTACAATATTTTCTCTTTACCTTTTTATTTTGAAGTATGTTTCAAAACTTCCATTCTTTACTGTATAATCTTTCTCAGAAGACCAAGTACACACTCCCATCCTCACACCAGCTCTGGGTTTAGGAGTGGTTTGACTGGGTTGTCTCTGTGTTTGACTTACATTTTCATATTCCACAATATTACCACATGCCAGGAGAGACAAACATTTTCCTGTCTGCTTCTCATTTTGACCCATGTCATGCTAAAATGAAGCAAAAGAAAGGGTTGCAGACGGACCATTGAATGCTTTGCTTAAGATGCTGGGCTTTTATAATTACATTTCATATTTTCCAAAGACGAGCCCATGCATCAGAGCTCTGGCCGGTTATTTGGTGCCTTCTTCAGGACACAAAGAGCCACAGGCTGGGAAAATCAGATCTGATTTAATGAACATCAAGGTGGCCACCACATTCCTAGAACCGCTACGAACTAACCATTTCCCGCAGTCAAAATGACTATACTACACAAAGCAATCTACAGATTTGATGCAATTTCAATAAAATTACCGATGGCGTTTTTCACAGAACTAGAACAAAAAATTTTACAGTGTGTATGGAAATACAAAACACCCTGAAGAGCCAAAGCAATCTTGAGAAAGAAAAGCAGGAGCTGACAGAATCAGGTTCCCTGAGTTCAGACTATACTACAAGCTACAGTAATCAAAACACTGGTACTGACACAAAACCCAAAATATATGGCATAGGTCAATAGAACAGGATGGAAAGTTCAGAAAGAAACCCACACACCTACGGTCAATTAATCTAGGACAAAGGAGGCAAGATGATGCAATGGAGAAAAGACAGCCTCCTCAATAAGCGGTGCTGAGAAAGCTGGACAGCTACATGTATAAGAATGAAATCAGAACATTCCCTAACACCATCCACAAAAATAAACTCCAAGTGGATTAAAGACCTAAATGTAAGGACAGACACTATAAAATTCTTAGAGGAGAACATAGGCAGAACACTCTATGCCACAAATCACAGCAATATCTTTTCTGACCCACCTCTTAGAGTAATGAATATAAAAACAAAAATAAGCAAATTGGACCTCATTAAACTTAAAGGCTTTTGCCCAAGATAGCATAAACAAGACAGAAGACAATAAACAGAATGGGGGACAATATTTCCAAATGATGCAACTGATGAGATTACTCTCCAAAATATTCAGGCTTTCCAGGACTCATGTACACATGTGAGAGTCGGACTATAAACTAGACTGAGCACTGAAGAATTGATACTTTCATACTGTGGTGCTGGAGAAGACTCTTGAGAGTCCCTTGGACAGCAAGGAGAATGAACCAGTCAATTTTAAAAGAAATCAACCCTGAATATTTATTGGAACGACTGATGCTGAAGCTCTAATACTTTGGACACTTGATGTGAAGAGGCTACTTACTGGAAAAGACCCTGATGCTGCTAAAGACTGAGGGCTGGAGAAGAAGGGGGCAACAGAGGATGAGATGGTTAGACAGCATCTTCAACTTGATGGCCGTGAGTTTGAGCAAACTCCAGGACATGGTGAAGGACAGGGAAGCAAGGTGTGTTGCAATCCATGGGGTCACAAAGAGTTGGACATGACTGAGCAAGGTAACAATACCAATAACATGGAGAGGTTCACAAAGAAATGTGACTGGAAGGGGTGACTACAACTGGGAGTTGATATCAGTCAGTTCAGTTCAGTCGTTCAGTCCTGTCAGACTCTTTGCGACCCCATGGGCTGCAGTATGCTAGGCCACCCTGTCCATCACTAACTCCTGGAGTTTACTCAAACTCATGTTCATTGAGTCAGTGATGCCATCCAACCATCTCATTCTATGTCATTCCCTTCTCCTCCTGCCTTCAATCTTTCCCAGCATCAGGGTCTTTTCCAGTGAGTCAGTTCTGTGCATCACGTGGCCAAAGTATTAGGAGTTTCAGCTTCAGCTTCAATGAATACTCAGGACTGATTGCCTTTAGCATTGCCTGGTTGGATCTCCCTGTAGTCCAACGGACTCTTCTCAAGAGTCTTCTCCAACACCACAGTTCAAAAGCTTCAGTTCTTTGGCATTCAGCTTTCTTTATAGTTCAACTCTCACATTCATACATGACTACTGGAAAAACCATAGCTTTGACTAGATGGACCTTTGTTGGCAAAGTAATCTCTCTGCTTTTTAATATGCTATCTAGGTTGGTCATAGCTTTGCTTCCAAGGAGCAAGCATCTTTTAATTTTATGGCTGCAGTTACCATCTACAGAGATTTTGGAGCCCCAAAAGATAAAGTCTCTTACTGTTTCCATTGTTACCCCATCTATTTGCCATGAAGTGATGGGACCAGATGTCATGATCTTAGTTTACTGAATGTTGAGTTTTAAGTCAATATTTTCACTCTCTTCTTTCATTTTCATCAAGAGTCTCTAGTTTTTCTTCATTTTTTGCCATAAGGGTGGTGTCATCTGCATACCTGAGATTATTGATATTTCTCCTGGCAATCTTGATTCCAGCTTGTGCTTCATCCAGCCAGGCATTTCACATGATGTACTCTGCATATAAGTTAAACTAGTAAGGTGCCGATATACAGCCTTGATGTACTCCTTTCCCGATTTGGAAGCAGTCTGTTGTTGCACATCCAGTAGGTCAGGTGGTCTGGTATTCCCATCTCTTTAGGAATTTTCCACAGTTTGTTGTGATTCCCAAGGTCAAAGGCTTTGGCATAGTCAATAAAGCAGAAGTAGATGTATTTCTGGAACTTGCTTGCTTTTTCAATAATCCAATGGATGTTGGCAATTTAATCTCTGGTTCCTCTGCCCTTTCTAAATCCAGCTTGAATATCTGGAAGTTCATGCTTCAAGTACTGTTGAAGCCTGGATTGGAAAATTTTGAGCATTACTTGCTAGCGTGTGACATGAGTGCAATTGTGCAGTAGTTTGAACATTCTTTGGCATTGCCTTTTGCTGGGATTGAAATGAAAACTGACCTTTTCCAGTCCTGTGGCCACTGCCGAGTTGTCCAAATTTGCTGGTATATTGAGTGCAGCACTTTCACAGAATCATCTGTTAAGAT
The DNA here is from genome assembly GCF_963930625.1 of Muntiacus reevesi. NCBI lineage: Eukaryota > Metazoa > Chordata > Mammalia > Artiodactyla > Cervidae > Muntiacus > Muntiacus reevesi. The sequence continues at coordinate 36,190,659 of NC_089250.1, forward strand.
TTGAAATAGCTCAACTACAATTTCATCACCTCTACTAGCTTTGTTCATAGTGATGCTTCCTAAGGCCCACTTGACTTCTCATTCCAGGATGTCTGTCTCTGGCTGAGTGATCACACCATCATGCTCATCTGGGTCATGATCTTTTTTGTACAGTTTTTCTGTGTGTTCTTGCCACCTCTTCTTAGTATCTTCTGTTTCTGTTAGGTCCATACCATTTCTGTCCTTTATTGTGCCCATCCTTGCATGAGATGTTCCTTTCGTACCTCTAGTTTTCTTGAGAGATCTCTATTCTTCCCCATTCTATTGTTTTCCTCTATTTCTTTGCATTGATCACTGAGGAAGGCTTTCTTATCTCTCCTCGATATTCTTTGGAACTCTGCATTCAAATGGGTATATCTTTCCCTTTCTCCCTTGCCTTTAGCTTCTTGTCTTTTCTCAACTATTTGTAAGGCCTCCTCAGACAACCATTTTGCCTTTTTGCATTTCTTTTTCTTGGGGATGGTCTTGATCACTGCCTCCTGTACGAGATGTCACAAACCTCCGTTCATAACATTCAGGCACTCTATCAGATCTAATCCCTTGCATCTATTTGACACTTCTACTGTATAGTCATAAGGTATTTGCTTTAGATCATACCTGAATGGCTGCAAAGAATGTAATCAATCTGATTTCAGTAGTGACCATCTGGTGATGTACATGTGTAGAGTCTTCTCTTGTGTTGTTGGAAGAGGGTGTTGCTATGACCACTGCATTCTCTTGGCTAAACTCTGTTAGCCTTTGCCTTGCTTCATTTTGTACTCCAAGGCCAAATTTGCCTGTTACTCCGGGCATCTTGTGACTTTCTACTTCTGCATTCCAGTCCCCTATACAGAAAAGGACATCTTTTTTGGGTGTTTGTTAATTCTAGAAGGTCTTGCAGGTCTTCATAGAACTGTTCAACTTCAGTTTCTTCAGCATTACTGCAATTACTGGGAGTTGATATACTATTTAATAAACGACAGGGAGTAGGAGAAAAAGGCACTGTGAAAAACAGGTGACTTAGGTGAGGAGGGATACTTATGGGAGAACAAATAACATTTAGGAAAGATAAATGGTACCTCAGGTGGATATATGGGAGATAAGGGAGTTGGTGAAAATGTTCATTTGTCTGCTGCTTTTTCCAAAATAAAAAGTCTTTTTCCAAGACTTTTTCCAAAAAGCAAAGCAAAAATAGATAGATAGGTAGATAGGTAAAGAAAAGGTGAAATGTCTTAGGCAAATCTTTTATTTAAAAGCAAAGCAAAAATAGATAGATAGGTAGATAGGTAAAGAAAAGGTGAAATGTCTTAGGCAAATCTTTTATTTATCCATGAGGAACTTTCTCTAATTTTAACACTGTCTCCAAAAGTAAATAAAAAGTCAATTAAAACGGACTCAAAAGCATTCCTTTTTATAGCTGAATAATACACAGCTTCTTTATCCATTCATCTGTTGATGGTTATCTAAGTTACTTTCATGTCCTAGCTATTGTAAATAGTGCTGCAATGAACACTGGGGTACATGTGTCTTTTTGGAATTTGCTGTATGATGCAGGGAACTCAAAGCTGATGCTTTGTGACAACCTAGAGGAGTGGAATGGGGAGGGAGGTGGGACGGAGGTTCAAGAGGGAGGGGACATATGCATACCTATGGTCGATTTAAGTCAATGTATGGCAGAAATCATCACAATACTGTGAAGTAATTATCCTCTAATTAAAAATAAATTTTTTTTTAAAGTTCATTCATTTAAAAGGTGAAAACTCAGGCAAACCTTATTTCTCCATGAGGAAGGACCTATGAATCTGTATTTAAAGTTACATATAGTAAGTTTTATGCCTCTATTAACAATTGTAATACATCAAAACATTGACGGTAGCAATAACAGCAGTATCTAAATCTTTGGGTCTATATATAGTGATAAAAAGTGGAACATACAAAAAAGCTATCAATCAACACCACTAAATATTAATGACAGTCTGGCTCTTTAATTAATTAATTAAGTCTGGCTTTTTGGGTGCTGTTTAAACAGCTGGTATTAGGGCTCAGTCTGAGTCTGTAAAGGGCGTCCCTGGTGGTTCAAGTGGTAAAGAATCCACCTGCAATGCACGTGACCCAAGTTTGATCCCAGGATCTGGAAGATTCCCCCTGGAGAAGAGAATGGCTTCCTGCTCCAGTATTCCTGCCTGGAGAATTCCGTGGACAGAGGAGCCTGGTGGGCTACAGTCCATAGGGTCGCAAACAGTCGGACATGACTGAATGACTACACTATTGCTTAGAATATGGAAAACTCAACAGTGCTGGTTTTAAAATCTGCTTAAAAGTAAGTTAGATGCAGAGAAGCATCACTTAAAATGCTATATAAATTTTCATCATACACATGTAATACAAAAATAGTTTCTTTTAATAAAGATTTTGTCATCATGTTTAATGGGAAACAACGAAATTGAGAGGGTAACAGGCATGAAGGCCAGGGGTCTCCAAATGGAGGAAAGAGGCTGCAAGTGCCAGACATTTTTTTCTCTCTTAAGCGGCAGGAGGAAACAAATCAGCGATATTTTTTCTTCTCTATACAAATTTAAAAGGAGGTTTCTCTTAAAATGCTGGGTTGCCATGACACCTGGTTTCACCTGAAGCTAACTACTCTCAAACCTTGAGTTAACCAATACATTTCTTTTTCTTATGGAAATGTTGTCTTCAGCTATGACTCTATCTTCAAGTTGGTTCCGCCAAATGGCCCAACCTACTTACTCAGATTGTGAATGACTATATAGCAATAATGTGTCCTGCCTGAGGACAGTCTTTGGATCAAACCCTCTGGCTAATTCTGTTACCTTAAAACATAAATTATGGGAGTAGGTCTGGCCTTTACAAGGATGTATCCTGCCTGAGGACAATCTTTGGATTAAACCTTCTGGCCAACTCAGTTATCTTAAAATGTAAATTATGAGAGTAGGTCTGGTGAGGTCTTTACAACCTCCAGACATTCTTTGGATTCATTGGAGAGTATATAACTCCATTGCTAATACTAGCAAAGGGGTACTCTTTTGCACCCTTCTGATGCCTATGTCAGAAGCTTTCTCTATCTCCTTTATACTTTAATAAAACTTTAATACACAAAAGCTCGGAGCGATCCAGCCTTGTCTCTGGCCCTGGACTGAATTCGTCTCCTCCGGAGGCCAAGAATCCCGTGTCTTATCGTTCAGCAACAACCTTTCAAAATGTCATGAAAACAGTCCAGTAGGGAAACTTTGACGATTTATCATTCTAAATAATAAATTTTTCCTTCAATTCTGTGTATACTGTGCTTTTGCTTTCAAAATTTGGTCATCATACACATTTGACCCATCTGCAGATACTTGAGGAGACACTCTAGAGGCATCAGATGCAAATTCAGCATCAGCTGGAAAGAAAAGGAAAGAATTATATTCTTTACCCAAAATACTTGAGTTAACTATTAGTAAAAAAAAACAAAACAAAAAAATCCCCCCCAAACCTGAGACCTTTCTAGTGTTCCAAAAAATGAAATACACCTATAGATGGCACGACATAAAATACAAGATTACAATTTTATAATCTGCTCATGGTCGCACGTGTGGCTGAGTATCAGAGTTTCTGGTTTTCTCATCCTTCATTCATTTACTCAGTAACTATGTGCAGAGGTGCGCATAGTGACAAGCACTGGAATTATAAGATGAAGGTGACCCAGTCCACCCTGAAAAATGAAAACTGGAAAAATAGACAAACGGGCAATTTCCATGCAGAGTCATAAACACTAAGACAGATATAAAAGACAGCACAAGGGACACTCAGAAGGGACAGCCAGCTTGGTGTCAGTGCTGCCGGCTTTCTGGTGCAGGTGCTGTGGAAGTAGCTACCTGAAGGACAGGAGAAAGTACAGCAGGTGAAGGGGAGAAGCACGTACAAAGACCGGAGGTGGGGAAGCGCTCCTGTGGGATCCTACAGTCTGGCTGGTTAGATGCAGAGCTGAGGGGCAGAGGAGGGTGGTGAAGAGATAAGGCCGACTTCTTTGGTGGGATCCAAATTGATGTGGGTGTTTGGAGTTTTTCCTGAGGGCAAAAGATAAACTGGTGAGAAAGTGAATGACAGGGAGATTTTAAAGTCACTCACCAAGTGATTGCTACACAAACGTGACTGCTTGAGTCTGGGTTTCCAGCCTTAAACACTACCAGACACTGGAGATGTTGATGAACTCCACGTCTTCTGAGAATAGTGTCAGGTGCAGGCTGACAGTTCCCCAGGGATGGAGGAAGTAGAGGAAGGATTTAGCCAGAAATGAAAAGGAATACATAGACCTTTAGAGATTGTTTTTCAAACTATGGAACATGCTGAATAAATGAGGAAGAAGGATATTATTCACTATGGCCGCTCATGCTTTCACATTTTTCATTAGCTATGTGTAAGAAAAAATACTTCACATGGCATCTGTTATCCAAACAATGGAAAGAGATCCCATTTACTGCTTACAGTGTATTTCAGAAATCAATGTCTAAATTTAATTCATACGTTTTGGCAACATATCTTTTCTTAGTTCTCTAGTTATACTCCTGTCCAACTCCTGCTGCATCTGAAATAAGTCAAATATTATTTATGTTTAAGATAAACAAGAGATATTATCATAGGAATGACATAAAACTTAACTAAATGCGACTTTTAGATAATACTTTTATTTTTTAATTTTTTTTTTTAGAGACTAGACCTAACTTCAAGATTACTTCAGTAGAAAATATAATCACATAAATAAAAGAAAATGAATTCCTACTTATTCTGCTTATAGGTAACAGAACATATATATGGAATGCTATTTAGATTAATATGATAAACAGTACAATAAATATCAGTCTATAGTACAAATAATTTCAGAGAATTAGGGAATGACCTATAATCCTAGGAATGACCCACAATATTACTATCTTCTCCCCTAATAGCTCCTGCCCTAAATATGTACTTCTGAGACCTTTGATTTCTAGGTGAGGATTGTGTTCAAATGGAGGAAGTAGCCTGAAGTCGAATGTTAATAAGGAGAACACATCTGCGATTTTCTTTAAATGTCTCCATTTAACGAAAAGACAGAAAGGTGAGAAAATTACACACAAGAAAAGACGTACCAGCAAGTTTCAATTCTGAAGATGTTTAGTGAGGAAGATTCTCTCATAAGTGTTAGTTTCCGAATTATGTCCCATAGAAGGGGAAGGTCCCACAGGGGTCACTGCGGGGTTGAGGAGCAGAGGAGTCACAGCTGCAGGGCCTCTGGCCACTCTTTAGCTAAAAGGCGCTATACTTGGCTCCGTTTTATATAACACGGTTCCATGCAGAAGTTGTTTTTTCAAAGAAAGGTTTTTTTCTTTGGGGAAAAAAAAAAACTTTTTTTAAAGGTATGAGAGTCATTGATTTAATCAAAGTTCCTACTTCTACAAAAGAAGTAACAAAGGCAATGTCCTTACTAGGTCCAGAATCCTATGCCAGCTACTTCCTCAGATTAAGGAAAAAACACATAGATTTTTAACTATAACATAGACAAAATGAATATATAAAACCATGCTATATAGTTCAATAATGCTTGTGGCCTGTTATGACTTTCTAAGTAAAGTGTTTTAAGTGCATGAACAAGAATGAAATTAATATCAAATTCCTATTTGTAGCAGTCGATACAGTTAATTTAGAAAGCATAAATATTTTTTATACACGGGACAGGGAACTTGAAGGAATCTATAGTTGAATTAAGCAGGTCAAAACTGAAGAGTTTCAACCTTAAAAGGATGTTTGTTCATTTCCCCTAGATAAAATCTGGCTTGCTAAAATGAGTCAACAATGAATTATCCACATTTTGGGTTATTGAGGACAAAATTTAAAACACACAACAGATCTGTCTTTACTGTTTAGCATACTTCTATCCAAGCTCTCATCATCAATTGGTATATACAAAAAGTATGCATGTAATCTCTATTATAATCTAAATCTGGTCAGAAATTGCAGTTGAACTTCATTTCCTCAACCTGAAGTTTCAAGGGGAGGACTTATACTCCTACTCTCCTCATGAGAAGCGAGGAGATTTACCTAACAGTGAGTCTGGGAGAAGGAATTAAGAAGTGCTTGCTTGGTTCCGAATCTCTTCTTTGAAAAGATCTATGCGCCCACCGCACCATGAACTTGGGTCTACAGTAGGCAGCCTGCCCCTGGGACGGGGGTCAAGCATTTGCTTCCTCCTCTTTGGCCTGCATGGGGAAGTATCTGACTTGGGATGAAGTGTTTGGAGGCCTGCTGTGACTACACAGCTAAAGCACGTCCTCCAGGTTCATGGCTCTCAACTACTAAGACCCAACATAGCCGCAGTGCTATCAAAGAAACCTTAGACTGCTCTTCTATGATGGCAACAAGCCAAGTGAGAAAACAGGTTGAGATTGCATTTAACAAGGGCTGCTTTTCTCTGCATCACCATCATGGAAACACCATCAAAACCATAAACCCGTGTGCATGGACCGAAATGGATATTTTAATCACAATGATTACATAATGAAAACTAGTTGCAATTTAAAGACTCCCCATCATTGCTATCTCAGTCATCATTCATTCAGATGATGTCAAAACAGAGACAAAAGTGATCTTCATTTATAATTTTTAAATATTTGATTTAACTACAAACCTAGAAACATTCTAAAACTGCTCAGCAAGATTTTTTTAGAAATTTAAGTCAAAATTCTGTAAGTAAAATTGCAGTTAAAGATGTACTCTTGTATAAGAAAATAACAAAAAATGTTGGCCTAAAACTAGAAATTAATCTTTGATTAAGTATTACAAGTTTGTTTAATTCATAAAAAGGATTTATCTAGGATTCCTTCAAATAAAAAACATCCATATGTGGTTAGTATTTAGATGCCAGTCATTCACTTATGCTTAGGGGTAGAAAAACTGCGGTGAGTGCAGCAGAGCCTGGAAATGATTATGAACCACTGCCAAACTGAAATAATTTAGAAAGTAAATCAAACATCTGAAAGTATACTTTTGGTTACTAGACAATAAGATTTCATTTCTAAAGTTGAATTTAAATGCAGCTTTTCAAGAAATTTAAGAATTTAATAAGTATCTCTTAAAAATGAGAGATCTAGGACAAAATAATCATTAAATGTCTCTTTGATTATCACAGTTAAGTATGGTTCTACTTAGTGTGCATAAGTAAAAAACACAACTCAGAAGTTCACCAAATTAAAAGCAAGGATCATTCATATCAGAAATCTGAAACCCAACAAAAAAAACAGAATAGAACTAACCTTGGTCAAGTAAGTCTCCACACTGTCATTTGAAGGGCATGGAATTGAGGTAGAAAACCCTATGTTTGCTCTTGAAATAAGATTTATGTCGAACCCTGAAGCAGGATTGAAATTTCCAACAGAAGAGGGCTCCAGGACTGGCCCCATGGTGAGAGTGCTGAGTAAAGATCTGTTCTGCTGTTTCTCCACCTCAAGTTCGGTGCTAATCTCTGCCAGCCTCTCATCAGTCCTGGGGAAGATGGAAAACACCAATTTCATCCATGTTTCCCTAAGTGACTTGCATCTGTTAAGTTGCCATATAGTAAATGGAATTCCTGTTAAACTGTTAGAACACCGAAAACAGAGCAGACCCACTGTAAACAGTGACAACTGTGACCTTGTTCTAAAGAAGCGCATGTGTGTCTGGGCTCCTCAGGTAAGAAGCTGGGAGAGGAGAGGAAGGGCGTCAGAAAGGGAGGTGGCCTCACAGTGACCCCTGCGGCCTCTGGGACAGGCCTGCCTCCAGGAAACAGTTCAGAGATGAAGAAGCAGACCTCCCACAAAGCCATGTTCAAGCATTTGCTTTCCCCTCCCTTGTACATACGTTGCACTCATGACCTGGGAGAAATTAAGCTTTTGGCTCTGAGGACTCATCTAGAGCCACAATCTCGAGGGGAGGACGAGAAAGTCAATGGGTGAGTCTGAAAAGAGCTAAAACAGCTCCAGGAACAATTACAAGTATTCCCTGTTTTTCCAGATTTTATGTTACTTCACTTCTACAAAAGGCCTATGTCAGCACCCATTTTTGATGGTCCAAAAAAAAAAAAACAAAAACAAAAAACCGAAGATAAGTTTTGGTTTCATTTAAAGTGGCAAAAAGTCAAGTCAAAACACTCAATATATGTTTTATACTGAGAGGCATCACGCTCCCCAAGCAGGCAGGTTGGCCCCTCCGAGCTCCTTTCCCAGAAGCCACACCCCACATCTTAGCATCAAGTCGCCACAGCCCTGAACCTTGTCTGGGAGCACCTGTGCTTCACTTGTGCATATTCATTTTAGCAGCGACTAGTAAAATGTGTCCCCGGGTACCTGCTTCTTTGCTTTATGCTGTTTTGGCCTATGGAAGGCGTCCTAGGAGGGCTCTGCTTTCAGGCAGTGGGGAAAGCTGGACTCGGCACTGCAGGTGGGATCTGCCCTTTCTGTCCTTCACACCTCCTCAGTCAGGACACCATGTTAGTTTTAGGCACTTTGTCAATTATCCTGCCTTTCAGCCCTGTGTTAATTTCCCCCTCTTTCACAAGCATGCCTTTACATAGTGTGGAAAAACTTCATGCAGTATTAATAGTTTGTCTTAGGGCGCCCCCTTAGCAGTGACTATCCAGTTAGCTTTCACTTCCTACTAATCTCAAGAACCGCACTGTATAAAAATTAGACTTTAGAGACAAATTAATAACCTAAATTTATTTTCTGTGATTCTGTATTTTGACTTCCTTGTCTAGTTTATCTTCCAATGACTTTCTAACGTCTAGTTTTACTAAGTAGAGTAACTCTGCTTTATTAGAATCTTCTTGCAAAGTTTTCATCTTGGAGAGTTCAGATTCCAAGTCTTTAATTCTGAGTTCCATCTGACTTCTCATTGAAGCATTATTCTTCTTTTGTAACTAGTTGCTCTAAGTTCTCTTAAGATGCTGCTTGTATCTAAGGCAAATTTAAAAAGATAACATTTCCAGAGAGAGATTTAAAGGTGAAAAAAAAGATCGGAAGTTTAAAGTAATTATCGTCAATGTGAAATGAATTAAATCTGAATTATAAAATAAAAGTGAAATCATTGTTGCAGTAGTACTTATATAATCTGAAAATTCAAAGAATAAGAGGATCAACTTAAAATTTTAAAAATTGAACAAGACAAGAATAATTCACGAGGATGGTACCAGTTCTAAATCACAGTGCTTTCTTTTCTTCCTCATAGTCTTGTTTTATACAAATTGGTCATATAAGTAAAAGGATTCTCTTGTGAGAATCATTCTGATAGGTCAATTTCGTGATAAGTGTGATGGAAACTGAAATATCTAAAGGGAGAACAAGTGCCACCCTTCCTTCCAGAAATCTACAAAACAAAGCGTTCTAAGGTAAGTAGAGGAAACACACAAGCTGTATACATCCAAAATATAAAGTACAGTGAAAGTGAATTCAAGCACATGACCGATCAACAAACTAACCAGCAAAAATAGGGTGATTTCTTTTAATTTCGTGACTAGATCCTGTCTCGCTCTTTCCTCAATCTCTTATTTATACTGCTCAACCTGACTGTGTTCTATTATATTAATATCTATATGACTTTTGAGGTTCACTACTTCTTGCTCCAACTTCTTTTTCTTCTCTCTAGAATTCACATTTCTTTTGCATTAGTTTCATAGATAATAACTCCTATTGAAACACCTGCTTTTCCTGCATCCAGTGGAGACATTTTGGAAACACAGTGTCCAGCTCTGCTGCAAGATCATCAATCTTCAAGAATAAAGCAATACCATCTGGTAAAGAAGAAGGTGGACTGAGCACAGCCTAACTCAAACTCAGGATCAAATAAATACAATGGTATCTGTCTTGTAGAATGTAGGACCAGGAATGACTCAGAGAATCAAGAAAGAAGTTCAAACCACCAAGAAGCACAAGATATATTCTTCACTATCCTCTTTGCCACACAACATTTGCACTTGATTTTATACTCTTTTATTGTTCTACAATAACATTTTCCTATCTTTCCTCCATAAAATGATGACAAGTCACCTCTTAGTAGAACGTCTCTTACTCCTTCCCCCCATTTTAATGTCCCAGGGTTTTAAAGAAGTTTTAGGGGTACTGTATTGAGTTATCTAGGGCTAAGTTAATAAACGCCTCCCAAAAGAAGACTGTGAGAAGAAGACTCTGTTTCATAAATCTTATAAATATGGATTTCAACCCCATAAGCCTTTTTCTGAACTACAAAGGCTTTTTGCTAATTTGAATTGCATTTCAAAGAGAAATCCCATCTCCTAATAGTTTACAGAGATGATCCACACATTTTTCTGAACAGCAACAACAAAAAAATGCCTCATTCTTGTAATCGTTTGTTACTGTCCATTTATGCAAAACAAGGACTGTGCATATCAACAAATATTCCCTGTTAGACCAATGTATACTTAGCCAAGATTCTCCCCCATGAAAAAAATGACAACAGTGTAAAGTTAGGGGCTAAACTGTTCCTCAGAGACTAGATGAGAAGGGCTGAAGTGAAAAGCCTCAATGAGAGCTGCACAGTCAGGAAAGTTCCATGAAGAAGGAGAGTCTGGGCACCAGGTCTTAAATAGTGGAGGACTACCCATGAGGACTTGGATTACCGTGATATTGAATGGTTTGCCTTGGAAATGAACAGAGATCATTGTCATTTTTGAGATTACATTCAAGTACTGCATTTTGGACTCTTTTGTTGAGTATGATGGCTAATCCGTTTCTTCTAAGGGATTCTTCCCACAGTAGAAAACATAACGGTCATCTGAGTTAAATTTGCCCATTCTAGTATATTTTAGTTGGCTGCTTCCTAAAATGTTGATGTTCACTCTTGCCATCTCCTGTTTGACCACTTCCAATTTGCCTTGATTCATGGACCTAACATTCCAGGTTCCTAAGCAATATTGTTTTTTATAGCATCGGACTTAACTTCCATCACCAGTCATGTCCACAACTGGGTGGTGTTTTTGCTTTGGCTCCATTTCTTCATTCTTTTTGGAGTTATTTCTCCACTGATCCTCAGTATTACATTGGGCCCTTACAGACCTGGGGAGTTCATCTTTCAGTGTCCTATCTTTTTGCTTTTTCATACTGTTTGTGGGGTTCTGAAGGTAAGAATACTGAAGCAGTTTGCCATTCCCTTCTCCAGTGGGCCACGTTTTGTCAGAACTCTCCAACATGACTCATCTGTCTTGGGTGGACCTTCACGGCATAACTCATAGTCTCACTGAGTTAGACAACACTCTGTGGTCCATGTGATCAGATTGGTTAGTTTTCTGTGATTGTGGTTTTCAGTCTGTCTGCCTTCTGGTGGAGAAGGATAAGAGGCTTATGGAAGCTTCCTGATGGGAAAGACTGACTGAGGGGGAAACTGGATTTTGTTCTGATGGGCGGGGCCATGCTCAGTAATCTTTAATCCAATTTTCTGTTGATGGGCGGGACTGTGTTCCCTCCCTGTTATTTGAGCTGAGGTCAAACTATGGTGGAGGTAATGAAGATAATGTTGACCTCCTTCAAAAGGTCCCATGGACACACTGCTACACTCAGTGCCCCTACTCTTCAGCAGACCATCGCTGACGCATGCCTCAGCTGGAGACTCCAGGACACTAATGGGCAAGTCTGGGTCAGTGTCTTGTGGGGTCATGGCTCCTTTTTCCTGGGTTCTGGTGTGCACAAAGTTCTGTTTGTGCCATCCAAGAGTCTGTTTCCCCAATCCTGTGTAAATTCTGGCAGCTCTATGGTGGGGTCTAAGGCGACCTCCTCCAAGAGGGCTTATGCCATGCCCAGGTCTGCCAAACCCAGAGACCCAGCCCCTGTGGGAGTCCAGTGCTGACATGTACCTCCACAGGAGACACTCAGACACAGTTCTGTCTCAGTCTCTGTGGGGCCTCTGGGTCGTGGTGCACACAAGGTATGTTTGAGCCCTCTGAGCATCTCTGGCGGGTGTGGGGTTTGATTCTAAAGGTGATTTTGCCTCTCCTACCATCTTCCTGGGGATTCCCCTTTGCCCCTGGACATGGGGTATCTACTCACACCTGCTGCAGTGCCACAGAGCCACATAACACAACCAGTAATGCTGAAGAAGCTGAAGTAGAATGGTTCTATGAAGACCTACAAGAACTTCTAGAATGAACACCCCAAAAAGATTTCATTTTCTTTATAGGGGACTGGAATGCAAAAGTAGGAAGTCAAGAGATATCTGGAGTAACTGGTAAATTTGGCCTTGGAGTATAGAATGAAGCAGGGCAAAGGCTAATATAGTTTTGCCAAGAAAATGCACTGGTCATAGCAAACACCCTCTTCCAACAACACAAGAGAAGACTCTACACATGGATTTCACCCGATGGTCAATACTGAAAGCAGATTGATTATATTATTTGCAGCCAAAGATGGAGAAGTACTATACAGTCAGCAAAATCAAGACTGGGAACTGATTGTGGCTCAGATCATGAACTCCTTATTGCCAAATTCAGACTTAAATTGATGAAAGTTGGGGAAACCACTAGACCATTCAGTTATGACCTAAATCAAATCCCTTACAATTATATAGTGGAAGTGACAAATAGACTCAGGGAATTAGATCTGATGGAGAGCCTGAAGAACTATGGATGGAGGTTTGTGACATTATACAAGATGCGGTGATCAAGATCATCCCCAAGAAAAAGAAATGCAGAAAGGCAAAATCGTGGTCTGAGAAGGCCTTACAATAGCTGTGAAAAGAAGCGAAGTGAAATGCAAAGGAGAAAAGGCAAGATATACCCATTTGAATGCAGAGTTCCAAAGAATAGCAAGGAAAGATAAGAAAGCCTTCCTCAGTGATCAATGCAAAGAATCAGAGGAAAACAACAGAATGGGAAAGACTAGAGATCTCTTCAAGAAAATTAGAGATACCAAGGGTACATTTCATGTGAAGATGGGCACAATAAAGGTCAGAAATAGTATGGACCAAAGAGAATCAGAAGATATTAAGAAGAGGTGGCACGAATACCCTGAAGAACTACAGAAAAAAGATCTTCATGACCCAGATAATAACTATGGTGTGATCACTCACCTAGAGCCAGACATCCTGGAATGTGAAGTCAAGTGGGCTTTAGGAAGCATCACCATGAACAAAGTCAGTGAGGTGATGGAACTCCAGTTAAGCTATTTCAAATCCTAAAAGATGATGCTGTGAAAGTGCTGCACTCAATATGTCAGCTAATTTGGAGAACTCAGCAGTGACCACAGGACTGGAGAAGATCAGCTTTCATTCCAATCCCAAAGAAAGGCAATGGCAAAGAATTCTCAAACTACTGCACAATTGCACTCATCTCAGATGCTAGCAAAATGATGCTCAAATTCCTCCAAGTCAGGTTTTAACAGTATGTGAACCATGAACTTCCAGATATTTCAAGCTGGATTTAGAAAGGGCAGAGGAACCAGAGATCAAACTGCAAATATTTGTTGGAGCATCAAAAAAGCAAGAGAGTTCCAGAAAAACATCTATTCCTGCTTTACTGATTGTGCCAAACACTTTGACTGTGTGAATCACAACAAAGTGTGGAAAATTCTGAAAAAGATGGGAATACCAGATCACCTGACCTGCCTCCGAAGCAATCTGTAGCAGTTCAAGAAGCAGTAGTTAGAATTGGACATGAAACAACAGACTGGTTCCAAACTAAGAAAGGACTACATCATGGCTGTACATTGTCACCCTGCTTATTTAACTTATGTGCAGAGTACATCATGAGAAATGCTGGACTGGATTTCACAAGCTGAAACTGAGACTCCTGGGAGAAATATCAATAACCTCAGATATGCAGATGACACCACCCTTATGGCCAAAAGCAAAGAAGAACTAAAGAGCCCCTTGATGAAAGTGAAAGAGTAGAGTGAAAAAGCTGGCTTAAATGTCAACATTCAGAAAACTAAGATTTCTTCTGGGTATTCGCGCCACCTCTTCTTTATATCTTCTGATTCTGCTCAGTCCATACCATTTCTATCCTTTATTGTGTCCATCTTTGCATGAAATATTCCCTTGGTATCTCTAATTATCTTGACAAGATCTCTAGTCTTTCCCATTCTATTGTTTTCCTCTATTTCTTTGCACTGGTCACTGAGGAAGACTTTCTTGTCTCTCCTTGCTATTCTTTGGAACTCTTCATGGCAAACAGATGGGGAAACAGTGACAGACTTTATTTTTTGGGGCTCCAAAATCACCGCAGATGGTGACTGCAGCCATGAAATTAAAAGACGCTTGCTACTTGGAAGAAAAGTTATGACCAACCAAGACAGCATATTAAAAAGCAGAGACATTACTTTGCCAACAAAGGTTCATCTAGTCAAAGCTATGGTTTTTCCAGTAGTCATACATGGATGTGTGAGTTGGACTATAAAGAAAGCTGAGCGCTGAAAAATTGAAGCTTTTGAACTGTGGTGTTAGAGAAGACTCTTGAGAGTCCCTTGGACGACAAAGAGATCCAACCAGTCCACCCTATAGGAAATCATTCCTGAATATTCATTAGAAGGACTGATGTTGAAGCTGACACTCCAATACTCTGGCCACCTGGTGCAAAGAACTGACTCACTGGAAAAGACCCTGATGCTGGGAAGGACTGAAGTTGAGAGGAGAAGGGAACAACAGAGGATGAGATGGTTGGATGGCATCACTGACTCAATGGATATGAGTTTGGGTAGATGCTAGTAGATGGTGATGAGCAGGGAAGACTGGAGTGCTGCACTCCATGGGGTTACAAAATGTCAGGCATGACTGAGCGACTGAACTGAACTGAACTGAGCTACTTTTGGAGATGAATGGCTTGAGCATGAGACAAGGAGAAAGGGGGAACATGAAATAGCCCTTCTCCCTACTGGGAGCCAAGCAGTTCCCAGGACAGAGCAAGACTGGGACTATAGCATGGCTAAAAGAAGGTGAGATCAGAACCACTTTGCCAGGTGTATTGTGAAGGACTCAAGCGAGTGCACACTAAGACTTCAAACTATGCTAAGTTGGCTGACATAGAACAGGGAGAGAAGAAAGCTCCTGATAAATTCCTAGATAGACTACAAGAGGCTCTCTGGAAGTTTACTGATGTTGACTCTGAAAGTAAAGAAGAAGCAATGATCTTAAAGATAGGTTTCTTTCTCAGTCATCTCCAGATATCTGCTATAATTTATGAAAACAGGTGTTTGGACCAAATCAGTTTTAAAAAACTGTCACAGCTCACTCAGAGAATACGAGGAGGAATGGAAGAGGGGAAAAAAAAACAAAAACCTGGCAAAAGACCTAAGCCCCAACAATGGCTGTTAGATCCACTCTGAAACAGCCTGAGGAAAAGTGCCCAGAGTAACCCACGTGAAAAGGGTGGACTTGCTATTATGGTGGAAAGGAGAGAAATCAGAAGCGGGATTGCCATCAGGCATCTAAGCCACACCCGGCTCCATGTCCCATTTGTAAAATGACCACACCTGAAGAGAGACTGCCCTCTAAGACATAGGCCACAGGGGTCAGACACTCAAGGCAATTGGGACTGAAAGTGCCTGGGGATCGCCACAGAAGCTCCCATCCTAATTATACCTTTGGAACCCTTGGGATTAATAACTGTGGTGGGCAAATCTGTCGATTTTCTTTTGGACACTAGGGAAACTTTCTCTGTGCTCACAGAAGCCCCTGGTTTGCTTTCCTCGTGATCCACTACTGTAATGGGACTGTTAGGATGAGCCAAACACTATTAACTTTAAGCTGCAACTGGGACTCTGTGCTGTTTTCTCATGAGTTTCTGATCATGCTGGAGTCTCCCTCACCCCTTCTAGGGAGGGACGTACTGAACATGGTCCAGGCCTCTGTTTTCATGAATATGGAGCCTACTCTTTTCATTGAACAAAATGTAAATTCTAGCATGTGAGCTGATGGAAAACTGTGAGTTGAGCTCAAAATGCTGTTCCTGTTGTTACCAAGGTCAAAGGCCCTCACCTGTTTTCACATCAAAAGTAGTATCCACTAAAGCCTGAGGTTAAGGAATGGGCAAAACCTTACTGGACTGACTTCTTATGAAGTAAGTGGGATCTTAAACTCTATAGTTCAGAGCAACAACGCTCCATCTTAAAGCTACTGTAACTTAAGGGGTATCAAAAGTTCTAGGAATAGAATTTCATTTGCACTGTTCCTGGAGACCTCAATCTTCAGGAAAGGTTGAAAAGGCTAATGCCATTATTAAATGACCTCTGTGTAAGCTAACTCAGGAAACACAAGACAGTTGGTTTTAAGTTTTACCCATGGCTTTAATGAGGGCTTGAACTGCCCCTAAGAAGAAGGGACTGTCTCTATGAGACTGTTCTTATGCACAGATATTGTATTAGATCCTAAAACCTTAGAATTAACTATGTGACTCAGTTTTCAGCTTTTCAACCTTCTCCGTCAGGGAAAGGCTTTGCATGGTGTGTTTCTCTGCTTTGAAGGAAGGACTTTCCTCAGCTCTGTGAATACCTTCATTGACAACAATTGTATATGACGCCTCATCTTGATCTGATGACATCTAACAATCCTAATATGGACTGATGTAATTATGGACATAATGTAACTTTTAATTTTGATTATGTTTTAACTTAGTTTAATGGCTATTTTACCTTACGTCTGTAACTGTAAAACGGGGTTTGTCTCTAACTATCTGAAAGCTTTTAAGTTACAGATGGTTGTTCAGGCTCCTACGAGTGCCACAGCCTCCTCCAACTATTACTTGGGGCCCCTGGATCAGAGACCCTCGGTATGAGGGTTAGGAGAATATGTTGCCTCAACGACTTAGAGATGATGCCCCTCAATAGCAGGAAGTAATTATGGAATGAAAATGACAGCCCTTTACCTTGGCAACATAATTCTCCTAAAAGAATCGGGGAATGAGAGAGTTAATTCCTAGGTAGGTTGATAAGATGTCGGAGGAGGAGAAGGAGGAAGGGGTTCAGAGCCCTCCAGAAGGAAAAAGCGTCTGGGGCTCCCAAGGAGAAAAGGACAAAGGTTCTTTTCTACATTGCTTTGTCTTAGTGAATATAACAATGTATCCCGCTCAAGGACATGTATCTCCTTAACAAGAACCTTCTGACTAATCCTGTCATCTTAAAATGCATATTATGGGAGTGAGTCTGGTAAGATCGTTCTATTTTATTGTTTGTTCTAATCTTGTTCATTTAAGATGTATGTTGTGGGAATGGGTCTGGAAAAAGTATATAAGGCCTTGATAAGACTAGCTAGGGGGGCACTCTGCTTCCCCCTTCTGATGTCTATTTCAGAAGCTTTCTCTGTCCCTTTTTATACTTTAATAAAACTCTGGTTCACAAAAGCTCTTGTGTGATCAAGCCTGGTCCCTGGTCCAGAAGAGGCTGAATTTTCTTCTTCAGAGATCACAACTCGAACATCATTACCATAAGCTATCATAGGATTAGCCTGTTTTTGTTTTTTCCCATTCTAAATCACACTGAAATGAACATACTTATTCTATTTTGTGAGCACCTGTCCAATAATTAGGACAAATTCTCAGAAGTGTAGTTGGCAGGTCAAAGGTACTCCATTTAAAATTTTAAAGTCTTTTGATTTGTTGCAAAGTTATACTTTAAAAGTGTACCAATTTACAAATTTTCCTCAGCAGAATATGTGTTTACTTGCATACAACCTTCCCCAAACCTTCAGTCTTGCTATAATACTCATTAATCTAATAAGAAAATAAGGTGTATCACTTTTGGTATAACTTGCATCCCTTGATTAATCAAAAAGTCAAATATTTCTTTCATATATTTTGAATGATTAGTATTTTGGATTCTGTGTGTGTGTGTGAACTGTCTGTATATGTCCCTAGTCTGTGTTTTTCCATATGGGATACTAGATTTTTCCAACTCTTAAAGGCACATAATTCCATTTGATTTTCTTTTTTCCTGATTCCTCATTTTGGATCTGTAGAGTCACCTATATATATTTATTTTGCTTTCTGTAACACAATACCCTTCCTTTACCCACCCCACACCCCCATATACACAGTGTAGATCCTCACACTTTGTTTTACTCACCTAGAATAAGAAATGGTGAATTTGCAACTATGATCATAAATGGCACTCCAATGTACAACATCAGGCCAAAGCTGCTCACCACTGCCAAGGCAGCAGAAATGACTCCAAAGGCCGTGACCCACATTTTGTTTTGTATACAGCCACACCTGTACATTTGGAGGGAAAAGTCATGAAATTGTGGTGGTAGCTTCCATACTGAAATTCTTACAACTCCTAACATTCTTGACTCGGACACCTCTTCAGCACCCTCTTGTGCAATAATTCCCATTCCTGTCTGCTGGACAACTTTAATTTCAAGGCACTAACCTAGACGAACTGAACAGAAGAAAGGCGGGGAGGAGTGGGAACAGAAAGTTTGGGAATCTGTGCTGTTACCAAACTATACTGGTTGATAATTATGCAGCAAGCAAAGCCTGAATACGCTGACTGGCCTTTCAGAACCACAAAGATGTATTGAAAATAGCTACTTCCACTCTGATCTGCAAAGGAGTGTGAATGGAAGCAAGCAGTATGAAACTGCCCATGTCTAGGTATCTTCTCACCCACTTATGAGTCCAATTAACCATAAACACAACCCTAAATATCTCCTGTATGTCAATGCTAGTTTAATATATTGTGGCTAACAAAAAGAATGGAAACCTCCTTCTAGCAGATGTTCGTGGTTCTCCTTTGCTTAGAGACATGAGCTCTAGAAAAGGGGCTGTGTGTGTGTGTGTGTGTGTGTGTGTGTGTTTGTGCGTGCGCGCGTGCATGCACGCTCAGTCTTCTCTTCATGAAATTTTCCAGGCAAGAATACTGGAGTGGGTTACCATTTCCTTCTCCAGGGCATCTTCCCAACATAGGGATCAAAATGAAGTCTCTTGCATCTCCTGCACTGGCAGGCAGTTTCTCTACCACTGCGCCACCTGGGGAGTTCCAAAGGATATACAAATAATGAATAAACACATTAAAAAAGATAATCATGGTTAGAATGTGGAGAAATTGGAAAACTTATACATTGCTGGTGGGAGCTAAAATGGTGTAGCCTCTGTGTAAAATAGTTTGGTGGTTCTTCAAAAAGTTAACCAGTGAATTATCATACAACCCACTAATTCCACTCCTAGTTATATACTGAAAAGAACTGAAAACAGGGGCTTGAACAGAGATTTGGACACTATGGTTAACTGCAGCATTATTCACTACAATCAAAAATATTTCAAGTGCCCATAAACAGATAGGTAGATAAACAAATGTGGTATATACATAAAATGGAATATTATTCAGCCATGTAAAGGAACTCTTTCCACAACATGGATCAACCTTGAAAACATTATGATAAGTGAAATAAGTCAATCACGAAAGGACAAATACAGTGTGATCTCACTTACAGGAAATCTCTAGAATAGGCAAATTCATAGAAACAGAAACTAGATTAAAAATTAGCCAAGACTTGGGGGAGACAATGAGAAGTTATTACTTAATGGTTACAGAGTTTGTTTGGGGTGATAGAAAATATTCATAAAGTGATAGTTGTACAACACTGTGCATGTAATTAACACCACTGATCTGTACACTTAAAAATGGTTTTGGAAATGTACATTTTATGTCATAAATGTTATATACACATTATAGATATTACTACAATAAAATATTTTTTAGAATTTATAAAACTAATAAAATTGCTTTACCTATAGCATGATACAATTGCAAATAATATGATGAGAAGGTATGCCAAGTGAAACAAGGGGATCATGGTCATAGAAGTTGCCTCAAATTCCAGTTGTCTAGAAAGTGATGAAAAGTAGACGACCTACACAAAAATATATTCAGGTAAATAATGTTCAATTCTGATATTGTGTGTGAGTTACATATGATATTGAAACACCACAACTTGTTGATTTAAACATTAAAGTTCATTAAAAAATCAAAATATATGGATTATGATTTTAGAATAAAGAAGATAATAAAGATTTGCTTCTTCCCACAAAGCTCTGGCATGCTTTTCAAAGTTGCTTTTAAAAAAATCTAAAATTTAAAACTCCTGAGTGTACAAAATCTGAATCTTATATAAAACTGTGAAAGCATTAATAACTATAGATGTATGACTTTTTCTAAACTTCTATTAGTTCACTATCTTTTTCTATTTTAACTGTACAAACATCATTTCAGATCGGCCTGAGTATTAAAAGACTTTTTCCAGAAGATGTCTTCTCATTTTCACCAGTTTTATTCACAGTATTAGGTTTGTCAGCACAAAAATTACTGAAAAGCTAATATGTGCCTGGCACTATGCTATAATTTACTTTTAAAATGCAAATCTTTCTTTCTCAAAAACATCATGGAAGTCTTGTTTAAAGTTTTGCTTTTTTATTCCAATGAACTCCAAACAAAGTTGAGGGGGCTCCCAGAAACAGCAAAGGCTTAAACTTGAGTAAGAATTTCAGAATAACTTGACCAGAAAACCAAACTAAACCTGAAGATCAACGTCTGGACTGAACAGACCTACCCTGAGAATGCCCGATTTGTGTTTTTAACCAGAATGTTACCAAGGATTTAAGATTTGTGGCATTCTTCTCTCTCTCTCTCTTTTTAGGTCCTATCTCTTTTTACTTTGTTTTTAAAAAGTTACTGTAGTTGATTTACAATGTTGTGTCAGTTTCACCTATACAGTAAAATAAATCAGTTATACACATATTCACTCTTTTTTAGATTCTTTTGTGGCTTTCTTCAGTGTGCTATTTTAAGAAAGTTTGATTAAGGATCAAATAGAGCAGTGCACCAACTGGCTTCTAGTCTAGGACTCTATCTGATAATCTGGGAGTGCTGCTTCTAGGTGCTTGGAACAAGTCCTCCTACCTCTCCCACCTTCTCCAGGCCTCCCTATAAACCCCAGCCGCAAGGTACCTTGAACTTCTTCAAGGCCAGACTCTTTTCAAGGCTGCCAACCTTCCTCAGGAAATGGATCATCCACGCCTTGCTACCTTCATTTTCCTCTCCTTCACCTGGCTTCAGGTGGTACTGCAGCCGCATGGCTTTGGGGCTCAGCCTAGGGCAGTTCCTCCCAGGATGTTGGCCAGGTAGAAGTTCTGACCAGCTTGGCTGTAGACGGGGAAGGTGATGGTTTTCAGGTTGAGGCCCTTGTTCCTTTTCCAGGCGAACAAGAGTGGGATGGGAGGAGGGGGGGACACAGGAGCCCTGGTTTTTACGCACACCTTGCTGTAGGGGAACTGGGTTCCACTGTCCTGTGTCACAGTCAAAGCCTGCACCGGGTCATCCACCTTGCTAATTTCTTCTAAGATTTCTGGCTCCAGCAGTCTCAGTGTTGGAGACCACTAGGATGGAGGCATAATTGACCTCGGTGCTCTTACTGGAGATGGAGAAGATGAGACAGTCTTTCGCGGTGAAATGTTCCTGCACAAAGAAAGCGTCACTCACCCTTGGCGGGTCTCCCTATCAGGGCATACTGCTCCTCAAGGTCATCGTCTTCATCCCGGTGCTGGTAAATCAGGCCAGTGCCGAGAACGGCTGTTAACACCATGAGCAGCAGCAGGAAGATCCAGGGGTGCGAGCCCACCTTCCAGCCCAGCTGCCTGAAGGCCCAGGACAGCGGCGCCTCCAGGCAGTCGGTATGGTAGCAGGGTCGCCGGACCAGTCGGTTCTCAGACCGCGATGATGGCGGAGGTGGTGGAGCCTCGGCCGCGACTCCGGAGGGGACTCTGCGTTCTGCCCCACCGCCCACCCAAGCTCGGTTCCCGGTCTTGACTGGAGGCCGAGGGCGGCTCCGGCTCTACTCCAGGCCCTGTGGGAGGCCAGCTCTCTCTCCAGGTCAGGCCCGACTCCAACCCGGGCCCCTGGGACTCGGACCCAGGCTCTTGCCCCACCTCCCGCTCCGCCTCCGGTTCATTTCCAGGAAGGAAAGACCGCGTTCTCAAACAGCACAACCGATCAGAAAGGAGCTGTTGGTCCGAGCGCCCCTCTCCACCCACCCAACGGTGTCCTGGAGAACTTCTAAGCGAGTCTGTTTGAACCCGGGCTGCGTGTGCCAGAATGCCAGAGCGTCCTTGGCGGTCACGTGGTAGCCTCAGTTCAGTTCAGGTCAGTCGCTCAGTCATGCCCAACTCTTTACGACCCCATGGACGGCAGACTTCTCTTTCACTAACTCCCCGAACTTGCTTAAACTCATGTCCGTTGAGTCAGTGATGCCTTCCTACCACCTCATCCTATGTCATCCCCTTCTCCTCCTGTCTTCAGTCTTTCCCAGCATCAGGGTCTTTTCCAAGGAGTCAGTTCTTCGCCTCAGGTGGCCAAAATATTGGAGTTTCAGCTTCAGCATCAGTCCTTCCAATGAATATTCAGGACTGATCTCCTTTAGGATGGACTGGTTGGATCTCCTTGTAGTCCAAGGGACTCTCAAGAGTCTTCTCCAATACCATGGTTTCAAAAGCATCGGCTCTTTGGTGCTCAGCTTTCTTTACAGCCCAACTCTCACATCCATCCTGACTACTGGAAAAACCACAGCTTTGACTAGATGGACCTTTGTCTACAAAATAACTTCTCTGCTTTTTAATAGGCTGTCTAGGTTGGTCATAGCTTCTCTTCCAAGGAGCAAGCATCTTTTAATTTCATGACTGCAGTCAACATCTACAGTGATTTGGGAGCCCCTAAAAATAAAATCTCTCACTGTTTCCATTGTTTCCCCATCTATTTGCCATGATGTGATGGGACAAGATGCCATACTCTAACTAACCTCAAATTTGTCCCTGGTGCCCATCCTCTCAGGATTTAGTTAATACAGGAAGCACTTCTTAAAGGCGAATGAAATGAGTGCCTACATGACTCACAATTGACTGGGAGAATCTGGCTTGTTCACAGACACACACACAAACACACACACACACCCGCATGCAGAAGGCACAGATTTTTCCTGAGTTCTAAGTGGCAGACTTTACCTTTGAGGGGATCCAGAAGCATGGTTCTCAGGTAAGGCTTTGGTGAACCTGGTACACCTCATTTAGTTATTTTTATTCTTTATAGACATAACATTCTCCTTGTAAAAAGTTAGAAGTAAATGCATAAAATAAAAAGTGGGAATAGAAGAACCCAAAGCCCAGTCCTAAAACATCCTTCTATCACATTCCTCGTCTTAAAAGAAGTGTTATAAAGTGGGAATTTATCATTACAAACTGTTTTCTTTGCACTTGCAAGCATGTCCAGATATATGCAAGTATATATTTTTCATAAATATTATTGCACTGTCTGTGTATGCGAGACCTGGGTTTGATCCCTGGGTTGGGAAGATCCCCTTGAAAAGGGAAAGGCTACCGAGTTCAGTATTCTGGCCTGGAGGATTCCCTGCCATAGGGTGGCAAAGAGATAGGACTGAGCGAAAAAGAAAAAAAAAAATCTGTATGCAGATTACATTTTTCACCAAATACATCAAAGGATCATAACATGTAATTGTATATACATTTATCTTATTCTTTTGCATTGCTTTATTTAGCCATAATGCTATTTAGAGATCTGTAGGTGGTTTATTACCTAATTAATTTGCCTAGGATCACACTCCCATTGTCTTGTTTAGCCATGTGGCACATTGCATTTTGCACACTGATTAATTTCCATTGTCTCCAAAAGACAAACCTTTGCTTCACTTTTTAGAATTCCTTTTTCATGCTGGGATAAGAGATCAAATATCATGGTGCATAAGATTATGGCCTCACATCATGTTCTCATCCTACGGAGTCCTCGTTCTATGGTATCAATACTTCCAAATCCTCATTCTCATAAAGTGAGCTAAGGACTCTAACGTCAAATGCTCCTCCACTCATCCAAGAAATAGTTCTTGATCTTCAGCTATGTGAATGTTTGTACTTTAGGGTCCTTCACACAGAGAGGGATAAAATTTTGGTTTTACCCTATAAAATATGTGTCTCCTTAGATATCAGATAATCATCACCCTTTCCAATCAGATGTACAATTGTTTACTGTGTATGGTGTTTCAGTTTTAGAAGATGAAGAGTTCTGGGGAAGGTGGTGGTAGTGATGGCTTTATAACATTATGAATGTTTTGAATACACTCAATAGTATGTGTGTTCAGTCGTCAGTCTTGTTTGACTCTTTCTGACCCCATGGACTGTAGCCTGCCAGGCTTCTCTGTCCATGGAATTTTCCAGACAAGAAAACTGGGGTGGGTTGCCATTTCCTTCTCCAAGGGATCTTCCTGACCCAGGGATTGAACCCTCATCTCCTGCATTGGCAGGCAGATTCTTTACCACTGAGCTACCTGGTGTGTATTTTAAACACAATTAAAAAAAAAAAAAAAAAGGAAAACAAAACCAGATATACAGAATTAATCAGTATCTATTGTGGGGTTTTAAAAGGAAACAGATAAATACAAAATGTATGTGCCTGTTCTAGGATGTGAAAATCGGGGCAATATATATGTCCTGTGTCTTCTAGATTTGTACCATGTACATAGCTGTAGTTGTAGCATGTCTTTTTTTTTTCATCTATTTTTATTAGTTGGAGGCTAATTACTTTACAGTATTATAGTGGTTTTTGCCATACATTGACATGAATCAGCCATGGATTTACATGTGTTCCCCATCCTGATTCCCCCTCTCACCTCCCTCCCCATCCCATCCCTCTGGGTCTTCCCAGTGCACCAGCCCTGAGCACTTGTCTCATGCATCCAACCTGGGCTGGAATTCTGTTTCAGCTTTGACAGTATACTTGTTTCAATGCTATTCTCTCAGATCATCCCACCCTCACCTTCTCCCACAGAGTCCAAAAGTCTGTTCTGTACATCTGTGTCTCTTTTTCTGTTTTGCATATAGGGTTATCGTGTAGCATGTCTTATAGATCTGTTCTAGACACTTCTGCCACTCAACAAACATTAGATTTGTTCTCCACATTGTTTACAATGTGCTCTTGATTATAAAGAAATAGCACAAATAAAACATACCCAATATCAAAGTACTTGATTAGGTACACAGGAACTTCCTTAAAAAATTCACATTTCCACATGAGCAATTAAATAGGAATAGATTTCTTCTGACAAAGAATTTTAACCATAAAGTGGTAATAGTGGCTGTTCTGCCCAGAACCAAACTAGGAGGATAGGGCACAAAATTTTGGATCATGAATTTCCCCATGGTACAAATACAGGAAAATCGTTCCCTTACTGGACCAAGGCTTGTTCAGTCACCTCCTCAACAGGTCTGTAAACTATTCTCTTTTCCCCTGGTCTGCATCACCTCTCCTGGCACCTGCACGACCACCACCCTCCCTCTCAGTCCCACCATTCACTGTCCACGTGGCAGCCAGGGTGATGGTTAGAACACAAACATGCCACCACCTGCCCCACATGCTTAAAAATCTCCGCTGGTGTTGCCCTCTGCCTGCTCACTAAGTTCCAGCCACGCTGGCCTTTGAGAATGATCAGGTCCCTTGGCATCCCACCCTCTTTCATGACTCAGGGCCTTTGCACGTGCTGTTTCCTCCAACTAGAATGCTCTCTGCCCACAGTTACTACCTCTCCAAAACCAGTTTCTTCAGGCTCCAGCTGAAGTGTCTCTTCCTTGGAGAGAATTTCCCTGATTCCTCAATCTACATATATTTTTGGTGCATTACTCTCTCTCCGGGTGTTGTGTTTTCCTTCACGGCAGGTAGGCTGACCTGGTTTACTTGCATTTAACATCTGCCTTCTGAATGACACTGTTGATGGCCACGGGGGCAAACATCTTGATTCTGCTGTTTATAATGGAAACACCAGAGCCCTTTATCAGCTCATAATTGTTTAGTGCATATCTGTCTCATGAACAAATTAATGACTTGGGAACCTGAGTTCAGAGCTTTCCATTTTCCTTACATTTACTGCAGATCTCTTGCACATCAGTTCCTTGTTCATTGGTATCTATTCTTAAACACAGTCACTGCAAAGTGTTCCTACTGTTCTGTGTTCTCCACGAACCTTAACAACATGCTACTGATTTCTATGTCCAACTAACTAATGAAAACACTATCTAACAAGGCCAAGGATGAAATCTCATGCTGCACACCAACTTCTCTCCATGCTGAGTTCTGAATACCTCATCATTCCTCTAGCAGTCAGTACTCTTGTCATCTTTTTCTTCACCCAATCACAGGATCCTCTGAAGTTTGTTGTTCAGCCCAAATTCTCCGCTGTGCCAACTACTATGCTTGGCTCTGAATAGTCTGCAACTCCAGAACCCTCTAACCTACCAAGCTGTAGCCTTCTGCAGCACGAGTTCCCAGTGAACTTCACTCGAGTTTAGGAAGTCACTACTATTCCTGCTAAATTTGCAAACTGCCTGTTCTCCCTTTAACCCACTAAGGCCTCACTTGATGAAAACAAGCAGTGGAAACCATACACTTCACTCGTTAGGTCTGTTACTTGCTCCTGTCTCAACTCTTCTGGATCCAACCTAATTGCTGTCAAGTCATACCAGTCAAAGAACAACTATTTGTTAAACACCTACCATGTGTCAAGCACTGTTTGGTCCCTATAGACATGGCAATCGTTAATACAAATCCCTCCAGTTTTGTATAACCAGGGTCTGATCAGGCTCACAGAGAATTAAAACCCAATCATACCTAAAAACTAATGTTAAGATGATCTGATTTCAATATTGTATTTCTTAAATTGTTTTAAAATATCAAGCTTACCAACTTACACATCAGATTGGTTTTGTTTGTATAAAGCTTTCCTCTCCTCCAGAACTTGCCTGAGTCCATCCTCCTGGAACATACAAAATTACGTTTATTAATTCCCCCACCAAGTTTTTAGCAACATTCTATGCTTATGGATCTTATGAGAAACCAATAGTCCTCCCACACCTACTAAGATGACTATAACAATAAGTGTTGGAGAGGATAGGGAGAAACCGGAACCCTTGTACAGTGCAGGTGGGAATGTGAAATGGTACAGCCCTAAGGAAACAGTCTTATGGGTCCACAAAAAGTTAGATATAGAATTACTATTATCAAGCAAGTCTGTTTCTAGGTATATATTCAAGAGAACTGAAAATCTATGTTCATACAAAAACTTGTACACAAATATCCAGAGCAGCATTATTCATAACAGTCAAAAAGTAGAAACAATCCAAATGTGCAACTGGAGAACAGATAAGCCAAAATGGTATGTCCATTCAATGGAATATTACTCAGCCAAAAAAGGGAAGTACTGATATATACAGCCACATGAACTTTGCAAACATTATGCTTAGTGTAATAAGCCAGACAGAATAGGATGACTATTGTATGATTTCACTTATATGGAATGTCTAGAATAGGCAAACTCATAGATTAGAGGCTACCAGGCTGAAGGGGAAGAAGGGTAGGGAGTTACTACTTAAAAGCTATAGAGTTATTTGGGGTTATGAAACAGCTTTGGAAATAGGGGTGATGGTTGCATAACAATGTGAGTGTAATTAATGCCAGCCTTCTTTATGGTCCAACTCTCATATTTGTACATGACTACTGCAAAAACCATAGCTTTGACTACCTGGACTTTTGTCTGCAAAGTGGTATCTCTGCTTTTTAATATGCACTCTAGGTTGGTCATAGCTTTTCTTCCAAGGAGCAAGTGTCTTTTAATTTCATGCCTGTAGTAACCATCAGCAGTGATTTTGGAGCCCAAAAAAATAAAGTCTGCCACTATTTCCATTGTTTCCCCATCTATTTGCTATGAAGTGTTGGGACCAGATGCCTTGATCTTAGTTTTCTGAATGTTGAGATTTAAGTCAACTTTTTCACTCTCCTCTTTCACTTTCATCAAGAAGCTCTTCACTTCTCTTTTG
Source organism: Muntiacus reevesi (assembly GCF_963930625.1). Classification (NCBI taxonomy): domain Eukaryota; kingdom Metazoa; phylum Chordata; class Mammalia; order Artiodactyla; family Cervidae; genus Muntiacus; species Muntiacus reevesi. The sequence goes on from NC_089250.1 coordinate 36,218,542, forward strand.
CTTTCTGCCATAAGGGTGGTGTCATTTGCATATCTGAGGTAATTGATGTTTCTCCCAGCAATCGTGATTCCAGCTTGTGCTTCATCCAGCCTGGCATTTCACATGAGGTACTCTGCATATAAGTTATATAAGCAGGGTGACAATATACAGCCTTGAGGTACTCCTTTTCCGATCTGGAACCAGTCTGTTGTTTCATGTTCAGTTCTAACTGTTGCTTCCTGACCTGCATACAGATTTCTCAAGAGGCAGATCAGGTGGTCTGATATTCCCATCTCTTTAAGGATTTTCGAGTTTGTTGTCTGAGGATGCCTCTGAGCATAGTAAGACAATAAATGACAAAGAGAGTTAGGAGAAAGTAAGTTCATTTAGTCTAGTGTTTACCATACACCTGAGAGTGGGTAGCAGGATTATATTTAGAATTTTGTGTCTAGTTGGGAGACCTAGGTAGACATCTAGAGATTGCCTTCTCAAATGGGGCTTCCTAGCTATATTTTTTAAAAACTCTGAATTCATAAGTATTAGTTATACATTATATTCAGTATGACTGCAAAAGCACCTCTGAAACCAAATAGTAAAATATTTCTTGTGTTTTCTATGACTTTATATATTTTACAATTGGTTTTCCCAGTGATAATGGGAGTCTGGGGAAATTTGCTACATAGTACCTCCTCAGTTGTATCCACCTAGTATATCAATTTGTTTTATTATTTGTAATGAATTAAGACTTCAGAAGGGATGTTGGTTTTAAGGAGTGCTGTATAATTTAAAAGCAGTATATAGACAATCAATTCTTATTCTACCAAGATGCCCAGTCTATTGAGTAACCACATCTAATACATGTTGTCCATAAATATCAATTAATTTAGTGCCTTTAATCAGTCATGCGATCAGGGCTATAGTAAAAAATCATGCACTGCTTCTTTTTTCACTCCGATCCTTTTTTTTTCTTTTCTTTCCTCACCTGTAGAAGTTACCTTTGCATTTACAAAAGATTCTCAGTTATCTCCTAGAATAGTGACTGCAAGCTATAAACTCAACGTGTTTTGTTGTTGTTGTTTTTTAATCTCTACAAGTGACTTGTTAGCTCTTGCTTCTCAATGAGCTCGGTAGGTCCCAGAAGCACAAATTCAAATAAATCACATACAGGAATCCCTGCAACACTGGAAGATGTCACATAGGAAAACCGCCAAATAAATAGAAGCAACTTCAGACAGTTCATGTAGATCATTTCTCTTCTCAGTTGATGCCTTTTATAGACTAACCAGCAGAGTCTATTCCTTCAGGGTTCCAGGATTTGTACATGTATTCCTTTCATAAAGATTTATTCTATACTCAACCCCAAAAGTTTTATATCTTAAATGTTTCTAGAAACACGGCCCCAGTTCAGGCCTGCATCACCTTATTTTGTTTCATTATTAATGCTTTCAGATTCGTCTCCCTCCGTGTATTCATATGCCCTTCAAATTCAATCTCCCACAGTGTTTAGAGTCACCTGTCTCAAAAGCATATGTGACCATGAGCCACTCATCAAATCACATTAATACCTAGACATCTTAAGGCGACACGCAGGGCTTTCATAATCTGACTTCTGCCCGACACCCTGTCTCTCGCCCTTTCTGTCCTTTGCTCTGGAATCCTGAGCTGCTGCTGGCGCCCCTCACCTGCCCCTGCACTCCGGACGAACATTCACCCTCTTCTGTGTGTGCGTCCCTTCCCGTCTTGCTGCAGCCTTCTGTGCTCTCCCCCTCCCACCCTCCCGTCCCTTGAGCTGCGTAAGTCTGCGCTCAGGCAGTATCTCTAGAAAAGCCATCCCTGACACCCTTTATCTACATTTTTCTTTAAACTCCAGTGTCTAGTACTGAGCAGAAACCCAAAAAATAAATATTGAATATAAGAAAAAAAGACTTTTGCATGCCAAGGTGATTTTTAAGAGCTTGTCCTCTGCAGTCTTAGAGCCAAAAGGATAGACATGTGAAGAAATAATTTACATTCAGTTGATGAAGATACACTAGAAAAATCTATGAAGTACTAAGGTAGCTAGAAGGAAATAGATACCTGTTTATCTGGGGAAAGATAGCTATAATCAAGGACAATTTCACAAAACAGGTTGAGTCTTAAAAGATGAAAAGTAATTTGTTGGAAGAGTACAGGAAAAGAAGCATTTCAGTTTAGGGAATTGAGAAAAGGAAAAAAAGTAACAGGAATTTTGCAAACCGTCAATAATGTTGCAGTTGAAGCTTAGAGTGTTGCTATAAAGGTCCTGTTATGAAGTAGAGAAGAGAAGATATTGTGACTTTATATGTCTGTTTTGTATTTTGAAATTTTGTTTGGTTTCTGATTGTTTTGTTCACTGATGTTTGGGTGAATTTATGAAAGAATCTTTGAGATGTTTGTGTGCCTGTAACCTGATGAATTCTGGTATTTCCCAAAAGGTTTGTTGAAGTTTTTGATCACTGGAAGTATTTCTTAAAGAAGTAAACATTCAGCTGAAGATTAAGATTGATTTAAGCTATCATTTGATACAATGTTTTAAATCTTCTGTCTTTTATCTAGACATTCTAATTTTAGCAAAACATACAGATTTGTCAGTAGAACTAGACTTAGAAATGACATCAGAGGAAGAACAAGAAAACTCTGTTGGAAATGAAAATAGCCACTCAGAGGTATGTAAAAATGTAAATTCAAATTTCTGGTTTAATACTGTTTTCTATTCTTTATCAACATAATACAGTTTGTAACAGAGTTCATAACAAATAAAATTACCTTTCAAAAGTAGCTTTTTAGAGTTGACAGATGATAATTTAAGTTTTCATAACACTTTAATTAGAAAACTTAAAATATTGTTAGAATCTATTATAATTTATAGCTTGTCTTTGGAATTGAGGCAAAAAACTTTCCTGTCTATTGTTTACTTCTTCCGTTTTTAGAATTTCGTTACATGATAAAGGAAGGTGATATCAAATACTGAATCAAAAGATTAAAGAGTTGAATTTATGAACAATGAGACAGTGATGGTCCCTGACCTAGATATACGTAAAGAGAAATCATCACCAGTGGTCAAGGTTTTCTGTTGAAATTGCCAGTCACTGATGCCAAGACTAAAGATTCATTCTGTCTAATATCTTGGCATAGTTGAGTTAGGGATGAACATTCAGGGACAGAGTAGGTCATAGAATCAGCCCAACTGCCTATTAAAAGAATTGAACCTTCCAGATTGGACCCTTGTTGTTAGGGTACAAATAATAACTTTCTAACTTATTTCATTTCCAGGTGGGAAATCAGTAAATATTATTAAAAATGCATTATCCACTTTCATTAGTGGCTATTAGGATTTAATCTAACTGAATGTAGGAACTTCCCAGATAACTCAGCTGGTAAAGCATCCACCTGCAAAGCAGGAGACCCCAGTTCAATTCCTGGGTCAGGAAGTTTCCCTGGTGAAAGGGATGGGCTACCCACTCCAGTATTGTTGGGAGACCATGGTTCAATCTCTGGGTTGGAAAGATCCCCTGGAGGAGGGCGTGGCAACCCACTCCATATTCTTACCTGGAGAGTCCCCATGGACAGAAGATCCAGACAGGCTACAGTCCTAGGGGATGCAAAGAGTCAGACAGGACTAAGCACACACATAACTGAATGTAAGCAGGTAATATGTATAGATGTATAACATTATCATTGTATATAATTTGCATTAAAATTTAGGAATTGGTTCCTCTTTCTGATTGGTGTTAATAGATTTTGGCTCCTAGTAATGTAAAGTTTGTCTATTCTCCAGATATTAGTCCTTAAAAAAAAAAAAAAGAAAAAGACCTTACAAATGTGCTGCAGGGACTCCCTGTTTAAGATACAGTGAAGTGAAATATTTTTAAGGGAAGCCAGCCTTTATAGCATTAAAAATCACCTAATTCATTTTTGGTAGATTTAACATACATGAATTGTTTAATTCAAAAAACAGGGACAAAATTGGGTTTGTGAGTTCATGTTTTTCTCCTATTTTTGGGTAAGGCAAGTTATTTTTCACTTCCTAGTTGTGATCTGGTGATTTGTGAGTAGCTAAGCATAGATTTGAAGAAGGCAATGGCAACCCACTCCAGTACTCTTGCCTGGAGAATCCCATGGACAGAGGAGCCTGGTGGGCTGCAGTCCATGGGGTTGCAAAGAGTCAGACATGACTGAGCGACTTCACTTTCACTTTTCACCTTCATGCATTGGAGAAGGAAATGGCAACCCGCTCCAGTGTTCTTGCCTGGAGAATCCCAGGGCTGGGGGAGCCTGGCCGTTGCCGTCTCTGGGGTCGCACAGAGTCAGACACGACTGAAGTGATTTAGCAGCAGCAGCAGCAGCAAGCATAGATTAAGAAGTTTAATAGTTAAATTGTAACAAATTTTAGATTTCCAACATGGCCACTTCAGGATATTTTAAATAACAAATACATGTACTCCCACATATTCTTGAATCACTACTCTCAGATGTTTCTTCTGAGACAGACCTTTACATAATATTGTTTACTAATGTAAATGTAGTAGATTTTGACATGTGTGATTTTGTCTCATAGGTAGTATAAACCCTCACCAAAAAGAAAGTGTGTATCTCCAAAGGAGAAAACTGAGTTTTGTGATGCTATGAGATTTTTCTTCCTTCCAGTAACAGATTTTTAAATTTGTTTGCTCTTTTGTGTAAGAAGTGCCTTGACTGAGTATTAATAATAAATGAAGATCTGTAGGTTTTCTTCTTTAGAGAAAAAGCAGATGAGCCCTTCCCCTATTTAAGGCATTAAATTACTTTGCCAGTGTCATGCTTTTAATGTATCTGATTCATTTGATGAATTCATTTGGTAATTTATCAGATTAAGGGTTACAGAATTGTATCATCTCTTTTGGTGCCATAAAATGCTAGGGGATGCCACTTTAGGGGATTTTGAACAAACCATTTAGCCTTCCTTGGTTTTATTCCTGTTTCTGGTAAATAGTGGGGTGACAGTCAGTAATTATTTCTATCCTCTCTAGCTATAAAGTTTGATGGTTATTGAATGTGGAATTGGGAAGCATTGTTTATATTTCAGAATTCCACACTAACTAACAATTCATCAGTTTCACTCTGCTCCTTGTGTTTTGGTAAACTTTGGTTCATCTCTTTTAGTGAACAGCATTCCTTTTTTGATCTCTCCAGGATCCAAGTGAAAAAAGAATTGTAAAAGGCAGCGGGGAAAGAATAGCTTTAGTGCAGAAAGAAGAATTTTTCCTTTCTGTTTCTGAAGCACTAAGGTGTCACATCCTTTACATCTGGCTGTTTAATGGAAAATCTAGGTGGTAAAGACCAAAGAGGACAGATTCTGTGTGTTTTTATTTCCTTGTCTCTGACAGTCAGATGGGGAAGACAGGGGGGTGAATAATTGCACCATATTAAGAAAACCTTTTTTGAAATTTGGGGAATTTTGTTTCTTATCCTCAAAGAGAAGCAGAATTTACAAAACTTTCGGTGACTTTTAAGTGATAAAGTAAGCACAAACGTATCACTTAAAATCAGGGCAAACCCTGAGACAAATAATAAAATTAATGAAAACGAAAAAGGTCTTTACACTAATGGAACAGCAGTTATTCTTAGGGTCAAACTTTCCTCTAAGAAAAGAGGAAGCACCAAAGTAGTGAAGTGGAAGTATCAGACAATGTATGTGATGTTGCTGATGAGAATGGATTGATTCAGCAGAGAAAGAGTGGAGGAAATAAAACCAGGAGTTTCCTGCTATGGAGAAAGAAGATTCTGATAGGTAAATCAATATCAATATTTGATAGCAGGTCACTTGTTATTTCCTGATTAACACATTTTACATTTTACTAGGGATATAGTTATTTTTGTTCTCTTGTTCTTTAGCCATTATACTAAAGTTAATTTGGTAACATACCACCATATTTCAGTATCAGAGTATTCTGGATTTGACTGCCTACTTGGCTTTAGCAGTGTGTCTTATATTTAAATATATCTTATGTTGCTGATGAACATCTTTTCATTTCAGTTTGAGGACTTCTTTCAGCATTTCTTATGAGACGGGTCTAGTGGTGAGGAACTCCCTCACCTTTGGTTTCTCTGGAAAAGCTTTTATGTCTCATTCCTTTCTGAAAGATAACTTTTCTGGATAGAGTATTCATGGTTGGCAGGTTTTTTCTCATATCACTTTGAATATGTCCATACATGGAAGCCGAATTGTTGGTGGTGAGGGAACTGATGAGGCATCTGTCTTTCTTTCACCCGTGATGCTGACGGCACCCCATCATGTGGGTGTTTTAAAAGTAAACTTCCCTCCCCACCACTGCCCCCACCAAATATTTCCTTGATTTCTTCTCTCATGGTGTGTGTTTCTCGTGTCATTTTAAAAGTCATCTAAATTAAGTGTTACTGTATTCTTTGAGTTTTTTAAATTTATTTTAAATTTTTATTTTATTTATAATTTATTTTTGACCGTGCTTGGTCTTTGGTGCTGCAGTGCTAGCTGCAGTCCTAGAGTGCTGGCTTCAGTAGTTGTGGAGCATGGGTTTAGTTGCCCTGTGGCATCTGAGATCTTCCCAGAGCAGGGAATCAAACTCATACCCTCTGCATTGGCATGCAGATTCTAAGCACTGGATCATCAGGGAAATCCCTAAATTCACCATTATTATATTTAGAAGCAAAACAAAAAATATAGTGTAAATCTAATTATGACTCCCTTATCTAAGAGTCATGGTGTTTAGGCAGTGGAGTCCAACTTTTCAGTGTAGCCTTTGAAGCTTTCCCAATGTCTTTCCGGATGCATCTCTCTACTTTCTTCCGTGTAGTTTGTACTTTTCCTTCCAATTTCCTAGGAAACACCTTAATGCCATATACCTGATTTTTGTGCTCACATTCTAATCTCCAAGTAGAATGATTTTCTCCCTTTTCACTTCCTTGTGACCTCTTCTCTCCACTTCTTTTGTAAAGCCTTCCTTATTTCACTTTTAACTTTCATATGTCAACTCTTACATATCACATCATATCATAATTGTGTATCTGTCTTTGAAGCAAGAATTTGTATTTTCTTGCATATGGTTGGTACTTTATAACTGTTTTGTCAATTAATCAATGACATAGGATGGATAAGAGTTGGAATTTTACAAAAATTGTTTTTTTATTCTTTATCAGTCAAATTATTAGAAAACATTGGCTTTTTTGTGGATTTTTTAAAGTAGTGATCCTGGCATGCACAGGAAGGAAGCAAAGAAACAGAACAATGACAAATGTCCATTTGTCCACACTAGAAGAATGTGTGATTGCACCAGTATTTGAAAAGACCAATTCACTGACTGGTGATCAGCTGCATGTAAATGATGACAGCATTTTAAGTGAAGTGGGTCAGGATGATGGCAGGTAAGATCTACAAATTCTTTATTTATAGGGGAAGAAACATGCGTACTGAATACTTCTTCTGGAAATAGAGCACCATGATACAGTGTTCATGCCAGGACAAGAGAATCGGCAACGCTGGTGGATGAACACCTCGAAAGGGTAAGTTGAGAACCAGTGCCTTTGGCCAGAAGTCATTTCAGTGAATAGTTCCCTTGGAAGCTGAACTGTAGTGAATACACATAAACAGCTCTATAGGCACTATTTCCTGGGACAGGCAATAGAGGACTGGGTGGTAACTGAAGAGGGTTGGGTAGTTCAAAGGAGTTTCCTGTTTTATGTTCAGAGGGGAGCTTTTAGAGTATATATGCTATTGGAAATGAGCCAGCAGAGGACGTGTTTATTGAGTTGAATCTTGTTTACATATCCAATATTAGAAAGCTTATTGATTGTATGACATTATCTTTAAACTATTACAGGAAACTAGCCGTACATAATAACTTCTGTTCATATATAGATTTATGTTAAGGGCTTGTTCATTGGTTCTGAAGTGTAATATTCTTATGTAATTGAATATGTAGATGATTACTTAATTCTATCATACATAGAGTTTTAAAAAATTATAGAATCGTGAATATACAAACACTTAGGCTATGCTGAATAGGATTTAAGCATTTCTTGATGATTCTGGATGAATGTATCATTGTGAGTAGCTACGGTTTTGTAAGGTACTCCGCAGCATCACATCATATTAACTTCATATTGTTTATAGATTCCAGGGAAAAGGGAAAATTTTTGTTTATATTCAGTATAAAAAGATATTTTATTAACAATCTTTCACTAATTATTATTTTTGGATCATAAAGTTTTAAATTACAAAAACCATCCTTCCCGTACTAAGAGTGTCATTAACACATATTATGTGCTCAATAAGTGCATGTCAGATGCATGAAGAAACAGCAGAATGGTTGAATGAATGCCTATTGATGAATTTCTTTACAAAAAGCAAATCTTTATTGCAAGTAGATTTTCAATATTGCCTACCTGGAAAGATGTTTGATTTTTTTTAGAAATATGTTAAGATTCAGAAATTATTATTTATAGTTGTAGCTAGACATGGAATAATGATATATGTTCATTTGCTATCATATTACTTAGAAAGACTTATTTAAATATTACTTTCTCAGCATGTTTAGGAGTCAAAGCATTGAGGCCAGATTTCCTGGGTTTGAATTCTGAGTCTGTTGGTGACCTGCTGTGTGGGCTTGGGCAAGTTCCTCAGCCTTTCTGTGCTGCATTTCTGCTTATGTAAAGGACCTAATGCATTACCTATCTCCAAGAATTACTGTGAGGATTAAAATGCCTTTAAGACATGTCAAGTGCTTACAGTAATGTATAGCAGTTGCATAGAAAGTTCTCAGAAGGCTAATGTCACGGTTATTATTGTTTTCTTAAAAACAGGTTTCTTTCTCATAAGGAATACTTCCCAGATAGATTTTATTGCTATAAAAGGTAGTTCTTATTGAAAATGACAACTGCCAAAAACCCTGGTATTCTGTTTCCTATCAAATAACACAAATAATGTTATGTTTTTCTTTTTCCTTTAAATTCAATGCTTTTTTAGTATTATTAATATATTTTATTTGTCCATTAATGCTACTCTTATTTATTATTGAATCCTTTTATAAAAATTACTTCCCAATGCAAAGGTTTTATATAAAAACAGTTTAGGTATTATTTGTGTTTTTAAGTATTTAATATCAGACTGAAAAGAATCATTTGTTATTTTAGGACTGCAAAGAAAACATCTAATGAAAAGAACAAGGTATAATTAAAAAGTCAACTATAAAAAAAATTATCCTGGTAAAAAATACTTTGTAAAAGGAATAGGGGCAAAACAGAAAATCTTCATTTGTTGTAGAGACATATACTTTGAGAACTTAATTTAGAAACACTATTGGTCAAATTATTATTTTGATAAAAATCTGTCCTTTTAAGAAGTGTCTGTTTTTGCTTTAATGAAGAGCTATTTATCACCTTAGTATACTTAGTGTATTTTATAAATATTTTAAGGACATTGTGAAACAGTATTATTTATGTGTAGGTCAGAGAACAGATTAACGACGTGACCCACCTGAATGACTTAACTCAGTCATCTGAAACTTCTTCCGAGGATGGCGATGTCTTTAAGAATTCCACATTGCAAGTAGAACTACTTGGCTTGAGGTGTAAAGGTAGGACCATGGTGTAAATATCGATACAAAGCCTGTTTGTGTATAGTGTAGCAATATATGCACACCTTGTCTAGTACTGCTCAGAGCTATGGGTATGTTACAGTGCTGTGCATCTCAGAAGTATGTTTTGTTCTAAAAGACAGTGAAAGTGAGTGTATATGCTGATGATCATTCTTACTCACTGTACCTGAATTTATAATTATTTTATACATATATGTAATTCTTTTATTTCTCTTTCTTTTCTACTAGACTTCAAGCTAACCAAGAGCCAGGGTCATCTGTTTTGTCTGGAGAGCTTAGAATACTGTCTTCCACTTTATAGACACTCAATATTTGTTCAGTGTATGGAGGAGTGAACATGAAAGGTGCAGTCCTTTATACTCAAAAATTATTCATATAAATGTGTTTCTTGTTTCTATGTGTTTTCTTTGTGTTGCAGATTGTGTTAGCTTATTGAAAATTTGGGATGCAATTCTTTTGTATGAAAGATAAATAGAACTTTAAAAAAACCACTGTGAAGTACTTAGAGGAGAAATTAAAAAACTGGAAAATAAGGTTGGTGAGCTACAGAAAGAACTGTCTGAAAGAAAAGAAGTGAATCACAATTAGGACATCAGAAAGTGGAATGGGAACGAGAGCTTGGAAGCTTGAGGTACTGCACATCCTGGTTTTAAAAAAATATTTGAACTGTTATTTACTTTAATACTGCAGAGACGTAGCTGTGTTATAATTACTAACTTACTCTCTGGGATTTTACAGGGGAGAAAGAGTTATTAGTATTGTGGAGTGTGAAATTCATGGAAATAATATAATAAATTCGCGTTTTGCTGTAGCAGCTCGCGGATGGCCTGTGGCGCAGCGCGGGAAGGGAAAAGTGACATGGCCTCTCTGGAACTTCTGCCCAGCGCGCCTTGGCATGATTCTAAAGAACAAAAACAGGATTATGGAACATGTGAAGTCTGCTATGCCTATGTTGTTGACAATAATATCGAAGAAGCATGGAAAAATGATGGAGAAACTTCTCAGTGTGTGACTGCAGGATCAGTGTCAGTGTCGAGTCCCTCTCACCTTAATGTTGATTCAGCAGGAAGCTCAATGCCTTTATGAAGACTTGAGGAAGAAACTGAGTGAAGAGTCAGATGGCATCTTTTAATGCCATCTTGGCTGGATTCATCAGTTCAAGGCTAGAGCCGCCTTCACAGAGTAAAAGTAAGTGGCGAGGTGGTGAGTGCAGATACAGTAGTTGCCCATTAATTTCCTGAAATACTTTAAGAAATTATTGATGAAGGTGCATGTTGACTTGAGTAGGTATCTTGTGGATGAGACAGGACTGTACTGGAAGAGGATGCCAAACTGAAGTTACATCAGTAAGGAAGAAAAGTGATGCGAGTCTTTAATAAAGCAGCAAAAAAATAGGCCAACTCTGTTGTTTGATATCAGTGCTTCTGACAATATGAAGCTGAAAATTCTCTTAGCTTATCATTCAGAGAACCTGAGAGCCCTTAAAAACATAACCAAGTGCTTTCTTCCTGTTATGTAAAATAGAAACCCCAAAGCCTGGGTTACACAGGCCATTTTCCAGGACTGACTTTTCCACCACTTAATCCTGGAGATCGAGAAATACTGCTTGGAGAAGGACATATCCCATTCAACATTCTTTTGCTGCTCAACAGTGCTCCAGGCCACTCCTCATTCATGATTGACTTTATCCTACCGTCAAAGGAGTGCATCTGCTACCAAATATTTTGTCACTCATCCAGCCAATGGACCAGGGAGTTACAGCAACTTTCAAGAAGTATTTACATCACACTTCTTGTCAGGCAGTAAAGGCAGGTGATGAGTCAGGAACAGCCTTGTGACAGTTTTGAAAAGACTGTAACATCTACAAGGCTGTAAAAAACATTGACTTTGCTTGGCATGAAATTACAGTTGTCACCATGAGTGGGGTTTGGAGGAACTTTTGCCTGTAGTTTGTTTATGATTTTCATGGATTTGAGAAGGTGAATAAGGAGTCCAAAGAAGTCTTCTGCAGCATATTGACCTTTAACAAGATGTTAGAGCTAAATCTGTAAGAGGATGATTTCACTGAACTCCAGCTTACTAATGAAGGCATAATGAAATAGAGGCTGAGAGAAAGGACTGAGAAAGACAAGAGGAAGAAGTAACTGAAGAATTCATAACACAGGAAATGGCAAGGGAGTTTTCTTGATTTGAGGAAGCACTGTTAGTTTTTGAGGCACAGACCCCAAATGTAGAACAGTACATGAAGGTTGTAGCAGCCGTTCAGAATGCAGCCCAGTGCTACCGTGTCATCTATGATGAGAAAAGAAGAGCTACTACCTAGACATCACTGAATAGTTTTTTCAAGAGGGTAGATTGAATTGAATCCAGCAAGGAACCAGAATCTGTGCCATCAATGTCAGGCATGAGTGAAATTGCAGCTTGCCCTCCGTCTCCTAGTGCTGGTGATGCTTCAACTCTACCATCTCCCTCCTCCTCTTTTTCCTCTAGCCAGTAACTCTTCTTGCCTGTTCCCTCGATGCCATCTCCTCTATGCCAGTTGTTGTACTGTACTATACTGTAAGGTACTATACTGTAAGAATAAAAATGCTTATTAAAAAAAAAAATATATATATAATAAATTCTTAACAGTGAATGCTTCTAATGATTTAATGTATATTTTTCCAAATCACCATTTTCATGGTCATATAGAAGTCCACCATAACAGAAACCTCATTAATGATTTAACAGATTGACTTTTGGTTGTTTTTCACTTTTTTGTATCATATTTAATACTATAAGGAATGTCTTTTCTACAAATTCATTTCTACATTTCTAATTATTTTGAATTCATTTGCTTTAATAATAGTGTATTATTTTGCTAACGTATGAGAATTTTTGGAAATGGTCTTTAATCCATATTTCTAAACTATTCTTAAGAAAGTTTATATTACTTTACATTCCCACCCACAGAAGTATGAAGTAGCCATTTTTCTCAAGACAGAAAAGAAAAAAATTTTATGCTGTTTTATTCTTAAACTTCTGCATGAAAACAGTGATCATTATTAAGTGTTCTTCATTTTATTTCCTGCCACTTTACTATTTTAAACATTATGAAGAGTTAATGAAAGTTATTGCAGCAGCGAATAATCTCATGTTTTTTTAGGAAGACCTCTATAAATTTTGTGGATTCACCTTAAAGCAAGAAGAGAATAGAAGAAAGTCTGATATGTTATATGAAAAAATTAGGGAGCAATTAAGAAGAAAGACCAATATAGTAAAGAAGTTGAAATGAAACAGCAACTTGAACTCACTCTCAGAGTACTAGATGGAACTGAAGACTGAGAAATGATCTGAATCAGGTAGAGTGATTGTTGGTGAAAATTTCAAATTTCTAGCACCATTTCATCAATATTATTTATAAAATCCCTTTTATTTAATATGTACTATTTAGATTTAAAACAAAATTGTTATCTCATCCTAGGTATGAACTGTGGCATTCAGAGTTTATGTGATTGGTTTCTTGCCATTCTTGGCTTCTAACAGATGCTCTGTATGTCTTTTCTGAGTGGAGGAATGAATGTAAATTGGGCTTAATCATTAGCATAATGATTGGCACTTTTGATCCATTAGACAAAGTAATCTTCCTAATTCCAATCCATGAAACTCCAATATTTTGGCTACCTGATGGAAAAAGCTGACTCGTTTAAAAAGATCCTGATGCTGGGAAAGATTGAAGGCAGGAGGAGAAGGGGACAACAGAGGATGAGACGGTTGGATGGCATCACCGACTCAATGGACATGAGTTTGGGTGAACTCCGGGAGTTGGTGATGGACAGGGAGGCCTGGCGTGCTGTGGTTCATGGGGTTGCAGAGCTGGACACGACTGAGCGACTGAACTGAACTGAATGTTAAAATACAGGCTAACTTGCCTTGAGACTACAGAGGAGCTAGTTAAATGCTTAGTAAAGAAATTTCCTTTCACAATACTATGTCTAGGTGTTTTTGCTTTGTGATAAATTTAGCAGACATTTAAATTAAGACCCGAGTTACTTAGGTGGAATAAAGATCCTTGTGCTTAAAAAGGTTACTTCCTTTAAACAGTTTTATTTCATTTTAAACTCTGCTCCTAATCTTTTAACTGTTTTTTTTTTCCCTTTTCTTTTAATGGTATGGGCCCCAAAAGTTCATATACTGTCTCTCCACATTATGGGAGAGCTACAAGACACTCAGAAGCAGCTTTCTCAAGAACGGAATGCCAGAATCTTACAGAATGGAATCCTGGCCAATCACCTTGCCAAACAAAAGGAGAAAGAAATGGCTAATAGGAAATGAACTCTGGGGTATTTTCTGTAGTCATTTTCAAAAATGTGTGTGTATGTATCTGAGTATGTATATATTTTATAAACCCACACTATGCATCATAGAAAGTATAGAGGATTGTGAAATCCTAGATACATCTATATTTTGAGGAGGGATGACATTTTTCATCTGTTGGATAAAGTAGTATTTGTAATTCAGATCCATTTGTCTACAGCAGTCTGGTAGGGATATACAACGACCTCATCGAAGGAGAGGCCTTTAATATTTTCCATAGGAAATGATCTCAAAATTACTGCAGCTATCTCAGAGGAGCCGGCACCTTGATTGTGGTTCAGGCCGGGAAGACCGCGTGTGCTCCCGCATCGACTGCGCTACCCGACCAAGTCCGTCTGCTCTGGGGTGAGCGTGTGCGTCCTCCCACGCTGGTCCTCACCTCCAGTGTCTCAGTCAGAGTCCGCTCCTGGCCCCACCGTCATTGCTTTAACCAATGCCCTGTCAACGACCTTTGCACGTCATTTACAGTTTTCCAATTTGTAAAAACTGCGACATCAGTCGTAAAAACATTTTCGAACACTTTAAAAAGTAACTTCACAATAAACTTACTAAAGTCTTGCCCCCGCCCCGCCCCCCACCCCAGGAAAAACCACAACTCTTGCTACTGACAATAGATACTGTTAATTTTCGGTACTGATTTAACATCCTTGATAGATCATTAGGGTAGTTTATCACTAAGGAGGAAAAGTATCGGCAGTCCGGAGACTGTATTTTGGATGTCATTCTTGTACTGGTGAGAAAATTAACACTTTGCTCTGTGTAGTGTCCTATTTTAGTACAAGGAACTTTTGAAAACAGTGACAGATAGGACATAAGATACATTTAGTGATAATAAGTGTTTTTCGTTGTCTTTCACCCTATCTGACCATTGCAAACATTACGAGAAGGTATTGAAAGTTATGGAAGTAGCAAATAATCTCGTGATTTTCTAAGAAGACCTCTCTAAATTTTACCTCATTTGCTGTTAGTGTATGTACTATGAATGAAATAAAGGCTTATTTTGAATTTATATGTTTGTACTAGAGAAGTAACTGTGGTTTGATGGAAGAGGACTAGTAGAGTCAGAAGACCTGGAGAAAAGCCTGCAGCTTACTTATATTTTTAACTTCATCCTTTCCAGAATCATTATAGCTAATGAGTTAATTGATGTTTTTAGAAGTGGTTAGTGCAGCTACCAATAGGTATAATTCTTATAATTGACTACTAAAATGTTAGAACGGTAGCATATTCTCAAGAAAAAATATTTTTATAAAATTTAATCTGTTTAAATATGTACAGAGCTAAGGCTTTTATCATGGGGTAGCAGTATAGGTTAGGTATCAGATGTACTTTTTTTTTTTTTTAAAGCTAGCAAGTGGTGGTATTTATTGGAGGTATTTGTCATATTTGCTGGTATAATTTTATTTTTATTCATGTCAATCTGAATTAATTTGGGAAACATTTCAGCTTTGAACCATTTATTCTTATGGCCTCTCAACTGTTTAAAGGCATTTACTTGTCATTAAATCATAATTTGGGACTCAAGCAGTGAGCTTTACCCAAACTCTTCTTGATTTAATCTTCCATCTGCTACTTATGATTTATTTAGTACATTTTTGCAAACAATTTGCTGATAATTCTCATTTTTAGGATCAGTTACTATCATTTGGATACATGCTCGTCCACTAGAAATGAACAGTGACAAGATTTGTGAGCAACAGGAATGGAGTGAGTCAGGGAGAGGGTTGTAGGGACTGCGGTCCAGAGGCTGGTGGAGGCCAGATTTTCAAGGCTCCTTGAAGGCCATGGGAGCAGCCTCATTTTTTAAATT
The DNA here is from genome assembly GCF_963930625.1 of Muntiacus reevesi. Classification (NCBI taxonomy): domain Eukaryota; kingdom Metazoa; phylum Chordata; class Mammalia; order Artiodactyla; family Cervidae; genus Muntiacus; species Muntiacus reevesi. The sequence continues at coordinate 36,234,316 of NC_089250.1, forward strand.
TCATTTTTCTTTTATATTTGAATATAGTTGACTTCCAATTTTGTGTTAGTTTAAGATGTACAGCAAGGTGATTCAGTTATATGTATACATATATCCCTTCTTTTTCAGATCCTTTTCCCATATAGGTGATTAGAGAAGATTGAGTAGAGGTCCCTGTGCTCTACTGGTCCTTACGGTTAGCCAAGGGCAAAGGTGGGGAGGAGGGATAAATTAGGGATGAACATAGACACACTACTAGATATAAAATAGATAAGCAACACAGGAATGGCTTCTTTTTTTTTGTTTGTTTGTTTTGCTGAGATAGGAATCTATTGGAAAGATCTGAGCGTTGAATAGAATATGTGAAGATCTCTGAAGTTAATCAAAGCCTCTAATAAAGAAAGAGGGAAAATGTTCCACAGAGTGGAATTTTCCACCACTTTTCCCTCATTCACACCTATTTCTTTCTGGATGTGAGGTGGTGAAGCTCTGCAGATTTATTGGGAGGGGCAGGGCGTGGAGAGGGGTCTGCATCTCTTGTCTGAGTAAGTTAATATCAGAAAGGACGGAAGGCTGGAAGGTGGCCCCTTCTGTGTCTGTAACCAAATTCAGTGAGGAGGGAAAAGAAGGTGAGTTGCTTTCTGTGGTGATAGTTTTCAAAGTTCACCAGTTCAGTTTAGTTGTCGCTCAGTCTTGTCTTGACTCTTTGTGACTCCATGGACTGCATGTAGCACACCAGGCTTCCCTGTCCATTACCAAACTCATATCCATCAAGTTGGTGATGCCTTCCAACCATCTCATCCTCTGTCATCCCCTCTTCGTCCTGCCTTCAGTCTTTCCCAGCATCAAGGTCTTTCCCAAGGAGTCAGTTCTTCACAACAGGTCACCAAAGTATTGAAGCTTCAGCATCAGTTCTTCCAATGAATATTCAGGACTGATTTCCTTTAGGATGGGCTGGTTGGATCTCCTTGCTGTCCAAGGGACTCTCAAGAGTCTTCTCCAACACCACAGTTCAAAAGCATCAATTCTTTGGTGCTCAGCATTCTTGATGGTCCTACTCTCACATCCGTACACGACTACTAGAAAAACCATAGCTTTGAGTAGATGGACCTTTGTCAATAAAGTAATGTCTCTGCTTTTTAATATGAAATATTTAATATGAAATAGTTTTCTTCGAAGAAGCAAGCATCTTAATTTCATGTCTGCAGTCACTATCTCCATTGATTTGGAACCCAAGAAAATAAAGTCTGTCACTGTTTTCATTGTTTCCGCATCTGTTTGCCATGAAGTGATGGGACCAGATGCCATGATCTTAGTTTTTTCAATGTTGAGTTGCAAGTCAACTTTTTCACTCTGTTCTTTCATTTTCATCAAGAGGCTCTTCAGTTCCTCTTTTCTCTCTGGCATAAGGGTGTTGTCCTCTGCATATCTGAGGTTATTGATATTTCTCCTGAAAATCTTGAATTCTGCTTGTGCTTCTTCCAGCCCAGCATTTCACATGATGTCCTCTGATCTAAGTTAAATAAGCAGGGTGACAATATACAGCCTTGATGTTCTCTTTTCCCAATTTGGGACCAGTCCGTTGTTCCATGTCTGGTTCTAACTGCTGCTTCTTGATCAGCATACAGACTTTTTAGGAGGCAGGTAAGGTGGTCTGGTATTCTCATCTTTTGAAGAATTTTCCACACTTTGTTGTGATCCAAAAAGTCAAAGGATTTGGCACAGTCAATAAATAAGAAATAGATGTTTTGCTTGAACTCTCTTGGTTTTTCTATGATCCAATGGATGTTGGCAATTTGACCTCTGGTTCCTCTGCTTTTTCTAAATCCAGCTTGAACATCTGGAAGGTCTCGGTTCACATGCTATTGAAGCCTAGCTTGAGCATTACTTTGCTAGTGTGTGAGATGAGATGAAAGTACATATGTTGGTGTTATGTATTATTAGCATAATAGTAAAGTGATTTTATAAACTCAGTGACAGGGCATCTTATTAGGCAGTTGTGAGGCAACTTCAACAAGAACTGGCTGATACCCTGAAAAAGAAGTATATGTCGGGAACTTCACTGGAGTTCATGTCACGTTATTGTGATTACTTAAAAGTTGAGGCACAGGATTTAAGGAACAACTTACTTCAACATAGGATAAAATGTTTTATCCTTAATACATAGTGTTTAATCTTAATACATAAGATAAAGGACACTCACTTTTATGGACACCTTTGTTTTGCATTTTCATTACAAGTAATTTACTATAGTTTTATTATCTTTAATTGCACTTGTTTCTTAAACTCTTTCATTCTGCCATTTGCACTATATATTTGTTTCTTATATTAGGTAACCTTAGAAAAGTTGGGAATTGTGCCTCATTCTTCACATAAGTTGATAGACGTTTTTTTTTAGTGATAGCTGTATTACCATGATGAGGCAAGCCAGATAAAATCAAAAGATAAAATTGTCTGGAATGTTCCAGACAATTATCATTTCTCATCTTTGCTTTTGTGAAAGGCTGTAGAGTTCTGTATATATTTATTTCATGCAATTTCAGAATAACTTGTGCAGAAAGGGTATTATACAAAGCAGTTGAAGTTAGGCATTGCCTTCTTTTCTTTTCATTTTAGATATATTGTAAAAGCATGGAGGTACTCAGATGGTATATACTATGTCCATTCAACCTAGAGATATAAGAAGATTATCTAGATCCTGCCATTGGATTTTTTAAAAAAGCTATTGAGATATAATTTACTTATCATAAAATTCACCCACTCAACATGTGTAGTTCAGTATCTCTTAGTCTGTAGAGGTGTCACCTGAGACCACGGTCAATTTTAGAGAATTTCCATCACCCTCCAAAAGAAACCCTGCATCCCTTATCCACAACCTAGTCACCAGCCTCCCCAGCTCCACCGCCGCCCCCCAGCCATCTTCCTCAGTCCCAAGTAACCCTCAGTCTAATATCAGTCTCTGTAGACCTGCCTGTTTTGGGTATTTTATATAAACGGAATTGTACAGTATGTAGTCCTTTGGGATTAGCTTTTCTCATTTGCTGTTATGTTTTCAAGGTTCATCCGTGTGATAGCATGTATCAGTTCTTCCATTTCTATTGACTGTCAAACAATAAACAATGTTGTGGCTAAGCCATTTATCCATTCATCAGTTGATGGAGCTTTGGGTTGTTTCCACTTTGGGGCTATTAATATTGCTTCTGTGAACACTGATTTACATGTTTCTGAGGGGCATGTTTTTATTTCCCTGTGGTGGGATTTTATCCTCAGAGTTCACTGGCTGACTTCACCTTTTCTTGGCCCTTGCTCAGACTGTCCTTTTTGTCTTTACAGTTTCTTTTCCTCTTGGGTAGTCCTCCATTTATTCAGACCTGGTGCCCAGTCGCTCCTCCATGAATCTTTTCTCACTGTCCAGCTCTCTTGGAGCCTTTTCTCTCTAGCCCTTGTCATCCAGTCTGTGAAGAGCAGTTTAGCCCTTAAATTTACACTGTTTTCATTTTTTCCATGAGGGAGAATCTTGTCTAAGTACACACTGGTCTAACGGGGAATATTTATTGCTATGCACAGCACTTGTCTTGCATAAATGGAAAGCAACAAAGGATGACAAGAATGTGGCATTTTTCTTTTCAGCAAAATGTATGAATCATCTCAGTAAACTAGTAAGAAATGGAATTTTTTAACTTCTTTGGAATGCAGTTCAAATGAGCAAAAAGTCTTTGTAGTTCAGGAAAAGGCTTATGGGATTAGCATCCATATTTATAGATTTAGTAATTAGAGTCTTGTTTTCACAGTCTTCTTTTGGTAAGGATTTATTGTCTCAGCCCTAGATAACCCAATACAGTATCCTTTGCACTTCTTTGAAAATGTGGGGCATTAAGATGGTGAGTGGGGAGGAGTAAGAGATGTTCTACTGAGAGGAGACTTGTAGTCATTTTATGGAGGAAAGGTAGAAAAATATATATTGTAGAGCAATACAAATGTAAAATCAAATGTAGATGTTGTGTGACAAAGATGATGACAGTGAAGAGTATGTTTTCTGACTCTTGGTAGTTTGAACTTCTTTCTTGATTCTCTGAGTCATTCCTGGTCCTACATTCTACAATATAGATACCATCATATTTATTTGATCCTGGGTTTGAGTTAGGCTGTGCTCAGTCCACTTGCCTCATTACCAAATGATATTGCTTTCTTCTTGAAGACTGATGATCTTCCAACAGAGCTGGGAACTGCATCCTCAAAATGCCTGCACCTGGATGCAGAAAAATCAAATTCTTTGAGAGGAGTTATTATCTATGAAAGGAATGCAAAAGCAATGTGAAAAACTAAAGAAGAAGAAAAAGAAGTTGGAGCAAGAAGAGGTGAACCTCAAAAGTCATATAGAACTGAATATGATAGAATACAGTCAAGTAGAGCAGTGTATTCTGGAGAGTGAAGAAAGAGCGAGACAGGATCTCGCAGAGAAATGAAAAGAAGTCAACCTATTTTTACACTTTAATTTGTTGATCTGTCATGTGCTTGAATTCACCTCACTGTACATTACATTTCAGATGTATGCAGCTTATGTGTTCCCTCTACTTTCCTTAGAGCAGTTTGTTTGGTAGATTTCTGAAAGGAAGGGGGCACTTGTTTCTATTTCTGTTTCCATCACAGTTATCAGTAAACTGACCTTTCAGAATGATTCTCACTACAGAATCCTTTTACTTATAAGACCTGTTGGTATAAAACAAGACTATTAGGAGTAAAAGACAATACTGTGCTTTAGAACCAGTACCATCCTCTTGAATTATTCTTAAGTTGTCTTGTTCAGTGTTTAAAATTTTCAGTTGATCTTCTTATTCTTTGAATTATCAGATTATTTAAGTACTCCTATAACATTGATTCCACTTTAGTTTTATAAATCAGATTTAATTCACTTCACATTGATGATAATTGTTTTATACTTCCACTCTTTTTTTTCCCACATTTAAAATTGTTCTCTGAATCACTGACTCAAACTAAAGGGAACAAGTATAATTATCCAAGTTATAATTATTTTAAAAATGTTATCTTTTTACATTTGCCTTAGATACAAGCAGCATCTCGAGAGAACTTAGAGTAGTTATGAGAGAAGAATAATGCTTCCATAAGAAGTTAGATGGAGGCCCTTGGCTAAGAGGAGACTCTGCCTTGGGCCCGCCGGTGTAATAAACTGCACTCCACTATCAAAAAAAAAAAAAAAGAATTTAGATGGAACTCATAATTGATACTTGGAAACTGAACTCTCCAGGATGAAAACTTTGCAAGAAGATTCTAATAAAGCAGAATTGGAAAAATATAAACAAATCTACCCAGAAGCACTAGAAGTCAGAAAGTCATTGACAAATATACTAAACAAGTAAGTCAAGAGACAGAATCACAGAAAATATATTTAGTTCATTACTTTGTCTCGAAAGCCAATTTTGATAGAGCCAGGTGCATGAGATTAGTAGGAAGTGAAAGCTAACTAGATAGTCACTGATAGAGGCTTCTAACACAATCTATGTTAATACCGAATCAAGTTTTTCTACACTACTTAAAAGCATACTTGTGAAAGACGGGGAAATTAACACAGGGGTGAAGGCAGGGTAATTCACAAAGTGGCTAAACTTAACATGGTGTCCTGACTGAGGAGGTGGGGAGGACTGAAAGGGCAGATCCCACCTGCAGTGCCGAGTCCAGCTTTCCCCACTGTCTGAAAGCAGAGCCCTTCTAGGACGCCTTCCATAGGCCAAAACAGCTTAAAGCAAAGAAGCAGGTACCCGGGGACACATTCTGCTAGTCGATGCTAAAATGAATATGCACAAGTGAAGCACAGGTGCTCCCAGACACAGGGCTGTGGCGACTTGATGCTGAGATGTGGGGTGTGGCTTCTGGGGAAGGAGCTCGAAAAGGCCAATCTGCCTGCTTCGGGAGCATGATGCCTCTCAGTATAAAACATATGTTGAGTGTTTTGACTTTTTGCTTTTTTAAATGAAACCAAAACTTATCTTCAGGTTTTTTTTTGTTTTTTTTTTTTTTTGATCATCAAAAACGGGTGCTGACATGGGCCTTTTGTAAAAGTGAAGTAACATAAAGTAAACTCTGGAAAAGCAGGGGATACTCGTAATTGTTCCTGGAGCTGTTTTAGCTCTTTTCAGTCTCGCCCATTGACTTTCTCGTCCTCCCCTCGAGATTGTGGCTCTAGATGAGTCCTCAGAGCCAAAAGCTTAATTTCTCCCAGGTCATGAGTGCAACGTAATTACAAGGGAGGTGAAAGCAAATGCTTGAACGTGGCTTTGTGGGAGGTGTGCTTCTTCATCTCTGAACTGTTTCCTGGAGGCAGGCCTGTCCCAGAGGCCACAGGGGTCTCTGTGAGGCCACCTCCCTTTCTCTCTGACGCCCTTTCTCTCCTCTCCCAGCTGTGTCTTGTTACCTGAGGAGCCCAGACACACATGCGCTTCTTCAGAACAAGGTCACAGCTGTCACTGTTTACAGTGGGTCTGCTCTGTTTTCAGTGTTCTAACAGTTTAACGGGGATTCCATTTACTGTATGGCAACTTAACAGATGCAAGTCACTTAGGGAAACATGAACGAAATTGGTGTTTTCCATCTTCCCCAGGACTGATCAGAGGCTGGCAGAGATCAGCACCGAACTTGAGGTGGAAAAACAGCAGAACAGATCTTTACTCAGCAGTATAACCAGTCCTGGAGCCACCTTGTGTTGGAAATTTCAATAATACTTCAGTGCTCAACTGAAACTACTCCAAGAGCAAATGTGGTTTCTACCTCAATTCTATACCCTTTACCTAACAACTTGGAGACTTACTTGACTAAGGTTAGTTCTATTATCTTTTTTACCTTGGGTTTCAGATTTCTGATAAGTGATTCTTGTTTTTAATTTGGTGAACTTCTGAGCTGTTTATTTGATTTATGCATACTAAGTAAAAGCCATAAGTAACTGTGGTAATCAAGGACACAGAAATTTTGTGGTCTTTTTTGGTCCTAGATTTCTCGTTTTTAAGAGATACTTATTAAATTCTTAAATTTCTTGAAAAGCTGCATTTAAATTCTAATTTACAAATGGAATCTTATTACCTAGTAACTGAAAGTATACATTCAGATGTTTGACTTACTTTCTAATTTTTTCACTTTGGCCATGCTTCATAATCATTTCCAGACTCTGTTGCACCCACCACAGTTTTTCTACCCCTAAGCATAAGTGAATGTCTGGCATCTAAACACTAACCACACGTGGATTTTTTTTTTTTGAAAGAATCAAAAGAGAAACCCTTTTCATGAATTAAACAAACTTGTGATGCTAAGTCAAAAGATTAATTTCTGGTTCTAGGTTACGAGTTTTTGTTATTTTCTTATACAAGAGTACATCTTTAATTGCTATTTTACTTATAGTCTTTTAAGTTTCCAAAGAATATCTTGCTGAGCAGTTGTAGAATGTTTCTAAGTTTGTAGTTAAATCAAATATTTATAAATTGTAAATGAAGTTCCCTTTTATCTCTGTCTTGACATCACCTGGATGAATGGTGACTGAGATAGCAATGGTGGGGACTCTCTAAATTGCAGCTAGTTTTCATTGTGTAACCATTGTGATTGAAATATCCATTTCAGTCAGTGCACATGGGTTTATGACTTTGATGGTGATTTCATGATGCTGGTGATGCAGAGAAAAGTAGCAAACCTGATTTCTCATTTGGCTTCTTGGCATCAGAGAAGAGCAGTCTAAGGTTTCTTCCACAGCGTTGTGGCCACTTTGGGTCTTAGTACTTGAGAGCCATGGAACTGGAGGATGTGCTTTAGCTGTGCAGTCACACGGCCTCCGAACACTTCATCCCAGGTCAGAGACTTGCCCACCCAGGCCTAAGAGGAGGAAGCAAATGCTTGAAGCCCATCCCAGGGGCAGGCTGCCTACTTCAGCCCCAAGTTCACAGTGCTGTGGGCACATACATCTTTTCAAAGAAGAGATTTGGAACCAAGCAAGCACTTTTGGAGAAGTTCCTTGCCCCAAACTTAACCATTAGGTAAATCTCCTCGCTTCTCATCCCACAGCAAACATTATCCTCAATGGTGAAAGATTGAAAGCATTTCCTCTAAAATCAGGAACAAGATAAGGGTGCCCATTCTCACCACTACCACTCAACATAGTTTTGGAAGTTCTAGCCACAGCAACCAGAGAAGAAAAAGAAATGAAAAGAATCCAGATTGGAAAAGAAAAATTCTTGCTGTTTGCAGATGACATGGTCCTCTACATAGGATACCCTAAAGACACCACCAGAAAATTACTAGTGCTAATCTATGAATACAGTAAAGTTTCAGGATATAAAATTAATACACAGAAATCCCTTGCATTCCTATACACTAACAATGAGAAAACTGAGAAATGAAGGAAACAATCCCATTCACCATTGCAACAAAAATGAAATACTTAGAAATAAAATTAACTAAAGAAAGAAAAGACCTATATAAAACTATAAAACATTGATGAAAGAAATCAAAGATGACACAAATAGATGGAGAAATATACCATGTTTATGGATTGGAAGAATCAAAATAGTGAAAATGTGTATACTACCCCAAGTGATCTTCAGATTCGATGCAATCCCTATTAGGATGCCAATGGTATTTTTCACAGATCTAGAACAAATAATTTCACAATTTGTATGGAAACCCAAAAAACCTCGAATAACCAAAGCAGTCTTGGGAAAGAAAAATGGAACTGGAGGAATCAACCTGCCTGACTTCAGACTATACTACAGAGCTACAGTCATCACGACAGTATGTGTTTTTTTTTCTTCCTGGCTATATCTTGCCTCTACTTCTGCCATCTCTGTACAATTATCCGCCTGCACCCTGACACTGTTCTCAGAGAACATGAAGTTCATCAACTTGTCAAGTTCCTGTAGTCCTTAAGGCTGGAAACCCAGACTCAAGCAGTCACGTCTGTGTCACTGCCACTTGATGGGTGACCTTAAAATTTCCCAGACTTTGATTTTGTCACTAGTTTATCTTTTTTCCTCAGGAAAAATTCCAACCATCCACATCAGTATGGGTCCTGCCAAAGTATTTGGCCTTATCTCTTCACCACCCTCCTCTGCCCCTCAGCTCTGCATCTAACCAGCCAGACTGTAGGATCCCACAGGAGAGCTTCCCCACCTCCGGTCTTTGTACGTGCATCTCCCCTTCGCCTGCTGTACTTTCTCCTGTCCTTCAGGTAGCTACTTCCACAGCACCTGCACCAGAAAGCCGGCAGCACTGACACCAAGCTGGCTGTCCCTTCTGAGTGTCCCTTGTGCCGTCTTTTGTGTCTGTCTTAGTGTTTATGGCTCTGCATGGAAGTTGCCTGTTCATCTGTTTTTCCCCTTTATAGCGTATCGTTTTCAGGGTGCACTGGGCCACCTTCATCTTGTACTTCCAGTGCTTGTCATAGCACTTTGCACATAGTGACTGAGTAAATGAATGAAGGATGAGAAAACTGGAAGCTCTGACACTCAGCCACACGTTCAGCCATGGGCAGATCATGGAATTCTCTTGTATTTTGTGTCGCATCATATATAGATACGTTTCATTCTTCAGAACACTAGGAAAAGTCTCAGGTTTTCTTTTTTGTTTGTTTGTTTGCTTTAGCTAACACTTTGTGAACTGAAGTATTTTAGGTAAAGAATATAATTCTATCTCTTTCCAGGTGCTGCTGAATTTGAATCTGAATACTTCTAGAGTGTCCTCTCTATTATCTACAGGTGGGCCAAATCTATACCAGGACCTACCTGTGAAAACATCAAAATAATATATATAGATTTTGAAGAAAAAATATATCATTTGAAAACTCAATAGTAAAAATTTCCCTGTTTCCTTGACATGTTTAGTTCTCATTAAACATCATGAGAAAATCTTTATGAAAGGAAAGTATTCTTGTATTGTGTATGTATCATGAAACTTTATATGGCATTTTAAGCCATGTTTCTCTACGTCTAACTTAATTTTAAGCAGAAACATTAGCACTGTTGAGTTTTCCATATTCAAAGTCAACGTGTTAGTCACTCAGTCATGTCCAACTCTTTACGAGTCCATGGATTGTAGCCCACCAGGCTCCTATGTCCCTGGAATTCTCCAGGCAAGGTTAATAGAGTGGGGAGCCATTCCCTTCTCCAGGGGATCTTCCACACCCTGGGATCAACTGGAGTCACCTGCATTGCAGTTGGATTGTTCACCATTAGAGTCACCAGAGATGCTCTTTATAAACTCAAACTGAGCCCTAATACCAGCTGTTTAAACAGCACCCGAACAACCAAACTTGTCATTACTGTTTAGTGGTGTTGATTGATAGTTTTTTTTGTATTTTCCAGTTTTTATCACTATATATAAACCTAAAGATTTAGCTACTGCTATTATGGCTACTGTCAATGTTTTGAGGTATTTTAACTGTTAATAGTGGCATAAAACTTACTATATGTAACTTTAAACACTGATTCATAGATCTTTCCTCAAGGGGAAATAAGATTTACCTGAGTTTTTGCCTTTTAAATGAATTAATTAACTTTTCCTAATTTTTATTTTTAATTACAGGATAATTACTTTACAATATTTTGATGGTTTCTGCCATACGTCAACCTGAATCAGCCATAGATATACATATGAACCCTCCTTCCTGAACCACCCTCCCATCTGCTTCCCAATTCCAGCACTCTATTTGTCACAAACCACCAACTTTGGATTCTCTGCCCCATACAGCGAATTCCAAAAAGACACATGTACCCCAGGGTTCATTGCAGTATGTCCATAGCTTAAAAAAAAAAAAAAAATCTGAAAAGGTCTATGTATTTCTTTCATTCTTTTCGTTCTATGTACTTCCTAGCATTTACAATAGCTAGGACATGGAAGCAACCTAGATGACCATCAACAGATGAATGGATAAAGAAGCTTTGTATTATTCAGCTATAAAAAGGAATACATTTGAGTCAGTTTTAATTGACTTTTTATTTACTTTTGGAAAGAGTCTTAAAATTAGAGAAAAGTTCCTCATGGATAAATAAGATTTGCCTAAGACTTTTCACCTTTTCTTTACCTATCAACTTATCTATTTTTGTTTGATTTTTGGAAAAAGTCTTAAAATTAGAGAAAAGTTCCAAGCACCAGACAGACATTTTCACAAAACTCCCCTATCTCCCACATATCCTCCTAAAGTACCATTTATCTTTCCTAAATGTTATTTGTTCCCCCATAAATGCCCCTCCTCCCCCAAGTCACCTGTTTTCCAGAAGATGTCTTTATCTCCTACTCCTTGTCATTTATTAGGTAGTATATCAACTCCCAGTTGTAGCTTCCCCTTCAAGTCATATTTCTGTGTGAAGTTTTGCATGTTGTTGTTATTGTTGAGTCGATCAGTTGTGTCCAACTCTTTGTGACCCCATGGGCTGCAACACCCCAGGATTCCCTGTCTGTCACCATCTCCCAGAGTTTGCTCAAATTCATGTCCATTGAGTCTAAGATGCCATCTAACCATTTCATCCTTCTCCTCCAGCCCTCAATCTTTTCCAGCATCAGGGCCTTTTCCAATAAGCTGGCTCTTCACATCAGGTGGCCAAAATATTGGAGCTTCAGCATCAGCCCTTCCAATGAAAATATTCAGGGTTGATTTCTTTTAAGATTGACTGGTTCATTCTCCTTGCTGTCCAAGGGACTCTCTAGCACCACAGTTTGAAAGCATGAATTCTTCAGCACTTAGCCTTATGGTCCAAATATCACGTGTGTACATGACTGCTAGAAAGCTATTTTGTGTTTTTTCTCATGGTTGTCTGCTTTTATCAATTTAATTTGCAGATTCCCAAACATGAACCTAAGAGGGTGGAGCAAGTGTTTTTCTCCAAAATTCCAAGAGCTGACAAGTTACTAATGCTCACTTAATCCTGATCCCCTTTTCCTTCTGTCCTCTGAAGGTCTGACCTGGCAGAACTCCAGTTTCATGTGAGACTGCTGATCCTTCTCCCCCCTCACTCTCTCCATGTCTAGGTGCTGCACTGCCCAGTGATCCTGCTACTTTATTTCATTAATTTGTATCTTCTGATGATGATTGCAGATCTCCTTTCTATAAATTTCTCACCCTGCTCCTCCCCTCTCATTTGTACCAGACAGTCTTAGGTCCCACAACAAACTTCTTGAAAGGTTTGCCTGTATCTCTAACAACCCTAGACTGTCTTCTCTCTTTCCCTCAAAACTGCTCCCAAGTCACTGATGACTTCCACATCACTGAATCAAAGCCACACCTTTCCAGTCCTTGTCTGTCTGAATTTCTCCTTCCTCTTGGTGTTCACTGTCACTGACCAGGAACTGGGGTTTGAAGGGCTGGGAGCAAGGCCTCTGCAGGTATCACCCTGTGAGCAAGAGAAACCAGACTAAGCAAAAGGGAAAGGAGGTTAGTATTTTTATTCCCAAGTTTGTTTTTTCTTTTTTTTAATTGCAGTAGCTGTCCATGGGCTTTGCTGGTAACAAAATCTGTCAAGGAGCCAGATCTGGGCCTAATCCCTCCTTGAAATATAAATTCTTATGGAGACGGAGCATCTTTGGGGGACCTACTCTGAGCTATAATATTTAGTCTCCTTGGGAGATGAGACTATGAATCCTTTCAGGTTGAAGCAATTCATTAGATGAATGGCTGCAGATATCTGCGCTGAAGAGCTCAGACGATCTGGGCTTTTTACAGGACCACTGAGAAATCCCAGGGAAGTTTGTTTCCCCATGATATCCCCCCTTGTGCCTAGAAGAGTTTTAGACCCCACTGTAACCAGTCCAAGGAAACGTGAAGTTGATGAGCAGCAAATCCTTTTGGCTTGTCTTAGGCAACATTTAATCAGCAAGACCCTTACTTAGCAAAAGAAGTTGGTCTTAGCTGAAGTCTCCCAGTCTTAGATTCAGACATCTAAGCAAGTCTCCCAAAACTTTAGGGACTACCTTGGGAAGCACGGTGGCTTCCTCCTTGGGTTTCCATATTAACCTTTTCTACCTGATCCAGGGCATTGTAGGGAAGCAAAATTTGTCACCCCAAAATGTGTCTCTTCGTCAAGAGAATGACTTTAGGCAGAGTGTTTTTAAGAAACAAAAGACTCCAAGTCTTTCTTTTGGCAACCTCCTTAACTGTTGAATAGTTTAGATAAAGGGGCTGGCCCAGGAAGAGAGCTACTAGAGATACGGAGAAAAAAATGTGGGCCAGGTGTGGTCAGGGGAGCTCCAAATATTTACAGAGAGTTCCAAACACTTGCTTTTCCATCTCCACGTGAATCACCTTCCTCCACTTTGTATTCCCAAACCACTACCCACAACATCCTGCTTTATCTCTAGCTGAAGATGGTATTTAAGGTAAGGGTTTCAACCATTCTGGTGAGTTACTCAGGTTTTCTGGGACTCACCCATATGTACAGACGTATACATGTTGTTAACCTTTTGTTTGCTTTTCTCCTGTTTATCTGTATCATGTTGATTCTTAACCAGCCAGATGAAACTAGAAGGGTAAAGTTTTTGTCCTCCCCCACGGCACACCTCTGAGTAGAGGGAGCTATGCTAATTTGCAACTGGTATAGACTTTGCCTCATCTGCAAGGAAGAGAGCTCTGGCAAACTGTGATCCATACAGCAGCACCAGCCAGTGAGCTGACACTCACCCCGACTTAGGCGTAGGTAGGGTCATTGTATTACCCAGTCATATTGCTTCCTGGAGAACAGGCCAATAAATCAAGAGATGAGTTGTTGGGGCAAGGAATAGTGACTTTGTTTGGAAAGCTGGTAGATCAAAATAATGGTGGACTCATATCCCCAAGAACCATCTTAGCTGAGTTAGAATTCAGGCTTGTTTTACACTAAAAGGAGAAAGAGTGAAGTCAAACCCTTGCTGGTTCCCATCAGTCTCTGAAGAGGGATGTATTAATTCCCTTCCTGCGGTCATTGACAGCTGGGCTTGGTCAGGATGTTTCCTAGGAGCTAAACACAGGTATTTTATCTTAATGCTAATTATGTGGGAAGCAGGGCTCCCAGCACTGAGCCACTGTGTAAAATTGAAGCTTATAGACAACATCCTGTTAGTGCTGCACTTGTAATGAAATACAAAAGGGTCTTCCCTATTACAGTTGTTCACTTCAGCAAAAGTCAGAGACAGATTTCATAGTGCCTTTCATGAAAGACAAATCATGGAGTCAGTCATTCTCCCTGATTTGAGCAAACTCCATGAGATAGTGAAGGACAGGAAAGCCTGGCGTGCTTCAGTGCATGGGCTTGCAAAGAGGTGGACATGACTTAGCGACTGAATGACAGCAATGCGCCCTAAAGAGCTCTCTGAAGCAGAGCCGGGAGGCCGATAAAGAGTGTGACATTTGCACGTCTCAGCTTAGAGGGAATCTGTGCCTCAGATCATTTGTTTTCCATTTTGAAGTCCTCCAGAACACCTGCCAGAAATTCAAGCTACTTCTCGGACCACCCCTGCCCTGTATACCTCGTGATTCTGTAAGGCCAAATATTTCCTGACCCATGCGAGAGTCAGTCATGGTTCTCATCAGGCAATTTTTGACAACCTGTGGCTTTTTGTCTTCATAAGCCCCTGCCTCTCTTTCTCGGAACACTTTCAGTTTAACCTGAATCTCTCTGTCTTGAATTGCACATTTTTTTCAGTTACGGATTTAAATACTAACCATATCTGAAATATATCTTCACAAAAACATCTAAATTGATGTTTGACCAAACAGCCTGGATCATAATCTAGCCAAATCGACACATAAATTAACCTTCACACTAGACAGTTATTTTAACTATCAATTTTAAGGAGAATATTGAAATCGTCTAGTATTTCTCCAATTCTTGGCTAGGTGTTATGGAGAACCTATAACACAACCTATACATTGCTTCCTGTCCTCCTGCAGGAATTTGTCAGAGTTTGTTACCCAACCAAACTTGGGTCCATTTGCCCAGTGCACAGTCAAACCAATCTGCTGATACCAGGTTGTGATGAAGGAAATTGTGGTGTTTATTCCAAGGTGCCCAATGTGGGGCCAGACTAGGAGAGCAGAGGGCTCCTTCTCGAAAGACACAAACTCTCTGATGGCTTCCAGGGAAGGGTTGTATTGTTGTTGTTGATGTTGTTTTTAATGTCAGTGATTGACTGTTAAAGCAAGGCAAGCTTCAAAATATTGCCCAGCGTATTTCCAGTAGGAAGAAATAGATATAGACACATAAACACACACACACAGGAGTAGGTATACAGACAGCAGTATAGCAATATATGTCCCCAAGTTATATATTAAACAGCTAATGTTTTCTTTCCAAGGAGGGTAGGCTGGTTTATGAGAGAATTAACAAAATCTTAAACCTTTCCCAATAGTTAGGATATTTTGCAAATAAAGAATGCACTTCTTGGTAAAGTAGAATGAAGAAAAATATGTGACTTAGGTTTCGTAAGGACAAAAACCATTTATTCAAAAATCTTATTTTATATTGGAGTAGAACCAATGAAGAATATGGTGATAGTTTCAGGGGCACAGCAGAGTGACTCTGCCATACATATACATATATCCATTCACCCCCAAATTCAGGGGAGGATTTTTGAAAGGCAGTGTTGGCGCTGAGGGTGTGAGGTGCCCGATAACTGGTGTACCTCCTTCCGGATTGGTTGGTGGTGAGCTAACTGGGTGGTTTTAGGAGTCAGTATCATCAACCATGATCAGGTTTCCTTGGTCTGGGGTAAACATAGGTGTAGCCAGCATGTAGTTAACTTCTTCCACCTGGTGGGGGTGTCAGTATGTGCAGAAGAACTCCAGGATATGGCTTAGAAAGTTCTCTGCAGCCCTTGAAGAGGAGTTAAAGGTCCTTGACTTTGTTTGGAGGTTTAACTATTGTTATTTTGTCTGCTGAACTGTTTCCATTTGTTTCAGCATCTTCTCACTTCTCGGATTACTTTTGCCCTTTGGGACTCTGGCAAAAGGCTAAAGCTTTTCTACAAACAAATAGGGGCTGCGGGGAGGTCCCTGCAGAGTCCACTCCTTCCATTAGTTTTTCTTTTTAGTGTGTCCTCCTTTATTTTTAATAGATTCAAGAGGTGGATGGAAGGTTTCTAGTTAGGAGCTTTTCATGTGTAACCTACCTAGGCTGAGAAGTCTAGAAAAATCTCTCTTCTTAAAATAATCTGTGCGTCATATTCCCCCACCTCAGATATTCAATGCGTATCATGTCCTTCAAAAGCCGCACACCCAAAACCAACTGATTTCAGAGTCTAGTCTCTGTGCTGGATGCTAGAGATGCAAAAACAAAATGTGACTTCTCTCTTGTTGGCTGTTACTGGTTGTCACTGGGCCCCTCAGTGCTCATGACTCATTGGACTGAATAAAGGTACATTATGAAACTGCAAATTAAATGGAAGAAAGTCATAGCAAAGACCACTTGGCTTCTGAGATATTTATTAGGAGTTGTAGAGATTTGTTATAAAGGGATATAAAGCCTTGTTCCAGCAGGAAACAATTCTTCTTAAATTTTATAAAGTAAATTTGACTTACAGTGTTGTGTTAGTTTCAGCTGTACAGCAAAGTCAATCAGTTTATATATATATATATATATATATATATATATATATATATATATATATATATATCTCCATTCTTTTCAGATTCTTTTCCCATATAAGTTATTACAGAATATTGAGTAGAATTCTCTATGACATACTGTATGTCCTTGTTGGTTATCAGTTTTATGTATTGTTGTTGTAGTTTAGTCACTTTGAACCCTTTGTGATCCCATGGACTGCAGAATGCCAGGCTTCCCTGTCCTTCACCAACTCCTGGAGTTTGCTCAAACTCATGTCCATTGAGTCAGTGATGCCACCCAACTGTCTCATCTTCTGTCATCCCCTTCTCCTCTTGCCCTCAATCTTTCCCAGAATCACGGTCTTTTCTAATGAGTTGGTTCTTTGCTTCAGGTGGCCAAGGTAATGAAGCTTTAGCTTTAGCATCAGTCCTTCCAATGAATGCTTAAAATTGATTTCCTTTAGGATTGATTGGTTTGATCTTCTTGTGAGCTAAGGGACTCTCAAGAGTCTCTCCAACAGTATAGTTCAAAAGCATCAACTCTTTGGCGCTTAGCCTTCTTTACGTTTCAACAATCAGATCCATATGTGACTACTGGAAAATCACAATTCAGTTCAGTTCAGTGGCCCAGTCATGTTCAACACTTGGTGACCCCATAGACTGAAGCATACCAGGCTTCCCTGTTTATCACCAGCTCCCAAAGCTTGTTCAAACTCATGTCTATCGAGTCGGTGATGCCTTTCAACCATCTCATCCTCTGTCATCCCCTTTTCCTCCTTCCTTCAGTCTCTTCCAGCACCAGGGTCTTTTCCAGTGAGTCAGTTCTTCACATCAGGTGGCCAGAGTATTGGAGTTTCAGCTTCAGCATCAGTCCTTCCAATGAATATTCAGGACTGATTTCCTTTCAGATGGACTGGTTGAATCTTCTTGCAGTCCAAGAGATTCTGAAGAGTCTTCTCTGATACCACAGTTCGCTAGCATCAATTCTTCCACCTCAGCTTTCTTGATGGTCCAACTCTCACATCCATCCATGACTACTGGAAAAACCCATAACTTTGACTGGATGGACCTTTGTTAACAAAATAACGTCTCTGCTTTTTAATAAGCTGTCTAGATTGGTCATAGCTTCTCTTCCAAGGAGCAAGCATCTTTTAACTTCATGGCTGCAATCACCGTCTGCAGTGATTTTGGAACCCAAGAAAATAAAGTCTGTCACTGTTTCCATTGCTTCCTCATCTATTTGCCATGAAGTGATGGGACTGGATGCCATGATCTTAGTTTTTTTAATGTTGAATTTCAAGCCAACTTTTTCACTCTTCTTTCACTTTCATCAAGAGGCTCTTTAGTTCTTCTTCGCTTTCTGCCATAAGAGTGGTGTCATTTGCATATCTGAGGTTATTGATATCTCTCACAGCAATCTTGATTTCTGCTTGTACTTTCTCCAGTCTGGCACTTTGCATAATGTACTCTGCATGTAAGTTCAATAAGCAGGGTGACCATATACAGCCTTGATGTACTCCTTTCCCAATTTGGAACATCAAGGTGCATGTATCTTTTTGAATTATGATTTTTTCCAGATATATGCCCAGGAGTGGGATTGCTGAATCATATGGCAACTCTGTATTTAGTTTTTAAAGAAACCTCCATACTGTTCTCCACAGTGACTGTACCTACTTAACATCCCTATCAACAGTGTAGAAGGGTTCCCTTATCTCCACAGTGTCTACAGCATTTATTGTTTGTAGATTTTTGGATGATGGCTATTCTGATTGGTGTGAAATGATACCTCATCATAGTATTTCTACATTTCTTTAATAATTAGTGATATAGAACATCCTTTTTGAGCATCCTTTCATGTGATTTTGGTCATCTGTAAGTATTCTTTAGAGAAAAGCCTATTTAGATCTTACACCCATTTTTTGATTGGGTTGTTTGTATTTCGATATTAAGCTCCTTGAGCTGTTTGAATATTTTGGAGATTAATCCTTTGTCATTTGCATCATTTCCCAATATTGTCCCCCATTTTATGGGTTTTCTTCTGTCTTGTTTATGATTACATGTGCTGTGCAGAAGCAAAGTTTAGTTAGATCCCGTTTGCTTATTTTTGTTTTTATTTTCATTACTCTAAGAGGTGGGTCAAAAAAGATACTGCTGTAATTTATGTCAGAGAGTTCTGCCTATGTTCTCCTCTAAGAGTTTTGTGGAGTCTGTCCTTATATTTCGATCTTTAATTTATTTTGAGTTTATTTTTGTGTATGGTGTTAGGGAGCATTCTAATTTCATTCTTATGTTTGTAGCTGTCCAGTTTTATCAGCACCACTTATTGAAGAGTCTGTCTTTTCTCCATTGTATAGTCTTGGCTCCTTAGTCCTAGATTACTTGACTATAGGTGCATTGGTTTCTCTGTGGACTTTGTATCTTGTTCCATTGATCTATCAATATATTTCTGTTTTTGTGCCAGTACCAGTGTCTTGATTACTTTAGCTTATAGTACAGTCTAAAGTCAGGGAAACTGATTCTGTCAGCTCTTGCTTTTCTTTCTCAAGATTGCTTGGCTATTCGGGGTCTTTTGTTTCCATTCACACTGTAAACGTTTTTGTTCTAGTTCTGTGAAAAACACCACTGGTCCAGGGTAATGCATTCAATCCTCAGATTGCTTTGGGTAGTATAGTTTGACAGCAGGAAACAAATTGTTCAAGGTGGTTCTAGGAAAGGACAGCGTCTTATTCTTATGATCTGTCTGTGACCTTGTTTTTTGCTTCATTTTAGTGTGATGTGGGCCAAAATGAGAAGCAGACAGGAAAATAGTTGCCTCTCCTGGCATGCTGTAACATTGTGGAATGTGAAAATGTGAGTCAAACACAGGGACAGCCCAGTAAAATGGCACCGTCTCTGATGCATACTTCCTGAGTTGTTTTACAGATGCTAAAACCAGCACCAAAGCGAAGAAGTAAAGTAGCTGGTGATCAAGAACACATAGCCCCAGAGCTACTGGGGCCTAAAAATTTATGTTAACTGTCTGCTGCCTTACCATCAACTGAGAATTGTGGACCAGCTGATCACATGCCCTGTGTCAACTACAGACAGACACTTGCCATGGACACTTTCCATCTACCTCTAGCAGGATTAAATCATGTGCTGTTGTAGCTGTTGACCTTTAATACCCCCTGAAAGAAGCTCATGGTGGAGAGCAGAAACAAGGCACTCTGTGCTCTGGGGAAGCAGGGAACTGGCAGGACAGGTCTTCAGATAGATATTCTCAGGAGGTGATTTTATAAGCTCACTCCTTTTTTTTTTTTTTTACTTAAAAAAAATTTTTTTTATTAGCTGGAGGCTAATTACTTCACAACATTTCAGTGGGTTTTGTCATACATTGATATGAATCAGCCATAGAGTTACACATATTCCCCATCCCGATCCCCCCTCCCACCTCCCTCTCCACCCGACTCCTCTGGGTCCTCCCAGTGCACCAGGCCCGAGCACTTATCTCATGCATCCAACCTGGGCTGGTGATCTGTTTCACCCTTGATAATATACATGCTGTTCTTTCGAAACATCCCACCCTCACCTTCTCCCACAGAGTTCAAAAGTCTGTTCTGTACTTCTATATCTCTTTTTCTGTTTTGCATATAGGGTTATCGTTACCATCTTTCTAAATTCCATATATATGTGTTAGTATACTGTAATGTTCTTTATCTTTCTGGCTTACTTCACTCTGTATAATGGGCTCCAGTTTCATCCATCTCATTAGAACTGATTCAAATGAATTCTTTTTAACGGCTGAGTAATATTCCATGGTGTATATGTACCACAGCTTCCTTATCCATTCATCTGCTGATGGGCATCTAGGTTGCTTCCATGTCTTGGCTATTATAAACAGTGCTGTGATGAACATTGGGGTGCACGTGTCTCTTTCAGATCTGGTTTCCTCGGTGTGTATACCCAGGAGTGGGATTGCTGGGTCATATGGCAGTTCTATTTCCAGTTTTTTAAGGAATTGCCACATTGTTTTCCATAGCGGCTGTACTAGTTTGCATTCCCACCAACAGTGTAAGAGGGTTCCCTTTTCTCCACACCCTCTCCAGCATTTATTGCTTGTAGACTTTTGGATAGCAGCCATCTTAACTGGCGTGTAATGGTACCTCATTGTGGTTTTGATTTGCATTTCTCTGATAATGAGTGACGTTGAGCATCTTTTCATGTGTTTGTTAGTCATCTGTATGTCTTCTTTGGAGAAATATCTGTTGAGTTCTTTGGCCCATTTTTTGATTGGGTCATCTATTTTTCTGGAATTGTAAGCTCACTCCTTATATCTCCTCACTCCTAATATCCCCTCATGGTGATGATGGTTTCTCATGGCTAGCAGAAGCTTCATGAGACTGGCAGAAACTTTCTAAAAAAAAAAATGTGCTTGATTGCACGTATTCTTCCTTTACCAAAATCAAATCTATACTGTCCTCCCCCCCTGCCTCTTTGGAGCACTTTCTCAGAGCTATCTGTGGTGCTGTCTCCCAGGCCACAGTCTTCATTTTGCCCAAATATAACTTAACTTGCAACTCTCACATTGTGTGTTTTTTTTAAGTTGACACCTGTGACCCGCTCCCACCTTGTCCTTTTCAATTGCTTTGCTGAAACCCTTCAGGGAGTTTGGGGTTTTAAAGCACAAACCATCTGTCCTCTACATATTACTGCTTTTACAATGAACATTTCACTTACCTTGACCAGACCCTGGTATCAGAAGACTGGCTTTACTGCACTTGGATGTGTGGACCCAAGTAGTGTCTGATATCACTGGGCCTCCCAGGCTCCCACTCCCTTGTGCCTGAGTGACTGCCAGCCCCTCCTCCAGAACCTATGGCAAGTCTCCACACTAATTCCTCTTGACACCCACAGCCCTGGCCCAAGCCCATCCCCCCAATCAGGCCCTGACAACAGTCCGTGTCCCCATGGTGCATCACACATGCCAACCCAACATGGTATTTTAGAAACATAAACAAGACCCATGATGCTCTCCTCCCTGTGATCCCCCCTCACCTGATGAAGCCAGACCTTGATCCATTCCAAGTGATTACAGGGTCCTCATTCTCAGAACCCAAAGTCTGTTTGTGCCAGTCTATATGTGACCTTAGTAATCTCCTAAAATGAGGGCTACTTTATACACAGAAAATGGATTGAACAGTGTCCCCAAAAGATGTGTCCCCCCAGAACATGTGACCAGGACTACATCTGGAGAAAGTGTCTCCGTAGATGTGGTTAAGGATCTCAAGGTGAGTAGATCTTGGGTGAAAGTGGCCCTCAATCCAGCTAACAGCATCCTCACAAGAGACAAAAGTGGGCAGACACAACTCAGAAGAGAAGCCACATGAAGATGAAGGCAGAGATAGCAGGGATGCAACCATAAGCCTGGGGAAACCTAGAACCCCAGAGGCTGGAAAAGACAGAACTCTATGCTGGAGTCTCTGGAGGGACTCCAGCCCTGCAATACCTTGATTTCAGATGTTTAGTCTCTACCTATCTGTTGATGGGCACTTGAAATATTTCTATGTTTTGGCTATAATGAATAATGCTGCAGTGAAGCATAGTGTCCAAATCTCTGTTTAAGCCTCCATATTCAGTTCTTTGCAGTATATACCTTGGAGTGGAATTAGTGGGTTGTATGATAATTCACTGGTTAGCTTTTTGAAGAACCATCAAACTATTTTTCACAGAGGCTACACCATTTTATATCCCACCAGCAATATGTTAAGTTTTCCAATTTCTCCACATTCTAACCATGATTATCTTTTTAATGTGTTTATTGGTTATTTGTATATCTTCTTTGGGGCTCCCCAGGTGGCGCAGAGGTAGAGAATCTGCCTGCCAGTGCAGGAGATGCAAGAAACTTGGTTTCAATCCCTGTGCTGGAAAGATGCACTGGAGAAGGAAATGGTAACCTACTCCAGTATTCTTGCCTGAAAAATTTCATGAACAGAAGGACTTGGTGGCTAGGGGTCACAAGGAGTCAGACAACTGAGCAACTGAGCACACATGCATATCCTATGGAGAACTGTCTATTCAAGTCCTTTGCTCTTTTTTAGGCTGTGCCCCAAGGCTTGCAGAATCTTATTTCCCCAACTAAAGGTTGAACTTGGGCCCAGACCCTTGGCAGTAAAAGTTTGGAGTTCTTACCACTGGACTACCAGGGAATTCCCACCTTTGTTCATTTTTAGTGAAGTTGTTTACGCCTTTGTTGTTGAATTCTGTTGTTGATGAGTAGATGTTTTAGATATTAAATCCTTGTCAAGTTATATAATTTGCAAATGTTTTCTCTCACTCTGTAGATTATCTCTTTACTCTCTTGATAATGTCCCTTAATGTACAAAGGTTTTAATTAAATTGAAATTCAAATTTATTTTTATTTTTTCTACTTGTGCTTTTGGAGTTATAGCTAAGCTTCCATCAACAAGTAAGGTTGTGTGCATTTACTTTATTTCCTTCAAGAGTTTTATGATTTTAGCTGCAAAATTTATGTGGCTGCAGTTTTTAATCATAGTTGTATATGATGTGAGGTAGGGGTCCAACTTCATGTGGAAATCCAGTCATCTCTTTCCCAGTCGATTGGATTTGGCATCCTTGTCAAAAATCAATGGGCTGTAGATATACGAATTTATTTCTAGAGGCTCAGTTCTCCTCCATTGGTCTGTATGTCTGTCCATATACTAGTACCACTCTGTTTTAAATACTGTAGCTTTATTATATGTTTTGAAATCTGAAAATCTCAGTTGTCCATTTCCTTTTTTCTTTTTAAGGTTATTCTGGAATATCTGGGGCTCCTTTAATTCCATATGAATTTGAATATTGCCCTATACATTTCTGAAAAAAAGTTGTTGGAATTTTGATAGAGATTGTGTTTAATGTGTAGATTGCCTTAGGTAAGATTGTCATTTTGACAATATTAAGTTTCCTCCCCATGGACTGTGAAAGTCTTTCCATTAATTTAGGTCTTTAGTTTCTTTCACCAATGTTTTATAGTTTACCATGTACCAGTCTTTCACTTCTTTGGTTATATGTATTCCTAAGTATTTCATTATTTTAAATACTAAATGAAATCACTTTCTTAACTTATTTTTGGGATTGTTCATTGCACATGGATAGAAACAACTGAATCCTGTGTGTTGATCTTGTATCTTGCAGCTTTACTGAATTTGTTTACTAACTTTAGTAGCTTCCTTTGGACTCATTGGAGTTTTCATACATATGATCATATAATCTGTGAAGAGAGATAGTTAAAATTCTTCCTTTCCAATTTGAATTTCTTTAATTTCAACATCCTATCTAATTGCTCTGATTAGCACTTCTAGTGCATCTTTGAATATCACTGATAAAAGTGTGCATCCTTATCTTGTTCCTGATATTAGAGGGAAAGATTTCTTTTTCTCACCATTGAGTATAATGTTAGCTGTGCAATTTTCATAATTGCCTTTATAATTTTGAAGAACTTTCCTTCCATTCCTTGTTTTTGAGAGTTTTTATCTTGAAAAGACATTGAGTTTTGTCACATGCCTTTTCTGTACATTTTGAGAGATTCATATGGTTTTTATCCTTTGTTCTGTTAGTGTGCTGTATTACATTGATTGATGCTCTCATGTTGAAGCACTCTTTCATTCCTGGGGTAAATCCCACATGGTCATGGTGTATACTCCTTTTAATATGCTTATTGAATTGTATTTGCTTGAATTTTGTTAAAGATGTCTGTTATCTATAATTATAAGAGGTATTATCTGTAGTTTCCTTGTTATATCTTAGTCATTGACATTAGTATAATCATGGCCTCATCAAAAGAGTTAGGAAATGTTCCCTTCCTTTCAGTTTTTTTAAATAGTCTATGTTGTTTATTATCAGTATCAGACATTTCAGTTGCTCAGTTGTGTCCGACTCTTTGCGACCCCATGAATCGCAGCATGCCAGGCCTCCCTGTCCATAACAAACTTCTGGAGTTTACTCAAACACATGTCCATTGAGTTGGTGATGCCATCCAGCCATCTCATCCTCTGTTGTTCTCTTCTCCTGCTGCCTCCAATCCCTCCCAGCATCAGGGTCTTTTCCAGTGAGTCAACTCTTCACATGAGGTGGCCAAAGTATTGGAGTTTCAGCTTCAGCATCAGTCCTTCCAATGAACACCCAGGACTGATCTGCTTTAGGATGGACTGGTTGGATCTTGTTGCAGTCCAAGGGACTCTCAAGAGTCTTCTCCAACACCACAGTTCAAAAACATCAATTCTTTGATGCTCAGCTTTCTTCACAGTCCAACTCTCACATCCATATGTGACCACTGGAAAAACCATAGCCTTGACCAGACACCTTTGTTGGCAAAGTAATGTCTCTGCTTTTTAATATGCTATCTAGATTGGTCAAAACTTTCCTTCCAAGGAGTAAGGGTCTTTTAATTTCATGGCTGCAATCACCATCTGCAGTGATTTTGGAGCCCAGAAAATAAAGTCTGACACTGTTTCCACTGTTTCCCCATCTATTTCCCATGAAGTGATGGGACCAGATGCCATGATCTTAGTTTTCTGAATGTTGAGCTTTAAGCCAATTTTTTCACTCTCCTCTTTCACTTTCATCAAGAGCCTTTTGAGTTCCTCTTGACTTTCTGCCATACGGGTGGTGTCATCTGCATATCTGAGGTTATTGGTATTTCTCCTGGTAATCTTGATTCCAGCTTGTGCTTCCTCCAGCCCAGCGTTTCACATGATGTACTCTGCATAGAAGTTAAACAGCAGGGTGACAATATACAGCCCTGACGTACTCCTTTTCCTATTTGGAACCAGTCTGTTGTTCCATGTCCAGTTCTAACTGTTGCTTCCTGACCTGCATACAGATTTTTCAAGAGGCAGGTCAGATAGTCTGGTATGCCAATCTCTTTCAAAATTTTCCAGTTTATTGTTATCCACACAGTCAAAGGCTTTGACATAGTCATTAAAACAGAAATAGATGTTTTTCCGGAACTCTCTTGCTTTTGGAATGATCCAGTGAATGTTGGCAATTTGATCTCTGGTTCCTCTGCCTTTTCTAAAACCAGCTTGAACATCTGGAAGTTCACGGTTCATGTATTGCTGAAGCCTGACTTGGAGAATTTTGAGTATTACTTTATAGCATGTGAGATGAGTGCAATTGTGCAGTAGTTTGAGCATTCTTTGGGATTGCCTTTCTTTGGGATTGGAATGAAAACTGACCTTTTCCAGTCCTGTGGCCACTGCTGAGTCTTCCAAATTTGCTGGCATATTGAGTGCAGCACTTTCACAGCATCATCCTTTAGGATTTGAAATAGCTCAACTGGAATTCCATCACCTCCACTAGCTTTGTTTGTAGTGATGCTTTCTAAGGCCCACTTGACTTCACATTCCAGGATGCCTGGCTCTAGGTGAGTGCTCACCCCATCGTGATTATCTGGGTCATGAAGATTTTTTGGTACAGTTCTTCTGTGTATTCTTGCTACCTCTTCTTAATATCTTCTGCTTCTGTTAGGTCCATACCATTTCTGTCCTTTATTGAGCCCATCTTTGCATGAAATGTTCCCTTGGTATCTCTAATTTTCTTTCCCATTCTGTTGCTTTCCTCTATTTCTTTGCATTGATCGCTGAGGAAGGCTTTCTTAGCTCTCCTTGCTATTCTTTGGAACTCTGCATTCAAATGGGGATATCTTTCCTTTTCTCTTTTGCTTTTCACTTCTCTTCTTTCCACAGCTATTTGAAGCCCTCCTCAGACAACCATTTTGCCTTTTTGCATTTCTTTTCCATGGGGATGGTCTTGATCCCTGTCTCCTGTACAATGTCATGAACCTCCGTCCATAGTTCATCAGGCACTCTGTCTATCAGATCTAGTCCCTTAAATCTATTTCTCACTTCCACTGTATAGTCATTAGGGATTTGATTTACATCATACCTGAATGGTCTAATGGTTTTCCCTACTTTCTTCAGTTTAAGTCTGAATTTGGCAATAAGGAGTTCATGATCTGAGCCACAGTCAGCTCCTTATCTTGTTTTTGCTGACTGTATAGAGCTTCTCCATCTTTGGCTGCAAAGAATATAATCAATCTGATTTTGGTGTTGACCATCTGGTGATGTCCTTGTGTAGAGTCTTCTCTTGTGTTGTTGGAAGAGGGTGTTTGCTATGACCAGTGTGTTCTCTTGGCAAAACTCTATTAGCCTTTGCCTTGGTTCATTCCATATTCCAAGGCCAAATTTGCCTGTTACTCCAGGTGTTTCTTGACTTCCTACTTTTGCATTCCAGTCCCCTATAATGAAAAGGACATCTTTTTTGGGTGTTAGTTCTAAAAGGTCTTGTATTTCTTGATAGACCTGTTCAACTTCAGCTTCTTCAGTGTTACTGTTTGGAGCATAGGCTTGGATTACCATGATATTGAATGGTTTGCCTTGGAAACGAACAGAGATCATTCTGTTATTTTTGAGATTGCATCCAAGTACTGCATTTCAGACTCTTTTGTTGACCATGATGGCTACTCCATTACTTCTAAGGGATTCCTGCCCTTATCAGTATAGGCACTCCTAACCTCTTTTGGTTACTATTCACAGGGAGTATCTATTTCAGTTCCCTTATCTCTCAATCTATTTAAGTCTTGGGATCTAAAGGGAATCTCTTGTAAATAGCATATAGTTGAATCATGCTGTTTTATCCATTCTGACAATATCTACCTTTTGATTGGAAAGTTTAATCTGTTTAGATTTAAAATAGTTGCTGACAAGGAAGGACTTACTTCTATTGTTTGGGTGTTTATATTGTGTATATAATATAGATTATTACCCTTCATTTTATCCACTGATGCCCTTATTTTTGGGTGAACCCAGGTCCCATCAGTGAAAGCCCCAAGGAGTCCTAACCACTGAACCACCAGGGAACTCCTGATTCACTCTTTCTTTAATGTGTAGTTTCTGTTTTTAATAGTGAGCTGTTTTGGGTGGTCATTTTGCTGCCAGTGATGCCCAAGTCCACCTGAGCGCTGGAATCACATGAAGACATTTTTAGACACATGGATTCTGCAACTTCTCTACAAACTATAGATCAGAGTCTGCAGAACTGTGTTCCAGGATTGTAGAAATCTGAAGTTCTAAGACTCTCCTAAGTCATTCTGATAAAGTGTTTAACCAAAGTCCTTCTTGGGGACTAGCAAATCTGCAAGTGTTTTCACTAGTGTTCTACATACACATCTTTCCTTCCATTGCCTATTGAACATTAAAATAAAGGTCATTTAGAGAGAGTCAACACAGGAGCTAGTCAAAGTCAAATCACTCTAGCCAATAATATACTTCACTCCCCCCATCCTCTGAAAAATTTATACCACCAATCCAGAAACCTGAAAGAGGGAATAGGGCTAACCATGTCATATGTAACTTTTATCCTGTTAATGTTTCTGATTTCAAGGGTCATCTGTGGTGCTTTTATCTTAAACTCCTATAAACCAATGTTGTACCTTTAAGAAAATATTGGTTGTAATTAAATTTTTTTCTGTAATCAAAACAAAATACTCTGTGTGTGTGTGTGTGTGTGTGTGTGTGTGTGTGTGTGTGTGTGTGTGTGTGTTGATTTGGGGCCCTTAGTTTAACTGATAGCACCAGCAGTTTGAGAAAAAGTGAAATACGGACACACATAGCTGTTTTAATAAGAGGAAAGTTTAGTTATTTTAATGTGGCCTTGCATGAACAAGGTCTTAGATATATTCTTGCTCTTTGGGAATCAGTAGGCCCATTTCCATAGTTGACTTGGCTAGTCTTCAAATCAAACTCAGTTTCTCTCTTCTACTAAGTTTCTAGAGGCAGTTATCAGTCATTTGTTTTGAAGCAGTTAGCAATGAAGTAAAACAGAAACCTAGAGATTTTTGTCAGTATTTTGAGATGTAAAGTTGTGGTTGT